>NC_134836.1:11800000-12174821 GCF_004210375.1 Tachypleus tridentatus | reverse complement strand
AGTTATTCTAGTATGTATTCTGCCAGTGGATTAAGTAATAGAAACACTGTGGATTGATATTTAAGTCTTATAAAAAATGAATGTTGCATCTTTAAGCAAAAATGTATATATGCATTTACACACATTCAAGTTCTATTTAAGAAATGATTAACTGATAAATTAGGCCTGCAAGGGATTGTACTCAGCTCACTACCATCCCCCAATATTAGGCTTAATTGTTTACCTACAATGGCTCAAAGCAGTTTCAGTTCCCTGTAGGCTTGTTTAATAATAATACTAAAAATTATTTAAATGATACATATGTATGTGTGTCTAGATATATACTGACAAGACTCTCATTGGTTTAATTTCCTAATCTGGACATTGGAAGAATTTATTGAAAAATAAATGGTTCATTCATGCCAGTTTTCCAGAATTCAGTTATTGATCATACACACACATTTGTAAATACATAAAAGTAATCAACTGTTATTACTGTAAAATAACATGAAATATTCGTTTAAGAATTATTTTTGGTAATTAAACATCACAAAGCCATTCATTGGTATATTATATATATTGTTGTGAATTAATACTTGTGTTATTTACTCAGTTCGAATATGCACATTTTCCTATAGAATTTATTTTTAAAGAAGTTTGTTTTTTATTTCTTGGCCTCTCACTTGTTAATATTTTAAAGATTTGTGAAATATTTCAAAGAGTGTGATTTAACTAGACTTGTATATATTTCATTTATTATAAGTAGAGACATTCAGGGTTGGATATTTGTATGGACCATCTAGAACCTTTCACTACATCTTAAGTCAAAGTGGATTTCTCAACACAGCACCATCCAAACTAACATATACTGAGTCAAAAGAGAATTTTCATTATCACCCATCATAATACAGAATGAAGACAGCTTTCACTGTGGCTCCACTAAATATAGACTAAAGTAACAAAATCACTATAACTTAAAACCTAACAAAACCTCCTCAAGACAAACTTTCGTTACAACTCAACCTAGCATAAAGTAAAGTCAAGATAGGCTTTTACTATGATTTAACTGAATAGGAACTAAAGACAGCTTTCATTATAAGTCAGTCTAATAAATAATGAAGTCCAAATGACTGTCACTACCACTCAATCTAACAAAGACCACAGTCAAATAAGACCTTTCAGTCACTGCAACCCAACATAACGTAAACTAAAGTCAAGAAAGCTTTCACTTTGATTCAACCTAATGTGAACTAAAGTATGTTTATTTTGTAGTTAAACGTAAAAGTGCACGATGGGCTATCTGTGTTGTCCACCATAGGTACAGAAACTGTTTTTATCATCATGATCTATACCACTTTCTACTGTGTCATTAGAAAGCTAAAACGTTAACAGCTATAGAATGAAACTTATAACAGAGGAACTTAAGTCAAAATTAATAAAAGATTACTAACTTGCTAATAGCAAACAAAAATTAAACTTGTGGTATAAAAAGTACAAATACAGATTTAAAATTCAAAAAGCCAAAATTTATTTGAATGTACACCTAACACCACATTAAAATAGTATTATACAAAACAATACATAAAACGTTATTTTGCAAAATGCTAATTCTAAACTTGTGCTATTAAAAGAAAAAGAAATATTTGAGAAAGTAAGAAGCAAAAGATTTAAATAAATTGAGATAATAAACTGGAAAATGAAATTGAATATACTTATTAAACAGAATTTCAAAAGGCTTCAATTTGAAGGGATGAATCAGAAGCTGAAAAAAATATTTATAGTAGAAAGATTCAACTGAAATCATTACATATAAGAAGAACTGGTGATAAGCTTGAATAGATTTAATGAATAATATATATATTAACTCTGATATATTGATAAAAATTAAGTAAATTTGTGTACTTCAGATGAGTATAAATTGCTTTCTAACTACAGGCAGTATAACAGGTCTGGAGCAGTAATGGTTTGTTTTAATAACAACATAAAATTAAACTTTGAGTGGTAAAATGTTAACAGTAGAAAATTTTAATATATATTCAGAAGAAATATGATAAAGCTATATATATAGATCATGTGGCCCTACAGTATACGAGTTTTGAAATTAACTGAGAATTATGTTTAGAGAAGTAATTTATTAGTGATACAAACACTTCTATTGGATTATACAAATTATGTAGATGTTTTTTTATGACTTTGTTTTTACATCGTGTAAATAAATTAGTCAATTTCATGCTTAGATCATGTGTTTGTAGGATAAATTAATGAACATACTTTATAATTAGCAATTATAAAAATGCCTATAAAAACTCATTGACATATAGCATTAAAAGTAAGTGTTAATGGAAAATTACATCTATAAATAGAGGAATAATTTACCAAAAAGTTGATTTTAAAACAAAATTTGAATAAAATCGATTGGGAAAATATATACTTATACAGATATCAATAGTGCATATGAAATATTTATACTGTTACTAGTTGATAAACAAATCAAGTTACTATATCAAATGGTATAATTTAAGAAACCATGGATTACTAATGCAGTAACATAATTGATAAAAGTTTGAGGTATAATGTACAACAGGCATAAAAATATCCTTTTGACGATATTATAAAAATAACTTTTAAATGTTACTGAAAAAAATTAATTGCAAGCTAAAAATAGGGAAAGAAATTTTCAATTGTGAAAGGTTTGTAATTAAGCAAAAAAACCACACGATGGGCTGTCTATGCTCTGCCCATCAAAGGTATCGAAACCCAAATTCTAGTGTTGTAAGTTTGCAGACATACCAGTGTGCCACTGAGAGAGAGAGTTGTGAAAGGAAAAAAAAGGAAATTTTGTTAATAGAACAATTGACAAAGAAATAATATTACCTGATTGTGACATGGGAAATGAAAGTGAATGATGTGTAAGTTTGGCAGATTAATTTAAATTGGTAATGAACCATGTAAAACATCTATAATAATAGTGTGTGTTTGTATGCATAACTGCTATAACTCCAAGAGGAAAGAACCTTAAAACCTGAAGTTTTACATCTGTATTAAGTGCACCCTGAGGATGCGCATCTTTTTAATGAGGCAAACTAGTGAAAACCCACATAGAAAAGAAATGGTTCCTTATATTATAAGTAGAAATCACAGACAGACATGTACATGTATGCTTATGTATACCCTGAGGTAAATGCAACATGTTTTCGCCATGCAATCTCAACGTGGCCAATTTTGACACTGGAAAAATAGAAAACTGTCTATATCACTGCTTTAGATATGCAAGAAGATATCTTTGTACCAAATACCATGTAAAGTGACTGCACTATTAGTACTTGTAAAAAAAACAAAAAACTTAAAGCCTTTTGTTACATCTTAACCTCTTTATAAATAGTAAAAACGGGCAACCTCATCATTTTTGTTTCTCAATCTGTGGAAGTTGTAAA
Source organism: Tachypleus tridentatus (assembly GCF_004210375.1). Lineage (NCBI taxonomy): Eukaryota > Metazoa > Arthropoda > Merostomata > Xiphosura > Limulidae > Tachypleus > Tachypleus tridentatus. The sequence goes on along the minus strand of NC_134836.1, from coordinate 12,171,408 downwards.
AAGTATCTTTGTACCAAACCACTTATAAGTTGGTCAGAATATGGCCAAGTATTGTGCTCACACTTACGTTTTTTAATGAGCTCTAACCTCCCTAAAAAGACTCGAAATGGGTAAATCCAATTTTTGTACGTCAGTCAGTATGTATGTGTTTCGCTTTCAGTGGGCCAGCGATAAATAATGGAGTTTTGAGTTACATTTTCTCTTCAGTCATTCAGTGAAGATTTAATGAAGCATTTCAGTCTGTGTTAGTTATCTGGTATATTTCATTATTTGATTAATCAACCGTGAAATTTAACAAGCTAATTTACTTGTACGTTAGTTCCATTTCTAAACGGAGGCCTGCAAGTTACAACTTGTATAAGCTTCAAGAAAGATTAGGAATAAATACAATAATTTATCATACGTAGACTGGACTTCAAGTGTTTTATATTAGATAAATGAACCCGCCTAAAAAAAGAATGACATTACAGCAATACACTCGCACAGTTAGGTAGTAACTATATTGTTCGTCATATTTCTCACTTCTGCTTGTATTTGATTCACCCTCTAACAGTAATATATGTGGGTGTATATATACTGCGAGAGCCTGACGGAGTCACTAAAACGTACCCTTTTGACTTCCTCATCACAGAAACTAGCATTTCGCATTAGATTTGGTTTGTGTCTTGAATTTTATGTAAAGTTACTACCTGTATTAGCTATCCATAATTTTGAAGTGATAGACTGGAGTTAAAACAGCCTGTAAGTTTTAAGCATGGGCCAGATTCTGTACATTAGGTGTTTGTGACTTATTGGTGATACATTTCGACAGTAAACAAACGGCAGATAGTCCACCAGTTTTAAAATGTATTAAAACAAGTCAAATGTATATACAAATGTTCTTTATGTTGTTGGTTATCAGAGTTGTATCCAGATTTCAATAATTGTTGTTTTTTTTCGTCTAAATCCACTCACGATGGATAAGTTACTTTAGAACACTATTGAAAAGACAAATTGTTTTTATATACTTTGGTATTACATTATAATCTGTCATAGTTTCACTTTAAAAATCCCAACTATATGTTCTTTATGGCTAAACTTGTAATTATGTTGTTAGATCTAACTAGGTAGCTAACTTGAACTACATTTTGGGCGCGTGTTGATAACCAGACCGCCGCCTAGAACACTCCGCACACCACAGTTTGTTTGTTTTTAATTTCGTGCAAAGCTACACGAGGGCTATCTGCGCTAGCCGTCCCTAATTTAGCATTGCAAGTCTAGAGGGAAGGCAGCTAGTCATCACCGCCAACTCTTGGACTACTCTTTTACCAACGAATAGTGGGATTGACCGTCACACTACGAGGTCTGCTCAAAAAATACGCGGACTGACGTCATAAAACAAAATGTACTTCATTTAGAAGTTACAGGTCTGGGACCCCTTCAAAGTATTCTCCTCCCCAACGCACACACTTATCCCAACGGTGTTTCCACTTGTCGAAACAGTCCTGGTACACTTCTTTTGTAATGTCCTCCAGCTCCTTCGTCGCATTTGCCTTAATCTCGGGAATCGTCTCAAATCTTCTTCCTTTCAAGGGTCTTTTGAGTTTGGGGAACAAGAAACAATCGCAAGGAGAAAGGTCAGGTGAGTAGGGGGGGGAAGAACAGTGATCGAGTGTTTGGCCAAAAACTCACGAGTTCTGAGGGCTGAATTTCGCAGCAACGCGGTGCATCTTCAATTTTTCGGTCAAAATCTCGTAACAAGATCCAACTGATATCCCACACTCTTCAGCAAGCTCCCCGACAGTCAGACGTCGATTTGCCTGCACCAGGGTGTTGATTTTGTCGACGTGTGGATCGTCAGTGGACGTGGAAGGACGTCCAGAACGCTCATCATCTTCAATGGACTGTCGACCATCCTTAAAACGTTCATGCCACTTGAAACATGCCGTACGTTTCATAGCAACATCACCGTAAGCCGTGTTAAGCATAGCAAAAGTTTCAGTCGCAGATTTTCCAAGTTTAACACAAAATTTCACAGCATGTCGTTGCTCCTTCAGGTCATTCATTCTGAAATCCGCCAAACGAAAAAATCGCACTTCACTTAAAACCGCGTAGCTAATACAAAAATGAAGATATCTGCAATCGGGAAATGGCGTCGTAATCAGCTGATCTGTGCAAACCTAGCGACACCAAGCGGATTCCCCTGGAACCAACTGGAGCCGCGCAATTCAAACAGTCCGCATATTTTTTGAACAGCCCTCGTATAACGCCCCCTGGCTAAAAGAGCGAGCATGTTTGGTGCAACGAGGATTCGAACCAGCGACCCTCAGATTACGAGCCGAACGCCTTAACCCACCTGGCCATGCCGGGCCCCACACACTACGATATATTATGATGCAAAAATATTCAATTTAAACAAATAGGAAAACTTAAAGGGTTCTGGTAACATTACGCAATAATACAACAAGTACCAATTCACAGTAATTTAATTACACAATGTGTGATTCGAAAACAGTTACATGAACACCTGCGATAAGTTATCGCTTCTATAAACACTCGCGCTATACTTAAACCATCTAAATCATAACACTCGCATTAAACTTGAAGAAACAAGTATATCTAACAGCATCTAGTCAACATTATCCACTGCTAGTTCTTATCTTACTCTTTATCAATGAGCATTGGATTGGCCATCAAATTATAAATCACCGAACGTTTAAAAGGGCGATAATGTTCCATAATGGGATTCGATCCCATGACATGTAGATTACAAATCTAGTGCACTAAGAACTAAGTTTCGAGTTGAGTGTCTTTTCGATAATGGTTACACTATTAATTGGCTACACATCTTTATGCTTTACCGTACAGGCCTGTAACTGTTTGGGCAGACGTTATTAATATTTGTGATGCACTATAAAGTTATATATGTTCTTTACATTAAAATATAGCACTAACTGGTAACAGTTTTCTGTTGCATACTACTTTTTGAATATTTGATGGCGCCATATGCGACGTATAAATTAGACGCTGCCTCTAGTTAACACCCTTGATATCGCATTGTTAGCACAACCAATAACACGACCCTGTTGTTAGATAATAAAAATGCTCTTATAAATTCATTTTCAGAATTAGAGAATGCACTGCTTTCTCTTCGCGTGCCTTTTTTATGATCTTCTATGTTTTAAACAAATTAGTCATTTTTCACCTTTTCAAGTACGAAAAATACCATGTAAACAAATCATAACAATTATCCATGTGTCTAACATTATTAATGTTTTAGAATTATTAATTTTGTTTAACTGTTTACCGTAATATTTTTTGCATAATATATATTATTTCTACACAGTCAATTAAAAAAATTAAAATTGGAAAGGATTAAAAAATCATTATATATATAAATTAAATTTTGCATTAATGGTGCAAAATGATACGTTCAGTTCGTAGTGACATATAACTGGTAAAAATGAAAGTGTTATTATAATTAGCTTTGATTAAATGATTTCACCAATGCGGCTCAGTATTGTTGTAAAACAATGAGTTTATGTAAGTCACGTCTGCTTAGCTCAGTGAAATTGGTTATTTTTTTTTTGCCTTATGATAATTATAATATCAGAAAATATAAGAAGCTGTTGATGAACTGATTCTTTGTTTTATATTAGAAAATAAGACTGACTTATAAGTATATGGTTTGTAAGTAATGTAACTCGTGAAATAGCGGTTATGGTTTTGCTTACCATTCATTTATTATTACTTCTGCGGTTATTTCACCTAAGAATTTCACTTGTATTAAAGCCTTAACTAACCTTATAGCTTGAGCACGTTGAATTAAAGTAATTATATGATGAAATTAACACATCCGCCCTCTATTGGTGGCATACATCTATTAATGTCGTGAAAGATTGTGTATATTATTGATTCTTATGTTTAATAACTAGTAATCTAAGATGTAATTTCGTGGCGTACATATTAAGTAAAAACCTTTCTCTGATATTAAATGAGTTTGTTCATAAGACATAGTGAGAAAAATGTATTGATTTTGTATTGATGTAATTTTAGAATATTGATTTTCTTCTTCTGGTTCTTTTTTTTATAATTCCACTATTTATTGATATTATTAACTTTGATATTTTTATTGTGTTGTTTGTTAACGTTTGTATCGTATTCTTGGCCAGGCATAGATGTTGTTTTCTTGTGGCCACCCGCTAGTACAGCGGTAAGTTTACGGATTTACAACGCTAAAATCAGGGGTTCGATTCCCCTCGGTGGGCTCAGTAGATAGCCCGATGTGGCTTTGCCATAAGAAAGACGAATGTTTTCTTCTGTAAATGTTAAAATTTTATATTTTAATTGTTTATGATCGTTAAGTTTTAATAAGTTGTTTTTTGTTCAGCCATGATTGTAGTGTCTGTGTTTGTTTTGTTTTTTGTTTTTAGTGCGTTACAAACTAAATACAACATAACAAGTAAACTTCATATTTCCATACATAGGTATATTCATATATATATATATATATATATATATACACACAGTTTGGCTAAGAGCCAAAACTGTTTTGTACTTCGTTAGGATAATTACGGTACGAGTAGTTAAATTTCTGCGGTTTATATTTAGATGTAATTATATCGAAATATATTACATTTATTATTTATCACAACTCAAAGTATTGTCTTAAATGTCAATAAACATGAACTATCACAAACAGTTAAATATGGTATTTTGGATATCGTTGTCAATCATTTGAGTTCCAGAATCTTGAGTTTTGCGGGATAAACAGTTTCTGGATCCAGTCTCGTGTGTTTACTTGTGTAAACCCTGTAGTATACAAAGTCAGAATGGTCGCCATTGGTTCAAGAGTATTTGTATATTGGTGTGTGTATGTTATGTCAAAAAAAAACATATTGAGGAATTTCTTGACTGACTTACTGCTTAAATACTGACGTTAGTATTTACAAGGTGCTATTGTTAAATCTGATGGTGGTTAAACAAAAACTACATGCTGATAAAACTGTGATTTATGTTTGAAGATAAAATATTACGTGAAAAGCTTATTCATCCTGCTTTCCACTCAATCACACTGAACTTTCGTACTGCTAACAACGTCAGGTACTAGTAACAGTAGTATTAGTATTGGTATTATAAGTAAATTATAAGTTTGGTATCAAAAATTGATACTTTAGAAACAGTTAATGAAAGTTAATTGGTTTTAAGGAACCGAGCAATACAAGTTCTAAGATAAACATGGCAGAGGTAGTTGAGAATGAGTAGTTCTGGCAGTTAACGTTGGTTGTAATCCTCGCTTGACTATTAGTATTAACCTACTTAATAAAAGTCGATTGAACATTCATATTAAATCTGAAATTTAACTTCTATCATTTTCTAAGATAAATTAGAATTAACGTCATAAGGAGAGAAAAACATCATTAATTTATAATTTATGCAACAACTAGACGAGCTTAAGTACTCTTAATTTCATGAGTGCCAGTAATCTATGTGTAAGTGTAAGAGTTTTGATTTAATGTTTTTTGAGTAAGATGACATTTGTAATATTTTAGTATGGAAAGATTGTTATATAAGGATAAGTTACCTAAAATTATTTTTTTCTGAAAACAAGTTAAAGGGAATTAATAGTATTGTTGCACCATCTTCTGCCATACTAGTACGTAATAGTAATAGTTGAAATGGTAGAATTAAGGGACCCTTATACAAATTTTGATAGGATAGGAGTTATCATCAGCTAAGACACTTTTTTTTTTAATAGTAACAGGGTGATTGGCCTTTGAAATGGGTTGCCTTCAGATATAATTGTTGCAGTTAGTTTAAGGGAAGGCTTTATAAAGATTTGAATTATAAGGGCTTGTTACATGTTTGTTTGTTTTTTTATTAATAGCTTAGTGGAGAAGACAGTCAAGATGAACCAACAGGTCCCTTTTTGTACTTTAAATTTTATGATGTGTTATTTAAATACTGTTAATGATATGGTTCTATTTGTGAGGTCTTGTTCAAAACAGAAAATCAAAAAGTGTATTGTAACCCTTAAAAACTTTATTACATTTATTTAAACTTGAAAATATGGTCGATTTCTGGGTTTGTAAAGCTATAGATCTCTGTTTCTTTTAAACTTTTCATCCGATATTTGAAAAAATGAATACTTTCTGCAGTATGATTGTTTCAAACAATGAGGTTTCTTGATGAATACATTACGTACTCACAGTTTTTGCATTAGGTCATATTTTTCCACACCATAGGTATATTACTTCTATTTTAAAAGTAACAATGGTTTATATATATGTATATCTCATCAGCTTTTAATAGATGAACTTGCCAAATACTGGTCCATTTTTTGTACATGATGACAGAACTTAATAAACCTTCAATTAATTGTTTGTGAAGACTTTGTAATGAACTTGAAAATTAGTAGGCAAAGCAGTAAGACTGTGGGTTTATAATACTATAAAGTAGGCCTCACTACACCATAGATAGCTCATTGTATTGTTTTGTGCTTAACTAGTAATAAATAGGCCTTCAGATTTGCATTATTTTGTTGTGAGAATACCAGTACTGTAAGTATTTACTTTATTTTGCTAATTGCTTTTATACTGTAGTTGTACAGGCACTATATTAATGTATTATATATATGTAAGCTACAAACTGTGTGGTATTTCACCAAAATTATTAGTTAAAATAAGCATTAATTTTTGTCATTCATTTTTACTTTTAACACGTTGGCTGCTGTGTGACCCACCAGTGAGTCGCACCTGATTTGTACTGATGTGCCTCATGAGCCACGCCACCTATTTATTTCAATTGTAATTTCCTCCTTGGCTTATAATGTAAAGTTGTTTCCAATGCCATACAGCACATCAGGAATGTCTCATCTTTCACCACTTATAATTTTCCTATTATGTCTTTTCAATAGAAGAAAATAAGGAATAATGAATGAGTACCAGCATAGGATGTCCACAACACCTGTTGTGGACATTGTGTCTGAAACTGGTGTTCGGGTATAGTGCTCACGAAACCCTGGCGTCACTGCAGTGCCCTTGAGGCACTGTAGTGCATCCCCTTGTAGGGCTCCATGGTTGATGGGGTGAGTGGTCACTGAAAAATTTTTTATTTATTATGGATACTTCTAAAACAAAACAAAAAAAAAAACACAACTTGAAACCATTGAGAAAAACTCGACTACTGGAAAACGACCATGCATTGATGAATCTGTGCAGCCTAACTCACCACTTGAATCTGTCCTGCAATTCCTAATTTTGCATTCCTTAAGTGGCAAACCTCTAGGACAGATGCCCTTATTTTTATTCAGAATTGCTTAGAAGGGCTTGCTGGCTCCCCTAAATCGGTAAAAAAGCTATGTTTGGGAGATATCTTAGTGGAAACTTCTTTATCGCAATATTCCAAACTCCTCCTGACATCAAAGGCCTTGAGGGACATACCCATTGAAGTTACTCCTCATTCCACTTTGAATACTTCCAGAGGAGTCATAGTTGAAAGAGATTTAAGAACTGTCCCCAAATCAGAGGTCCTCGCAGGACTCACCAGCCCAGGTGTCACAGCAGTAAGCCGAATCTTCACTCGAAAAGATGGAATTCTGGAACCAACAAATGTTCTAATACTAACATTTACAGAACCACATCCTCCCACCACAATAAGAGCAGGATATCTGAATTGTAAGGTGCGACCTTATATTCCACATCCTGTATGATGTTTCCATTGTTAATGATTTGGTCATTCAAAACAATCTAGCTGTGGTTCCTTGACCTGTGCCCATTGTGGTGGTAAAGACCATAATGCCACCGAATGCCAACTCAAACTACATTGTATAAACTGTAATGGTACGCATCCTACTTATTTTACCTCTTGCCCTAAGTGGGTAGAAGGAAAAGAAGTACGTCTCAAGACTATTAACAATCTCACTTACACAGAGGCTAGAAAGTTATTATTACCTATTCCGTCCAGAACTTATGCTGCTGTAACTCATTCTACTACTACAGTAGGAATCCAAACAGACTTTACCCTATCCCCAACACAATCTTCACCAGCATATCTTAATGAAACACTTCCCAAAATCGACACAGTTCATGAATCAGTGTCTCCTTCCATCTCAATTCTGACCACACCTTCCAGTTATTGCAGAACTTCACCTTCTTCAAGTCAAGATGTTTCCATGGGGTCTCCCTCTCTTGATACCCCAAAAATTAAGCAAACCACTCGTCCGCACCCTTAATCATTAGTGCATGTACTGATAAATTTAGACCTGACCATTTGAGCTAGAGCAGGATCCATAGAGGGAGATAGACCCACATCCAATAAAGAAAAAAACGAGGTCATAAGCAGAAGGACTCTTTACAGTCTTCTCCTCTGAAATAATTACACATGGCAACACTAATCCAATGGAACTGTCGAGGTTTCCAATCCAATGTGACTGACACCAAAGATCTGATGGACTTTTATCATCTCATATGTCTTTCTTTGCAAGAAACATTTTAAAGCCTACAAGTACAGTTACTATATAACACTATTCATTATACTGTAATAACAGGCTATGTGTAGAACAGGGATGTGGGAGAGTTGCATTGCTGGTTGATCAGCATGTGCCCACCCAGTCCCTGTCATTGACCACACCCTTGGAGGCTGTAGGCATTCGTGTCTCCTTTGGTTATACCATCACTATTTGCTCTTTATACCTTACACCTGAAATGCATTATAATAAATCAGACCTCGATACCCTCATTGAGCAACTGCCAACCCCCTTTTTAATCTTGGAAGATTTCAATGGGCATAATCCCCTCTGGGGTGGCTCCTGTAGTAATATGAGAGGGCACACCATAGAGCATATGCTCCTGAACCATGACCTGGCTCTATTCAATATTGGCTCTTACACACCCAGTCAGTCATTTACAGCTATAGATCTTTCTGTCCCCTTTTGCTACTCACTCACTTTTCCTGGGAGGTTGACATCAATCCACGAGGAAGTGATCATTTTCCCATCATCTTATGAGAGATTGGTCGTGATCAATACCACCCGACCCATGTACCTTGGTGGAAGTTGGTCCAGGCCAACTGGCCTTCTTTCACTACTCACTCGGAACTTGATCCTGCCATCTTATATGAATCATCCATAGACGATTGTATAGCAGCAGTAACCAACAGTATTATACAAGCTGCTACTCGATGCATCCCTTAAATCTTGACATGTTCCCCACAGCATCTCCACCCTTGGTGGAATTCTGCCTGTTCTATAACACAAAAAACTCAGAAACATGCTTGGGATAAATTTCGAAGATACTCCATGCTCTCAAACCACATTGCATTTCAGCAAGCCCATGCACACACTCAGCAAGGTAGATGTTGAAGCCAGAAGGAATCTTGGATTAAATACACCTCCAGCATTTCTTCAACCACCAGCACAAAAGTTATATGGGATAAGATCCAGAGGGTGAGTGGAAGATATACTTCTGCCCCCCCTCTCAATCTTAATATCTGATGGCCACAAAGTTGCAGATGCACAGAGCATTGCCAATACTCTTGGGGACTTTTTCTCTCATGTATCTAGCTCTTCAAACTTATCCCCTTCCTTTTTAGCCATTAAAACACACACAGAGTATCTGCCTCTTTCCTTTTCAACTGACCATTCCTATGACTATAATCGCCCTCCTACACTGATGGAACTCAAACTTTCAATTCATCGGTCTGGCAATACATCAGTCAGACCTGATAATATACATTATGAGATGTTATGCCACCTTTCCCAGAACTCTCTTACTATTCTCCTGGCTGTCTTTAGTTGGATATGGCAGGAAAATGTCTATCCAGATGCTTGATGACAAGCTATCATACTTCCTATTCTGAAACTTGGGAAGGATCCAATGATTCCTTCGAATTACCGTGCAATTGCTTTGACAAGTTGTCTCAGTAAGATTTTAGACAGGATAATCAATGCCTGCCTCATTTGGTTTCTTGAATCAAACAACCTCCTCTCACCTACTTAGTGTTGGCTTTGAAGACAACGCTCTATGATAGACCACTTAATTTGCCATGAAACATCAATCAGAAAAGCCTTTTTAAGGTGACAACATCTTGTTACTGTTTTTTTTTATTTAGAAAAAGCTTGCAATACAACATGGATATATGGCATTTTACGAGACCTTCACTCATATGGATTGCATGGCAACTTACCCCTTTTCATCAAGCAATTGTTAATGAAGTGCTGATTCCAAGTTCACATTTTTTCCCACAGGAACTTGGAGTCCCTCAGAGCTGTATTCTGAGTATCACACTTTTCATTATAAAGATTAATGCCATCAGTGAACAGCTACCCCCTACAATTGCAAACTGTCTTGTTGTTGATGACTTCCACATCTCATGTTAGTCATCAAACATGAGATTTATTGAACGGCAGCTACAAACTGCAATCAATCATGTACTGAAGTGGACCACAGCAAATAGTTTTAAACTTTCACTCTCTAAAACTGTTTGTATATATTTCTGCTGCAAACGGGGAATCCACCCAGATTCAGAACATCATCTTAATGTTGTACTTCCTGACATCCCTGAGGCAAAGTTCTTAGGTCTTATATTTGATTGTAAATTAAATTTTATATCACAAATCAAGCAACTTTGTATCAAATGCCTTAAAGTATTGAACATTCTCCGTGTCCTCTCTTCTACTTCTTGGGGAGCAGATTGATACTCCATGCTCAAAATTTATCATGCCCTCGTCCAATCCAAACTTGACTATGGGTCTGTGGTTTATGGTTTTTCCAGAACCTCAGCACTGAAAATGTTGGATCCTGTCCATCACCATGGGTTTCGGCTTTGTATTAGACCTTTTCGTACTTCTCCCATGCAAAGTCTGTATGTGGAATCTCATGAAGCCCCTCTATATATTCACCGTTTGTAACTGTCTCTAATGTGTGCTTCCAAACTTCAATCCTTACTACAGCATCCTCTTTGGAGTTGTGTTTTCCAACCACAATGGACCATACTTTTTAATAACAGAAAATCTGCCATTGTTTCTTTTAGTCTCCGTATCCAGGCACAATTAGAAGAATTGGATTTATCTCTGAATAACATTGCAGTTTCTTCATATCAGCCTACTCCACCGTGGCAAATTACTGTCCCCAATTGTAACCTATCTTTCAGTCATCTGAGGAAAGCAGATACACCCGATTGGAAATATCGCTCTTTCTTTGCTAAACATCTTTCATATGATCCATCCATTCCTATGTATACAGATGGTTCCAATTCAGGTGACTCACTGGACTTAGGCCCGGCATGGCCAAGCGTGTTAAGGCATGCGACTCGAAATCTGAGGGTCACGGGTTCGCATCCCAGTCGCGCCAAACATGCTCACCCTTTCAGCCGTGGGGGCATTATAATGTAATGGTCAATCTCACTATTTGTTGGTAAAAGAGTAGCCTAAGAGTTGGCGGTGGATGGTAATGACTAGCTGCCTTCCCTCTAGTCTTACACTGCTAAATTAGGGATGGCTAGCACAGATAGTCCTCAAGTAGCTGTGTGGAAATTTCAAAAAACAAACAAACACTGGACTCTGCCGTGGTTTGTGACAGTTTGATTGTGGCACACAGACTCCCCTCTACAGTTTCTGTTTTCACTGCTGAATTGTATGCCATCTCTCTTACTCTAAATCATATTGAACCAATGCAATATACAAATTATACAATATATACAGACTCACTCAGCAGTCTATTGGCCCAGGAATCATTCCATGATAGTCACCACCCTCTTCTTATCAATATCAAAAACAAACTGGCCCATCTTTCTCTCTCATCTGTCTCCATCCAACTCTTTTGGATACCAGGTCATGTTAGGTATTTGTGGGAATGAGCTGGCCAACAGAGCAGCAAAGTCTTGTCTGTTCTGGATCTATCATCCCAGTACCCATTCCATACATGGACTATGGTTCAGTTATACATTCCAGACTGTACACCAGATGGCAGGCAACCTGGAATGAGCAACACAATAACAAGCTTTTTCAAATCAAACCTCTTGGTCTTTGTCCCTCTTACTTCTGTAAGGATCAAAGAGAGGAGGTTGTTTTGGCAAGGCTGTGCATTGGACATAGTTGTTTAACCCACCACTTCCTTTTATCTGGTACTGCTGCACCAGTGTATGGTCCATGTGGCACTCAGATCACAATCATCCACATTTAATTATCATGTCATCGTTACAATCGAGAACGATGACACCATTTGAAAGGTATTTGTAAGGCAGGTTTGCACATTACTTTGGCCTGTGTTATAGGTGATACTGCCCAGCTCACTCATGTTTTTACATTTTTAAAAGCCATTGGTCTTTTACACTTAATTTAAGGTTTTTTATCAGACTATAGTGTTTTAGTATGATTTATTTTACACAATTTAATGTTTTAGCACAATTTCTTTTACACATTTCAATTTTTATTTTGACTTGAACCCAGGACTGGAAAGACCAACTTCAGGTGGCTGACTGCAAATTTAGTAAAATAAATAACATAAAATTATATATTCAAACATCTAAGCATGCCCTCTACATTCCGACACTCAGTTACACAACCCCTTTGAAACATATGGTCAGCTTCCGGTCAGTTACCTTTTTCTTTCTTTGTGAACCTGATGATGACCAAAGAAGATTGAAACGTTGTTCGCTCCTTTACGTAAAATATTTTCTAAACCCAAACGAGCCATTTTTACATATATATTTGACTGCAAATTTGATCTTGATGCTTTAGTCTTCCTGGCATGTCTTAATTTTACAGATTTTAGTTTTTATTTTTCTTTTGAACTGAACCCAGGACTGGAAAGCCAACTTCAGGTGACTGACAGCAAGGGTGTACTTCTTGCTTCAGTATTTCTGACAGTTCCTAATTTTACATATTTTACTTTTTTCTTTAATTGCTCTATACATATACTATACCACATCTTGTTTGGCATAGATAGCCTTGTGGCTTTGTGCCAATAAACATTGAATACCTACCTTTCACACAAGACCTTTGTTGCACTTTGCTGTCCAGAAGCCATTTTTCAGCACTGGCACTTGTCTGAAAAAGAAGTAAATCATGTACATCTTCTGTAACCATCAAATTGAATGCATTTATTGGCCTGAGGGATTGTTGTCGAAAGGTGTTTATTCTTGGTATGTTTGGGCTGCCAGTAAAAGGAAAGCTTTTGCAAAGTGTTCCATCTACTTTGTGCCAAACATTGGTTGGGAGTGCAGCATCATCATTTTCATTGTCAGTAATGTCACCTTAACTCGGAGATTCCAGTTGACTATGATCATGTGACATAATGGATTTATTAGATAACTATCTGTATCAGAAAAAGAACTAAATGGCTCATCACTATCTGAACCTTGTTGAGATGATAATCCGTGAAATGATTTAGATGTAAATGAAGTTTTTTGCATATTAATTTAGAATTCAGTCTTTATATATTCAATTAGATGTTGCAATCTCAAAAAGAAAAGAACAACGAGCCAGTGAAACTGCTATAGAAAATATATGATGAATTTAAGCATGACCTGCAGGCAGGTCACAGTATAAATGTATATACATTGGAACCCCTCTAAAGCAGCCACTTTCAGGACTGAGACAAACTGGCCTGATTAGAGGTGTTCCACTGTACATAATTAGGGATTATGTAAACAAAAAAGGGACTGTGATTGAATGACCGCTTTTAAGGGGTCGCTGCTTAGAGGGGTTCCACTGTACTTGCAGTCCAGGGTCTTCACATGTGATCTTATAAGACTACGAAATAAATATTATGTAAGCCTAATTATAATGCTGACAGGACAGCTGTAATTATAAATTTATAACATTGCAGCAGCCAACATGTTAAAAAATTTGTTATTGAAATATAAGGATTGAAGTATTAATTCATTTAGATCTAATAGAATCAAAAGATATCTTTACTCGTGTTTCAGGTGTGAAATAGCACCCAATTTGTTTTTAATAATCATTGAAAAGTATCTATTTAAGGCAAAGAGCATAACAGAAGCAGAACTCAAAATCTGAATATTTTTTCCCTTAATAACATGATTATATGTATTGTTATTTTCATACTGTTCTTTTCCATGTATTTAATTTTTCTAGTGCTTCTGAGATGTCTCAGCTACTGTATTTTGCTTTAGACAGAGATGAAGACCTTGGGAATGGTACACGATTTCTACCAAATTTCTTAAATACTTAGAAATTGACAATGTGAGTTAACTTAGTTCAAGATTTTGATAAAGTATTTTCTAGACTTATCTGTCCACGGCTGTTTCCAAGCAGCTTTTATTAAATATGTTCTCTCAGTTTTTATTCAGACATGTATTTCTGTTTTCTGAAATACAGCACTCTAATTAATACTTTCTAATTTTATACATAACAGTGTAAAGATATATTTTATGAGTTATACTTTGGTAATTGAATTTATTTCTACATGATCATTACAGATGTAAAGTATGTTAAATAAACTGCTACTTGCCTACTAGTGAAAAGGAGATGGGTTACTTGTATTTTTGTTCATAATTACAAAGCATGGTTGGTTTAAGTGAGTTTATACCTGTGTTTGAAAGCAACTTGTTCTCTTTCTCTCTTGTCATAAATTGATTCATCTGTTCCACACAGTGATGTTGGCCTTGAAGAGTCTGTGTGGTGATCATGTAATAAAGACTTATTAATTACCTTTTGAATGTATTTTGCTGTAACATTGTTTCATGTATAATTACTTCCTAGAAAAGGGTAGAAGCATTTCACAACTAACACTTCACATCATTTCTAGTAAGATTTTTCAAAGATTTTTTAGTATATTTAACTTCAGAATGGTAATCACTTTTGAAGTGTTTCTTTTAACATACTAAGAATTAAAAACGTGTATTTGAAGTAAAACAGACAATTGTATGTTTCACAAGAATTTTATTTATTAATGACTGTGGTTTTGGCAGTAAAGACATTATCGGTTTAACATACTTAACAATTGCATTTTTTAAATTATTAAAAGAACTGTAGACATTATGAAAGTTGAACAGTCGTGATAGCTCCACAATGAAAGTGGCCACTTTCTTCAGTTTTTTTAATATGGAAGTGTTCCATTGTTTTCATTTTCAGTTACATTTTGATACCCAAACTTTGATTCTTGGCATATTGTAAACTGTTCATTCTTATTTTGTTTTATATATTTCTGTAACCAAATTGCTCAGGTTACTTTATACTAACTTTGAAATAGTTTTATTACCTTGAAAATTTTACATGTTCTACAATAATTCCTGTATGCTAAATCTGAAAATGATATCCATTTTTCTCCATCACCTACAGATATTTCATAAAACATCTTATGTACTTTTACATTAGTGAATCGTTTTAATTGAAATCCGGTCATGTTTTATGCTTAAAATGTTGACAACTACAGGCTATAGATTTTTCTATATTAAGTACAACATGAGTCTTATCGATCATTTTAGAATATACGAAAAACACTTTGCTAGTGTGTAGATGGTTAACAGATCACATGACGTGCCATTTCTTGATAGTATTTGTTTATGAGTGCACTTTGTCTTTTTTTTATTATTATTCAGTATTATTTATTCGTTGCTGTGGAAACAAGAGGTTGTCTAAATGACCCAAACATATTCTGTTATATATGTGGTAAATTTGTTGTTATGGGACAAAGGCAAAAGATTATAGAATTTGTTAAACAAGCATATTACATTTTCTTTGCCTTTTGGAATTCCAGTGGTCAGGCCTAAGCCTTAGCAACTGTTGAGATGATTGCTGTTTTCGCTCGTGTAACGTGCAAGGCTACAACACTCGAAATAAACAAGAAATTTCTTGTCTGAACCTTCAATCTGCTATAAGATCAGTTGCTCATGGACCTGATGTATCTGTACCTACTGCACCAGAGATACCTGATGCAGTTTCATCTGATTCTGAATCTGGTGTCAATAGAAATGATGATAGGATTATTTTCAATCTGAAACGTCTGTCTCGACAGGTTACATTAAGACGTCAGGGAAATGGAGAGGAGGTAACAGGGAATGATGACTGATTACTCCTGGTCAATGAAACCACATGCTTCAGTCGCAATATGTGAAAGACCACAACACGTATTTTTGAGACTTAAACACATAGATTTCACTTTAAAAAATTAATGAGGTGTATATTCCTTAACATCAATGTTCTTCCCTTTTCTTCAGTTTTTGTATTTTTTAACAAACAGTAAATGTCAGTTGTGGGAAAATAAAAATTCGTTCTGTGTAAGTTTGTTTCTTAAGGATTTGTTAACAAAAAAATCCATACGTGATGGGAAAAATGAATATTATTTTCGTAATCTACGTAACCGGGTTATGGAAGATACGTTTTACGAAACTAAATAGACTTTTATGAAGTTCAATATTTACAGGCCTGTTGAATTATTAAAATTAGATCTGCAGTGGTTAAGTGAAACTGGCATGTGATATCAAGGTTTATTGTTTTACTAAATAATACTGTGTATTCTGCTTTTAACAGAATATTCAGTTGTAGAGAGAGAAATGTGATGTTTGTCTTTCAGTACAGGTGTTATTTACAAACGTTTGTAATTTATTAAGACACTGGAAACATCCTTGACATCTCAACTGTAAAGGTCGTCACAAATTCTAAGAAAGAAAGGAATGAACATAATCTGAGAAGCTGAATGACAGTACTTTTTATTTCTAGATTTTACCCTTCCATTCTTTAGAAATGAAAGTCACACTTCACAACACCCTAACAGCCTTTAAAAAGTACTTTTTAATTTTCAGTTGAGAATCGTCTTGTGTTACACACTGCCAAGGCTTCTAATGTGCTTTAGGTTACTGAAACATGCCTTCTAGGCTTATCAAGTAAAACCTATTTTTACCCTTTGTGGAATATCTTATAACAACCTTTAATCGTGTTAGGTTTAATCCTCGCCCTGTGCTCGTGGTATTTTCCACATCGTTCATGCGGTACGAGATTTGGACACTCCCCGAGGTTTATGGTTACCATGGTTGCCAAACAATAGCGCGCAACTAGGAATGGATCAGTGACATAGTTAGTTAGCAGTTTAGAGCATCCGCGCCGTTTGTAAATTGTGCAGCATACATATTCGTGCAGGTGCTAACAATCTAGGCTTTCGTTCTTTTACCCGTTTCTCCCCTGATCACGATTTTGGCCTAGTTGTGCGGGTGGAATAGAATAATGTAATATTCAAATTACTCTTATCTTTCAAGTTTCAAATAAAACAAAAGCATTCATTCTGATGACATGTAAAAACTGTGAGGACAGAAATGTGTTATATTTTTATGTGATGTGGCGTGAATAAAAAGGTGTTATCATTATTCTCCATGGCAACATTTATGACTGAAAAATAATAGTTCATGAACAAGAAGCCCACTTGAAGTAAAAATGTATTATAAAGACGGTTGATTTGAGTATTAAAACATTAATAAATACGAAACGCAGAACAACATTTCAACCTTCTTAGGTCATCTTCAGGTTAACAAAGACAGTTTGAAACTGTCATTACCGAGTGTATGACTTGGGAACGAGAATACGAGATTATAGGGGCGTTGCAGTTAAATGTTAGGTTATTAATTAATATAGGTGTGAAAGTGTTCCTTTATGTTGGTTCAGTTTTGGTTTGAGTTTTTCTATTAGTAGGGCTTCTTTTATTTAGACTGTATTTGTAAGTAATGTCTGTGTGACATTATAGTTGAAATAGTGTTAATATATATATTTAGTTCAAGTAACACAGTGCAGTGCATCATCAAGTTCCATTGCATTGTTTTATGGAGTTCATCAAAACCCTAACAGAATGTTCGGCCAGAAAAGTACCTCTAAATAGTTCGAACAACACTTTAAAGCCTTTAGTACTGGTAAGGCTGTACACATAAAAATGCACACAAAAAACACGCATGTTAGACTTACAAGGAAAATAAATTCTACTCAAAATTGCTCCCAAACTGCAAAAGTCGTAGGAGTATTGAAAAGTCAATTTGTTGTTGTTTTTCCCCTGTATTTTACTAAGGTAAACGATGTTATGATTACAATTTGAAATTAAGTTTCTAACAAATATCTGGTGTTTCTTTAAAAAAAAAAAAAAAGTAAGAGGTGAAACAGGAATTACCAGCCGATGATATATGATTAAAGCAGTGAGAGTATGTACGAGTTAGCCACTATACAATCGATGTCCTTAAGGGACCAACCCATATATTAGTTAAATATAATTCGACTCACCAACGTGGAGTTACAGTAGGGGTTTGTAGTTTGAGTAAATACTTTCTACAGTATCTCCATCCTTGTTTCTGTACTTTATTTACAGGTTAAATTCCAACATTATTTATATTATAAGAATACATGCGTTTTGTGTCACAAAAAACTGTCAGTGATAAGAATATTTAAAATCGTATTTATTTGTTCAAATCTTTATTAAAATGAAAAAAGTAGGTTTCGACTGTGTAGAAACGAACTACTTGTATCTCAGATGTATTTATTTTGGTTAAACGTAATTTTAACAGTTAATAACTAGTAATTTTCCACGAAGCTATAAAAATAATAGTACAGTAGTAGAGTAATATTTTAATAAACAGAGAGTAGGTTGTTTGTTTTTTCCTTTTTAATGACACAACTACGGCTAAATGGTGGTTAAGTGTTTTCTGACATTTCCCGTGTTAGAAAAAGTTCAGTTTGTATTTATTCGTAAGAGGAAGATGTGCGAATTGGCAAAGAGCCAGCAAGATTAGTAGCTAGTCACGAGGTGTGGTATAAATGCGCGAAGGCGTAACCATATCACGTGAAGAAAAATGTGTAAATAATCAAACTTGTTGGAGGGATTATTTCAACTCGATCTTTACGCCATCAGCGTTGTTTATTCAAATTTAAAATCAAGGTTTTAACACTAAAACCTTTATGGTAATATTCTAATGAGTTTTCATCCAGTAAAACTATGGCAATCTACAGGAAAAACTAAATTGTAGTACTATAAAAGCCAAGTTCTAATACTCTGAAGTTACTATTTTTTTATTTTTTTTTAGAAATGTATTTAAGTTTTTAAAACAATCAAAACTTGGAAGTTTATTACACAATAGATCTGAGATATTATTTTGCTTTTTATGGTTGCCAAGATATATTTAAATATAATATTAAATTCAAGATCAGTGATTGAAATATTTGTTTTTTATTTAATAAAAGTTAATAGCTCACTGACAGCTAAATTACGTTGTTCGTTGACTGACAACCTTCATGCGCACGTTTATGAGTATGCTGTCTTTCGCATGTGGTTCGATTTCCTGGTCAATTTTTCAGTGCGCAGTCTGTGATGCACACCCCTAATTGTGTAATATTCTTGCCTGTGATTACATCGTTCTATAACTATTTAAATGAGAAAAAAAAATACAAATAGCAAGAGGATAAGATGTTTGAATTCAGACATTTTTCATAAACACTTCTGAAGATTAGATTTACAAATGGGGGATAGGATCTTGAGGGGGTTCTTGAAACTTTGGTCTTGCAACATCATTTTTGGTTCCAGTTGCAATAGTTTTCCAGTAGTGAAGTGTTATATATATATATATCGTATTTGTTCGGACACTTTTGTCTTTCATACCACTCATATTCAATTTTTTGTCCTTGTTTGAAACTTAACTTTAGTTTCAATGTGTCCCTTCTGGTACAGCGGTACGTCTACAGATTTACAACGCTAAAATTAGGGGTTTGATTTCCCTCAGTGGGCTTAGCAGATAGCCCGATGTGGCTTTGCTATAAGAAAACACACATATTCACTCGTTTTAATGTCTAAAGTTTTTTTTTTGTTTGTTTGATTCGGAAATTTAGTTTAGCGCCTCAGTGACAGTGATAGCTGATATAAATAAGTTGGTGTGATGTCAGTTGCGTATTTCTATCTTATCGACTATTGTGGTTACCATAGAAACTCAAAAATAAAAGTTTCATTCAGTTTTTCTACTTTTCTTAACTAGCTACTTATTCAGCTTGTGTTTATATACACAGAACTATCTCTGTGACAACCATTTTAATTGCAATTTCCACGTTTCAGTTTCAGCAGGTTAATAAACAGCCTTTGTTTTCCAAGCTGTCCAACAATGGCCATTAACTATTTTTCTAGTGAATAAAGCAGGGTCACAACTAATTGAATTCTGTTAACTGACATGTACCAAGCTGGTTTTTGTGTCCTCCTGGACCTAAGTAGTTCAAGTATCATTATTACAACAGTTAAGAATCTAGAAATGTTTTCTAAAGAAAAGAAGTGGATAGTGAGATGCTTTAATGTTTTTTCAGTTGTTAACATACACATACATATATATTTGGAACCAGTGAATGTTTCATGTGTTGTAAATTTGTATTGAAAACAGTCATTTTGTTTAAATTGATGATGGTTTCATTTCATTCTCTGAGAACAACAGTTATGTTGGTAGTAATACAGCACTTACAGTTTAATGGTGAAACAGTAATCATATGCACATGAAACTTGAGATAAAATTCAAGTTTTTTGTAACCTAATCTGAGGGATTAAAATAGTATATGTTTGAAATTATATCTGTATCTCTAACTGACCCTTTCTGTAATTGGTCAGAGATAATTTGAATGCTCTCCATGTTCCAAAACAAATTTGTCTGATTTTATTGGTACATATCTTTTATCACTGTATTTTTAATTATTTTGCCAAATGTAGTCACATCAGTAATTACTAGATGGCAATAGAAATGTTGTTTGTGATCATTGTTAGATTTATTCTGAATTATGTATCAAATGCTGAAAAATAAAACCATTGCTATTCTTTACTAGTTTTATTGAATTAAAATTATTAGAAATAAATTTATAGATTATTAAAAATTTTGGAATTGAAACAGCTCTAGTAAACAGTGCCATGTCTTTGATTTGTCCAATCGTATGCATAGTTTCACCATGAATTGTATACCACTAACTTTAGAGTATACAAGTTCTTGCCTTTGTAGTGTTATGTTATTGCTTATTAATAGAATTTTGTAAATACCAGATATCATCTGTAGTTGTAAACTAAGGATTATAGCATATTTGTAATTTGATTGGTAATATGTTTCCATAGATGATGTAAAACATTGGTTATGCTATTATTCATCTGTGTTCTTACTGTTACACATTAGGCAGAAAAAACAATTTTTTTACTGAGTGACTGATGACAAAACTAATTATTTAATCCTGTTGTGTTGATGATTCTTTGAGAAGAAATGTTAGGTGCTTGTGTTTTTAATATTTCTTGTAAACTTTATTGCATGTTTGTGTTTGTCTGTCATGTAGTATTGAGGTTAAAATGTAACCTCCAATTTTGGTTTTATTGTTAGAAGTTTTAAATGAGGTTATATTCTAACATACAGGTTTTGTTTAACTATTAGATTAAAGTTTTTAGTTAAGTTAAAATCTAACATTCAAACTTGATTTTATTATTAGAGTAGCATTTTTGGTGAGGTTTTATAATCTCATACATTGAGGCTTGATTCTGTGATTAGGTCAAACTTGTTTTGTGGTGAGGTTAAAGTCTGGTATAATGGGATTTGAATGTGTTGTTAGAATAAATTAAGGTCTTTTATTTAAACACTTATATTTGTGCTTTTCTTTGTTGTGTTTCAGAAATGGAGCATATCATCTCAATTCATTACTTGTTCTAAATATCAGAGATAATGAATTTTATAGAATTGTCACAATTCATCCAAAGAACTATTTGGAAACTTTGTGTAAAAAACTTTAACCATCAAGGCAATGAGGTTTTGAGTGCTCTTATGGTGTTATAATATGAGTATTGTTATCCATATTGGTACTGCTTTGCACCACCTTTCAACATCAGGAGCCGTGACTGCTGCTCCTGCATGTATTCTGAAAACAGAAACAACCCCTGAAATGGGACCAGGTGTAGAGTAAGTTTGTTTTCTCTCAAGTTTTCTATTTATATGTTTGTGGAGTTTCTATGTACGTTTTGATGGTTCATGTGTAAATTTATTTTCAAGTGATTATTATTGTGTGTGTTTTATGAACTTTCTCAATACAATTTAATATATTTGTGGCTTCTTTGTGTGATGAAGAGATTGTATAGAGCTTTGGTATTTTAAGATATCGGTCAAGGTTTGTCGTTTGTGTAACGTTCTAAAGTTTTAAAAGAATTGTATCCCAAACCACTCTGCAATTTCTGCAGTTTCCAATTGCCACCAGGGGCAACCTAAATCGTGATTTGTTTGAAGGCTTGGAAAGTATTATAATTTGACTGTCCATTTTTAAGGTCTTGAAATTTACAACTTTTGATCAGAAAATAATTGGTTTTTGATTTTGGTGTATTACTAATTACCAGTCAAGTAAAGTGTACAGTCTTCTGTAGTTTAACAAGTTTTTAATTTGATGTTATTAAGTATTTTATAATGCCGCTTTATGTAATAGGAACGGAAAGAAATTTTAACACCACAAGTGCGTATTTCTTTATACACAGGTCTTGAAAATTGTTTAAAATGTTAATTTAGAAAGCTGGAATGAATGATAAGAAGTAGAGTTGATTATATTCTTGAACCATTTTAAAAGGAATTATTAAGACACAAGTGTTAAAATGTAGGAGAGAGACATAAAACAATGAGAGTCCATAGATTATCTGTGGGATAGTTGAACCTTGGATAAGCGTTAAGAAAGTAATATTTTGAGCTATACAAATATTATTTTTTTCATTTTCAATATTGCTACTAGCAGGCTGTCAAAGATAGAAAATTTAGTATAACCCTAGATACTCAGCTTAAAGTATACACTACTAATTTACATATGTAGTTTTCTTCCTTTGACAGTACAGTTCTTGATTCCCATTGTTAATCTGCACCTCTTGTTAAATATGTTACATTCTTACTGGAAGGATTGTTTTTTATTAAAAGTAGTAGTCACATGTTTGGCAACATATTTAACTGTTACTTATGTTTCTTATGGTCTGTTTTTTCTGTAAATTTGGCAATATAATAGTTTCCCATGGTAACAGACCTAACTAAACTCAGTGTACAGAAGGCAAGTTCTTCAAAAAAATTGGTATTTAAATATCAAGTTATTTAACTATATATTTTGGAGGGTAGACAATATTTGTAATGCATAAATACTTTCAGTAATATAGATATATTTATAATAAGCTATTTAGTTTTTACATATTAAGAATATGATTTTGTGTGTTGCTACTAAATGTTAATCTGCTATCCATTTCTAATATTTCATCAGTCTAATCAACACTTATCTCAGGAGTTTTATTAATCTAATTTATAGACTGTTTATAGAAAGCATTAAAACTTCTACATACATCAACAGAGTAGTGTACTTGCAGTGCAGCCACTGACTATAACCAGATCTGAAAGTAAGTCATTAACCTTAGATCAAAAGGTGAAACTGTTCCCTTAAGAGGAAGTACTAAATAAATTGAATTCTGTTTTATCACAGTTGTTTCACAAAATTTACTTTCATATCTTTATGTGGGTTTAAAAGTATGGTGATGTGTTTATGGCAGTATCTGCGAGTTCAACCAAAATAGTTTTTTGTCAGTATACATTTTCTGAAGCATATTTACTTATCTTTAATTTGTTATAGATATAAACAAATACACACAACTTTAAATTCTGCACAAACAAGTTTAGTGTTGTAGCCAATTACTACTACAACAATTAATTTCTTTTTCTCAATTCATGTACAACTTACTATAAAACATTGTAAGCAACAGTTTTAGAACCAGTGTAATGGAAGTCTTAAAATACACTGAATATTCTCCATGTTACTTAATGCCAGGGAATTCTAGTAATTAGTCTGAGTAATTGTTTCATTTGCCTTGTTATTCTCATGTTCCATATCATTCTGAACTTTGGTGGAAAAAGGAAATAAAACTTATTTAGTACTTTTTCATTTTATCAGGTTTAGGCCTAACTTACTGTCTCAAATCATTGGCTTTTAACATAGTTTAAAATTTGATAATGCTAAATTATACCCCTTTTTTAAATAAGTTAGAATCATTAATTTAGTGCCTACTTTTTACTGAACTACAGATAGAGTGTAGAATTTCTAAGATAGGCCTAAATGTAAGGATATTTTACTCAGTACTCACTTTTAACTGTAGCAGAGATAGAATAAAAGGTGTTATCTGTAGTTTAGGTATAATGTATGTAAGTAAAAAATTGTGTTTATTTAATGCTGTCTTTCAGCTGTACTACTGGAGATATAATCAGTATTTGATGTATAATGTCTAAGTGCAACATTGCATTTATTTATTGCCCTTTCTAGAGATAGAATGCATTATGGAATATTTATATTAAGCCTGATATCTGTTACCATAAGATTATAATTATTCAGTTATCCCTTTTTACTGTACCAGAGATAGGATATTTGAATTAGGCTTAATGTCTGTTACTGTAAGATTATAGTTATTCAGTGACCCTTTTCTACTGTGTCAGAGATAGAAAGCAAGGTACAATCTTTGCACTAGGCCTAATGTCTGTCACTGTAAGATTGTTTATTCAGTGCTCTTTCTGTTGTACCAGAAATAGGATCTAGTTTGATCTAAACTAGACTTTTCTCTAATCTTGCATATTAAAGCTTATTGAAGAAAATAGATGACATCACAAATTCTCATGTATTTCCTGTATAAAAAAAAAACAACAACACAGAAAAACATGGTGTATTGTACCATGACTGAACTCATTTGAATGTTTTATAAAGAATATTATAACTTAGAATGATAACATTTTATATCATTAGGTTGATGCAATTCTTTTGGAATTTTTGATATATGTGCAAATATGTATATGTTACTTCTTTTTTTAATGATAAATAATAAGGTTATAAAATTTATTTTAGGCAAAAGATGGCAGATGTTTCCATTTCTTCTGAAGCTTGTGCTACAACTGTTGTGACATTACCACTTTCAGTTACAACAGTCACAGCTCAGCAGTTGGACTGCCAAAATAGAAAACCATATGCTCAGACTCCACACCCAGGGTATGTGTACCCAGGCTGCTTTGGTTTACCCTATCAGGTAAGAATATACATCAGAACATGCTATCTAGGTTAGCAATACCACTTTAAGTGAAACTGAAAGTAGAGTTAGTAACAAAAATAAAATAGTTTTCCTTTGTATTTCAGGATCATAATTATGGAGCACCTCCACCACCGTCACCTCCTGTGTCTCCATTACCCAATGTGAATGGATCTATTAGTGAGGACACCAACTTTTCAGTTATATCTGTCACATCAAATAATTTTAACAAAGTTCAAGATGAAAGCATAACAAGATGTATTTGGTGAGTTAAAATAAAATGCTTATAAATATTACATCATTTTATGATGTCAAAGTAAATTTGGAAAATGTTTGTATTTTTATTTAAATATTGAAGTTTATTTTGTCATAGGAACTAAAATAATCTTTTTTCTTTTATAGTGGATTTAGTCATGATGATGAATACATGATTTGCTGTGACAAATGTTGGTAAGTTTAATAATGAGACCTTTATTACAACATCATAACTATATTTTAGTTATTCATTTATTCCTGTCAGCAAGTATAACTCTCCTTCTGTGTGTGTGTGTGTTTTTTGTTGTTGTTTTTTTAAATCATGCACTAGGATTGAATTATAATTCAATGAACATTGTGAATTTGTAGACTTTCAATATAATAACTTTCCTCTCCCACAAATCAGCTATTTTCCTCAATATGTTTGTCAAAGAGATTTCCATGATGTAACTCCTAGTTAAAGTGATTTTACATGAATTGTTTTACTGCATGAAGATATCAGCATGCAACACAAGCCCTCCACCAACAGGAGGGTAACACATTTCCATGCATGCTAATTTTTCCCCTGCATTTGCACTCATGAGCTTAGCATTGTTTTATAAGGGTGTGTTTAAATTTCTTATCTGAGCTCAAGCTGGAGATATTTTCTTTGTTAATGAAAATTTTTGATTTCTGTTTTCTTTACTTTGTTTTCAAAATTCTTTAGTTTCTTATCATGAATTCTCAAAAGATGGTGATTTCTATTCAGGTCTTATTTCTTCTGTAGCTTTTGAAGGCTTGTTAACTTTTACGGTTGTTGTAGCAGTTGTTCCACATGTTGTGAATTATCAGATGCTTAATGGGCCTCCTACTTTTGTCTCATTGACCGAATATCTTTTTCATCAGTCAGGAAGAGTCTATTAGACAATGGTCTTAGCTCAGTTTATACTTTACCATTTGTGAAATGACTTTAACTTTTAAGTCTTATTCCTTTCCATATTTTGCTTGTGTCCATTATTATTTTTGTTTACTAATGCATGAGTCTTCAGTTTATCTAGTCTTTTCTTCTTGTTAGTTATCATGTTTTACACTGTTTCTTTTACCTAATAGCTTCTTTCTCATGCTGAAATGCCTCATCCCTCTCACATTTGTAATAACTTTTATCCTGATTTTTAGGCTTCACTTTCTTTTCTTTTCAGTTCCTTGTATCTGGCCATATTGTGATAAAGTGGCTTTTAATGGTGTTCTTGTGATGATATTTGTTACTTAAATTTTGTATTTTTTTATTTTTGCTTCAAATTTCAAACAGTCTGTATTACACATCTTTTTTTATGAAGCATTAAGACAGGTATCATATTTTGCTGAAAACTGTTATCATATGAACTTTATTGATCTAGTGTGTGGCAACATGTGGATTGTATGGGACTTGATAGAACAAACATCCCTGATACATACCTCTGTGAGAAATGTGAGCCACGCAAGGTAAACAAACAAAAAGCTAAAGCTCTACAAACTAGGAAGAAAGAAGAGATGTCTGGTTAGTATTAGTTCTGTCATCTTGTAAACAGTCCATTCAGTGTCAGTTCTGTCATTATGTGAACATCTGTTAGTTTATTGAAGTTGTGAAACCAATTTTTTGTCACGTTTTGTCTTAATATTCATTGCAGTTTTTGTTTTCTTAAATTCTTTTTCATTTACAAGATTTGCGAGTTATGTTTGTTAACTTCCCAGAAATGTGCAAGTGAAAATTAACACTGTTCAGAGATTGAGTAATTCAATTTCTTTTTATTCTTGAATTTAGATATCAGTTCTGACAGTGGGAGAGATGGAAGTAAGGGTGCCTTTACTGGGTGGCAAAGTGATGGTTCCACTTGGAGAATTCGAAACGGGAAACACGAACAAAACAAAACTAATAAAAAACTTAAGACAACAAAGGTAACATGCTTTCTCTATAATGTTATACAACTTGTTTTAGTATGTGGGAAGTCCCGGAATATCTTTGCACTGTAATTCTTTCAATACAGGCTCAATCTATATGACCAATCCATGTGACCTCTTTGTACTCTTTAAAGTGTCTTTAGATTTATACTTCTAAATTTCAGTAGAGTATGTGTATCTTCACAAAATTTTGAAGTTTTTCATTTAATATTACAAGTCTTTAACATATAAAAAATAGTATTTTTTAGTGAAATGTTTTAAATAAACTAAAGATTTGTTCATGAATGTATGTTTTGAATAGTTTGTGTGCAAAGTAATTTTCATGTTAAAATTAATTTTCTTCATCCCAAAAACCTCAGAGTTCCATTGTGTAATCCCTAAGACATAAATGTATTTCAAACATTTTTGTTCTCTTTTCTGTACAACTTTATAGTTTATCTGTTATTCTCCCTACCCTGTCTCAAAACAGAATCTGTCAATTTGATTGATATCTTAACCACCAAAAAATATCAACATCTAAATTAATCTTTTCCTTTCTAGAATGGCTTTAGATTGTAACATGAAACTACATTAATTTATTATAAATAGCTCTATGTTCATAACAGTGTATATCAATTTATAATTAAACTTTATTGCCCTGTAAATCATGTCTAGCTACAGTTCATGCCATTTTAAATCACTCAAAACATGTGCATCTCACCTGACACTCAAATTACATTACCCACAAGCAGTTCACATGCATGCTTAGTAAAAGTTTATGTATTTTACTTAATCTAATCTTAAATTACTTAAAAAGATCCTTATTTTTATATTTTAGATACTTTTATAATTAAATAATAAACATGAAAAACAAGAAATAATATACTTATCATTTTTTGTTGTCGATTGTCGAAGAGTGTTAACCCTAAATGTTTATTTAAGTAATTAATGTACCAGACAATGTAGGCTAAGTATATACAAAAAGTAGAAAATTCCCTTACCTTTTAAAATTTTTCTGGCTTTCTAACTCTGTGACAAAATCCATTACAAATTTATCAAAACCTTTCTTTTACTTTCCCAGGGAAGTGATTTGCTACTTTGAGTGAAATTAACGTTTAGACATTCAGAACATGATATTATACAGTATGTCGTTTGTTAGATGTTATTGGTTATAGGTAATACATAATTAAATATAAGAGAGAACTACAAACAAATTATGAAAGGGAGGATTTGATGGATGGGTGTGACAGTTGAGGTCTGATTTTCTATTTGGTAGCTCTGTAACTAACAAAATATAATACCTTTATAAATGTAATTTATCTGAGCAATGATAGAGAGTATTTTATGTTTAATTCCTTACTTTTTCGAAGGGTTGTGGGTAAAATAGGGATGATGACATGCTAATAGAAAATGTCACATTAGGGGAAATTTAGAATATTTTTTTTACATTGCTGTGTAGAATTAGCTTAAAACTTGTATACTATTAAAATATGGATTATTAGCTAATATTTAATGGTATTTTACTTTGTATAACATAAACAAAAAGTACTTTAATAAAATTTTGAATGTAAGTACACTAAAACCATATCGTGCACAGTAAAAGATACCCAAGAAGATAGGACTATCGTAGGCTTGTTCAGTTTGTAAATTTTGATTCTTTATATAAAATGTTTAAAGAAATGGATTGGATCCATTAAGAGAAGAATATGAAATTTATAGATTTAAGTGAAATTTCAGTTCTTTTTAGTATTTGTAATTAGACCCTTGGTGGGTCAATGGTAACTTTAAAATCTACAAGGCCAAAATCTGTTGTTTGATTCTTTGTGGTGGACACAGAACTTAGTCTCTTGTGTATTTGCTTTGGAAACCAAATAATGTATTTGGTGTTTTTTTGTACTTAGAAATACCATCTTACGGTATGAGTTTTTATAAAGGTTTTGCTTGCCTGAGTTACAGTGAAATATATGTGAAGATAAAACAAGGGTAGTTACTAAAATATTCTCTTAAAGCAGTTCTTTGATGTAAAGATGTGTCACAATTGATTTGTATATTTGGAAAATATTAAGAAGGAAATGTGTATGTAGATAATTGTGAGTATATTCTATTACTGTAGGTTTGTAAGGAAAGGGAAGAAGGTTAAAACATACGAGGATGGTTTGTGTCTAATTTGTGTGATAGATTTGTTTAAAACTTATTTAACAAATGTTTAGAAAAAGATATAGCAATAAAGAAATTAAGATTGCAAAACTTCAAGCACTAATTTGATTGTGATGACTACAGTTATTAAGTTTTCATTTCATTGTAAATATTTATAAAGTGATATTTGTAACTCAGATTGTCCAAGAGTTTTATAGTTTGGACATGATGTTTTTCCTGACTTGGGAGGTGCTTTTAAATTTATTCATTTGGCAAACAGGAGTATAAGTCACTAGTCCATTCCTTATTTTGGTGTGAATATGTTAAGAAAGAAAACGAGAACTCTTATATATAAGAGCTGTATCTACCAGTTTGTGGCTCAAAATTGGTATTGGTGCCCATTCAGTATATAGCTTTGTCATTTTAATAACCCAGAATTGGCAAGTTATTGACAGCCTATAGAAGTAAGTACAATGGCAAAATAATGGTGCCTTTAGCATCAGTCTTCTTATTGATTCTGGAAGTTGTTTTTGGAGCTTCATGTGTTCACATTTTGCATATTGTCTTGTAAAAGTAGATATAAATAAACTGAATCACTGGTTAATTCCATTTTAGATTCTGTTGTGTTTTCAGTAAAGCTTGCAGATAAGTTGTAATTAAGAACTGTTAATATTAGTGGAAACATCTGTTAGTGTTTTTTTTATTGGATTGTGTATTATATCTTGTGGTGGGCTAGTTACATTTCCATGCTGTATTGTATCTTATGGTTGACTAATTACTCCCTTATCCTTACTGTGAATTATATCTTGTGGTTGGCTAGTTACATTTCCATGCTGTATTGTATCTTGTGGTTGACTAATTACTCCCTTATCCTTACTGTGTATTATATCTTGTGGTGGGCTAGTTACATTTCCATGCTGTATTGTATCTTATGGTTGACTAATTACTCCCTTATCCTTACTGTGTATTATATCTTGTGGTGGGCTAGTTACATTTCCATGCTGTATTGTATCTTGTGGTTGACTAATTACTCACTTATCTTTACTGTGTATTATATCCCCAGATTGATTAGTTGCTCTTTTATCCTTGTAGCTTTTAGATCTTTGAGAAATTGTTTTTTTCTGTAATCTCTGTAGCAACATACCCAGTCAATTTTTATTGTGTGGCACTAATTATAATTTTTAATCTTTATTTATTGTGCTTTTTATATTCTCCAATTGCTTCTGTATTTTGATTAAGAAAGATGGTATGAATACAAAGCATATCCTTTCAGTTGTTTATGTTATATTTCTTTTAAATTTCTAGAGTAAGAGCAAAAGTAGAAATTCTAGTATTGAAGAAGAGGCACAGAGTGCATGGGATGTGAGCTTGAAGCTACATGACTGGATAGATAGGTATGAAGAAGCCATGATCAATCATTACACACCAGAAGTACAGATGCTAGCCAGGTCTCTTAGATTTGATGTTCACCATGTAAGTGTAAGATATATTAAAATGTGGTGTTTTAAAGTGCCATCTTATTTTAAATGTGTGTTTTACTGCAGGTGCAGGCTCGCACATATTTTGTTCGCAGTGACTTGGACAGAATGTTACCTTTTAGTAATACAGCCTCTTGTTTTTTAATAAACTTACTTATTCAAACCTATTTGGATGGCATTAGGGTCTGCTATATGTATTTCAACCTATTACATTTAAAATATAATCAAACAGCTTTAGTATCTTTGGGTCAGTATTTTTCAAAGTTTTAATCTCAAAACAAAATATTTAAAAGTGCTTAGTCTTCATTTAATTTTTGGTGTCATATAAAGTGATAAAGCTCTCAGTTTTCCTCTTATTTAGTATTATTCCAAAACCCAATCAGCATATACTCTATCTTATCTATAAGTTTCAAGGTCTAATATGCAGTTTAACATCTTCATATTGGTTACTGACATGTCAATAATTTTTCCCACCTCACAATGAAAGACCTTTTCATGCGTCTTGCACTTTCAAAGCAGTTTTAAAGCCACATCCTTCTGTTTAATGTACTTATTTATAAGTAATAGAAATATCTTATTATAAAATTATAGTTTATAGTGTGGTCCCTTTAAAATTAGTGGCAATTTGCCAGTGAGGAAAGTTCCATTCTTACCATTTAACAACTTTTATAACCTATTTACATCATAACAGGAAAGAAAGATTTTTCCTTTTTGTATGTTCTGCTTTGTGAACTGTGTATCATTTGTTTTAAAATGTATATTTGAAAGATGTAATATGTTATGTTTGGTTAAAAAGTTAGAGAACATTTCAATAAGGCTTTTCTCACTAATCACCGAGTGCAGAACTTTAGGAGTGCAACATGTAAGTGTGAGGGGAACCTTGTAATTTGTTCCTATTATGATGTTTTGTTTCAGTCATACAAGCCAGGCAATAAAACTATATATATAAAAGGTAAACAATTGAAATTATTAGTATTTGAACTTCAGTTACAGAGAAAAAAAAAATTATGGGAGAAAGGTATGTTTTTTATTTCATACTTTACAAAATGTCCCTACAGTTTTTCTTTAATGACTCAGCTACAGTTAGCATTAGGTTGAGAAAATAATGGATCAAATGTAAAACGAGGTTCATTCAGTAAGTTCTAGAAGTTTTGCAAATTAAATATCACAACTTATGATAAAAACAAGTGTTTTTATTTTGGCAGTGAAAATTACCTTGCATTATTAATAGTTACAGTCTAGGTGTGACTAATTCCATTAAATCACAGAACAATGTTTAGTGAATATACTTAAAAAAGTTTACTAAAACCTTGTCAAAGAAACACTTTGAAAATTGGTATGTAAAGTAAGTATTTCTACAAGTAGCTTTACAGTAACACCAGCACTGTTTACGTAGGGTTGACAAGATTATTGGACTCTGTGGAGACTAAGGACACTATTTTTACTAATTGAACCTTCAAAATTTTGCATTAAAACAGGGAACAAAATCCGTTGTGTAGTATTTAAGATAGTAATCAGCTTATAAACCACATCTCAGGCCTATGTGTAGTAACATCCTCCAACCCATTACTGTGAAGTTAAGTATTTCTCCAGAAACAGTTAAGAAAATAATAGACAAAGATTTAAATTTCACAAAGACTCACAAACCAAACACAGGCTTATAGCCACATCTTGAAATCAAAGGCTGTTTTTATGAGAAAGATGTTTGCAAAAATGCAAGTCACAGCAATTCCAGTTGTCAAATTGACAAACAATATGACATTTTTGTACTTATTCACAGTCTATTCATTTCATAATAGTAATTTTTGATATTCTGTACAAATCTTTACAAAATCTGTCAGTCTTTTAGTAAACATTTCAAGTCTTTTTCATATACAAAAAATTATATTTTTTTAGTGAAATATTTTAATAAATTAAAAAAGATTTGTAATTGAATGCATCATATATTTGTTTTTTAATTATTTATGTGTGCCAAGTGATTTTCGTGTTAAGATTAAAAATACTTTTCTTCCTGTCTAAAATCTCTTAAATAATTTCACACATTTGTTTTCAGTTATTTTTTGTACCCTAACTAACACGAAAGGTGGTAGGTCAATTTGACCAACCTCAAAACCACTAAACAAAATTGAAACAGTTAACTTACCTCTTCTTACTTTCTAAAGTAGCTTCACATTGTAACATGAAACTTTGTTCATTTATTCTAATTAACTTTAAACTTGTAATGGTATATGTCTATTTATATTTAAGTTTTATTGTTTTATTACCCTTTAAACCATCTTGCCATTGTAAGTTGTAAATCACTTGGGGAATGTGTAGCCCATGTTACCTATAAGTTACACTGAGTTGCTCATGAAATACTTTTATTATATTATTATTTATTCTACCTTATCTAACTTTAAATAACCTAAATAGATCCCTACTTTTACATTTTAGTTACTTTTATAATAATAAATAAAGAATAAATATGAAAATTAAGAAATATAATACTCAGTATTCTTTTTTCTTGCTGTTGACTGTTTATGACAATAATCTTACTTTTTATACTAATGGTAGTGGTGCATTAAGAAAATAATAGACAAAGATTTAAATTTCACAAAGACTTACAAACCAAACACAGGCTTATAGCCACACCTTGAAATCAGAGGTGTTTATGCAGTTTTGTACATTTTTATTTAATTAAATAATGCAGAAAACAGAAATTCATCCAAGCTAACCATTGTGATACCTGTGGGAACTAAAGTTGTGTTATGAGAGGAATCAATGATTATCTGCTCGGAACACAATGTAGTATAATACATCATTTTACAGATGAAAACTTTAACTTTCTATTTTTCATAGGTAATATTTTAATGTAAGAGAGAACTATTAACAAATTCTTAAAGAGAGGATGTGACAGGTAGATGTGGCAAGAGGAGCCTAATTTTCTATTTGAATTATCTGTAACCAAGCAAAAATTAATACCATAAAAATTATGGTTTGTCTGAGCAATGACAGGTTTATACTGAGTAATTTATGTTTAATTTTGTAGTTACTGGAGGGGTGCTGGATAAATAGAGAAGATATCTAAATAAAATGTGTATGTGAGTCACACAAGGAGAATTCAGGATTTTTTAAAATATTGCCTTATAGAATTAAGAACTATTAAAATATGGGATATCAGTAGTTTAATAAAATTTTGAATGTAAGACACAAAAACCTTGAAGGATACCTATGGCAAGAGGGTTAACTGAGAAAGTCAGTCAAATAATGATAGTTTTTGAACATTGTTTGGTTTGAACATGTTATTATTTCATGTAAATTACATTTATTTTGTGCACTAGTACCATCATTATTTACACGTAAAGGCTTAAATTTCAATGGAAATTGGTGCTGAAAAAATGGTCTTAAAAACAGAGGTAAGTGTAAATGGAAGTAGACTGTTACAAGTTTTAGAGTTTACAGTTTCCTGTTATAATCTACAGTCATTCTGGAAACAAAAGGGTAAATTAACTTTATTTTGTATTTGTTTTATGAAGTCACATGATCAGTCAAAATTGAGTTTGTAAAGAATTTAGTTAAATAAAATAAAAATATAATCTGCAGTTTTACTGTTCAAAATATTTGACATTTATTTAGGAGGTTTAAGAGGTTGTGCAAAGAAAATTTAAGTTTTTAGAGGAAGAAAAGTATCTCTAATCCCAATATTTAAATCACAGAGCTGTCAACATACTGATTGTACATTCATGGATAAATCTTTAATAATAATAATAATACTTAGTTAAAAATTCATGTTAATTTTTTTGGTCACCATTGTTGACATGTAAACCAATACTATGTGGAAAGAGTCATGTGGTAATAAGTGGGAATTTCTTTTTATTGTACTTTTACAGTAAGCTCCAACTTGATAATACATTTCTTCTTATAAATTAATTTTTTTGTAGAATGAGTTAGTGAATAAAGCCTCAGACCTGCTGCAGGCTCAAATGTGTAAAATAGCTGAACTCTCCAAAAATCAGAGAGGTCTTGTAGCTGCCCTGAATCTTAAGAAGGAACAAGCTATTGCAGAGTATAGAGGCCGATTTATGACTCTGACACAATTTAAAGAACAATATCCCTTTTTCAGAAGTAGGTGAGTAACAACATATTTATTAGTGCTGTTACAAGAGAAGATTATGTATTAGTTTCAATGTTTTAAGTCATACTGAGAACCAGCAGTGATGGTCTGTATGATATGGAACATATGATGACTATGTGAAAACGTACAGTGTACCTTGTGTTCTTTATCAGATCTCATACTCATA
The DNA here is from genome assembly GCF_004210375.1 of Tachypleus tridentatus. NCBI lineage: Eukaryota > Metazoa > Arthropoda > Merostomata > Xiphosura > Limulidae > Tachypleus > Tachypleus tridentatus. The sequence continues at coordinate 12,136,371 of NC_134836.1, read as the reverse complement.
TAAAGTTCACTTGTAGCTTGTATTCTCAAGTAGGTTTAATACACACACACACACACACATCTTTTAATCACCTAAGGTTTATTTACCATGTAACTATGTTCTCTTATAGGTCTAATGCACCCAAGTATCATAATCACCTAGAATTTAATTATAGCTTGTGTTATTTGGTTGATCTTAATACACCCAGATCTTACAATCAACTAAAGTTTACGTTTTATGCCTCATTAGATATGATACGCCAAGATATTATAGCCACCTAAGATTTATGTGTTCTGTGTTCTTAAGTAAGACTAATATGTCGAGAATTAATAATAGGTTTGCTTATAGCTTGTGTTCTTAACCTTTTCACTACATGTGTGTTAAAGTGCATGTGTCACAACTTCTTGGACCCTTATTTTCAAAATTGTATTAAATAACATTTTAAATAATTACATCAGTGAGATTGACATCAAAATGTAGTTTATAATATAAATTTTAGTATTATATATGTTTTAATTTCTTAATTTAAACTTTTCACACAGGCCATGTCATTAACAAAATTTTACTGAACTACTATTTTATGAATTTATGTCAGTAAGTTTGGTATCAAACTGTAGATTATAATTGAAACTTTAATATTATATATGAGTTAATTTCTTAATTTTAAAAGTAAATATTAAAAGAACACATCTAAATATTTATTTTTGTGAGTCATGTGGTGTATTAAATGCAGCCCTGGTTAAAATTAGTTTTTGTGATGTCAGAATACTAAGTTATAGTTTTGTATTAATTAGGAACTCAAATTACTAATATTGACAAACCAGAATATAAAATAAGACCCTCTAATATTTTTATTTTGTAGAGATATGACGTACAGACTTAACAAAACACAGAGGCCCGTTCACCTATTTGTATATTTGAAAACTGTCCCTTATATACACTTACTACAATATATGACATATAAATAACCAGTATACAGCTTAGAATGTCCCTCTAGTGTTGTTTTCACAGCCATTTTAATCTGTTAAAAGGTTAACACATTCATTTGCACCAAGATTTCAAGGATGTAGGTTGTGTCTTTAGCCTACACAAAATTTCATATTTTGTAGACCTAAACACAACTTAGTTACTAAGCTTGATAAATTATAGTGGAATTATGTGGTATCAGTATAGTAATTTATTATTTATCATCTTTTATTTATTGTTCTATATTTTAAGAAAAATGGGTTTAATAACTTATTTGTAAATAATAACAATCTATGTACATATGTATAATGTACAATAATTGAACTGTGATTATGCATTACAAAATACTGCTGCACTAAAACACAGCCAAGATGTTGCCACTTTGTAGAGACCAAAGGTCAGTTTGATATTATTGGATGTGGTAACTGAAGAGCATATGAACCATGTCAATGCAAGTTATGTAATGTTAGCCAGACACGACTTGAAGGTCAAAATAATAAATCCTAATATATGTGGCATTATGAGACTTAAGGTTCTCAGACTAAACATTTATATTTTCACGTTATAATATGTAGTCATTCTAGCATAAACAAAAGTATATATTTCTAATTTATTTATGGTGGTTATGAGGTTGGTCAAATTGACAGACCCCACATAGTTAAGGTAGAGAAAATAACAGCCAAAATATAAATTTTTATTGAAAACAAATGTTTGAAATATATTTAGGAAGTTTTAGAGATCACACAAATAATATTTGAGATTGGTGGGATGAATAATCGTTTTTTTAATTATAACATGAAATCACACTTGATACTTTCACAAACAAATTTTTAGTGAAAATACTTCACTAAAAAATCTGATTTGTTTGTCTAGAAAAAAAACTTGTAATACTTACCAAAAATCTACTACATATTGTGGAAATACATATGCTACATCAAAAGTTATAGTATAAATGCTTAACATGTACAAATGTGTACATGAACTTGTGTGTATTATACTGAGCCTATTGCAAAAAGATTAAAAGGAAATATAAAGAAAAAAATGTTAAATGTCAATTTCTGTGAGTGACATAACATGCCCAGTTGTCTTATTGCTCAGTTTACATATGCCCACCACACATGTACAAGTAGTTAATGAATTAGAAAATTGAAGTTGAAATATAGCAAGCTAAATATAGAATAAGAACCTCCCACCTCTATGATTTGTTGAGATAGCAATATATCAGCAAATGTACTAGAGCAGCTCCTCTCACTACACCAATCTTTTGAAAGTGTGTGTCTAGTCCCATATAACTCTAATTAAACTTTGTTCATAACCAACAGAAAGAGCATTTTCACCTCTATGTAATTTTGAGAGTTGTTTAAAAGCATCTTGAAAGAGAAAGTAATAATTTTACCAAAACTTAAGTGTGATTAATAATTGCTCTGAATAGGAATAGAATGTACTTTACTACAAAACTGCAAGCATTTTAGAAATGTGCAAAAGCCACACTTGTGATAGCATATGCAGTATAACATTATACACTGATTTTGACACATGTACTTATTTTACATACAAGTGTTTGAGTGTTAAAAAAAACTTTACAAAAATATTTAAGTCAAAAAACAGTGAAACTCATCACACATTTTACATTTTATACGCACTTCATTTTCAGGAAGGCAAAGTTGCATCCTTTTCTGTTATCTATTTCAACAATTGTAGGAAAATGCCTGCCAAGATTAAGTCTCAAAGATGGTGAATCCTATACAGTTCTAGAGAGTTGTACACCAGAAGGACCTGATCTCTTTTTGAAGTAGAAGCTCAACATGAGCTGTGACCAGGTCCTTTCTGAAGGTCTTCTGGGATGATGCCAGCTGATTGGTCTCTTGTTTATATTTTGTAAAATAAGTACATGTGTCAAAATAAGTTTATAATGTTATACTGCATATACTATCACAAGTATGGCTTTTGCACATTTCTAAAATATTTGCAGTTTGGACTTTACAACTGTCAAGTCCAAAAGTAAAAACAAAAGTTTTTATACCATTATACTGTCATTTGTTCAATAGAATATTAACTTAAGTGTTGATCATTTAGATCAACTCCTTCCATAAACATATTGTATTTTACAATTAACTGAGATTTTTTAAACTCTGCATTCCTTCCTCCTCTTGTCACCATTGTCATAGTACTCGAGTGTATAGTTCAAAGTGCATAGATGTCTCCTTTGTCAGTCCACTTTACAGCTGTCAGAGCTCCACATTTAAAACATTGTGCTTTCCCTTTCCTTAGGTTTGTGGAAACCAATTGTTGGGGGAATATAGTGTTTGTCTTTCCTGCATGTTCCATAGGATCCCATAGTTTGTCAAATAAATGAGGGTAAGTCTAAAAGTCGTCCATGAAAACCCAGTGTTGATTTTGTCCATCAGTTCTGTCACAACATTGTCTACCAAACCTTTATCTGAGATTTGTCATACAGTATTCACTCACAGTTTCTGCCAAGATCCACCACTTGATTCCTCATATAACAGGTTTCTTTAGTAAATATTGGAGAAAACCAACTCAACATTTTTTTCTAGTATCTGTTCATCTGTGGTTGGTTCTGTGTTAGGAGAGTAGTGTAAAGCAAATGAATTTAGTAGATGGTCTATCACAGGTCTAATCTTAAAACATTTGTCATAATTAGGATTAGTTCTTGGAAGAGCATTAGTGTTGTTATTGAACTATGAGTTAGTATGGATAGCTAAAAACATGTCTGTAGAGAAGATGTTAGAGAACCAAGGAATATACAAATGAAAATGGGTAGACCAGAAGTGAGAAAAAGAAGGGCAGGGCTTGAGTCCCATCCCCTTGGGGTGTGTTCCTGTATGTGGTGAGGGGACCTCCCAGAGAAGGTTCTGTTCTTTCGGTTTACTTCTTCTGGGACGTAAACATCCACCCATGTGTTTGCTTTACGTGGTGACCCATGAAGGGGAGGAGAGGATCCTGGTGGTTGAAGGGTCCAACCCTAACACACCACTTTGGCTTTGAATTCCTCTAGAAGGGTAACCTTGGGGTAGCTTCCCCAGGGTCAATCAAATACCAATATTGGATGTTCTCAGTGGGTGTTGTGGACATTGTATCTGATGCTGGTGTTTGGGTATAGTACTCTTGAAACCATGGCATTACTGTAATGTCCTTGTTTGGCACTATAGTGCATCCCTTCGTAGGGCTCCATGGTGGGTGTGATCAGTGGGCACTGAAAAATTCTTTCTTTATTATGGATCCTCCTAATCAAATTTAAAAAAAATAGTGAAAAACAGAACATAAGTAAAAGACCACGTCTTGAAGATTCTGAGTAGCAATCTTAAACTTCTTCAACGTCTATACCTTATTTCCCAATATTACACTCTTTATCATACAAATTTTTAAGGCAAATGTCTCCCTTTTTTAGGTAGAAGGGACTAGAGGGATCTCCTAAGTCATTCAAAAAGCTTTGTTCTAGTGGCATGTTGGTGAAAACATCCACTCCTAAACATAGTGAAATTGTCTTGCATATGAAAGATATTGGAGATATACCCATTGAGGTTATGCCCCATGCTACTCTGAATTCATCACAAGGAGTTACTGTTGGGAGGGATTTGAAGAACATCCCAGAGCCAGAGATCCTTGCTTGTTTCTTCACTTGAGGATTTTCTACAGTGAAGCATATTTCCACTTGCAAAGATGGAATTATGATGCTGACCAATGTCCTAATTCTGCTGCTTACATCACCAGTCCACCTGCCACAATCAAGGCAGGTTATCTTAAATGCATGGTACGACCATGTATTTTGAATCCTCTCAGATGTTTATCGATGTTAGCAGTTTGGTCATTCAAAAACATCATGTCATGGTTCCTTGATGTGTGCTCATTGTGGTGGCAAGGACCACAATATCTATAAGTGTGAAATAGACCCTCATTATGTTAATTGACCAATCATACTTTTATTCATGCCCTAAGTGGGTGGATGAAAAGAGGTACAGCATTTGAAAATGGTTCACAACAGTTCTTACACAAGAGGCACGAAAGTTACTGTCTACCACTCCATCTAGGATGTATGCTTCTGCACTTCATTTCACTGCTACAATGGGAGTGCAGACGGATATCTCTGTGCCTCCAAAATAATTGTTCTCAAACCATGTGGAAAGTTCACTGGTTAAGAAAGTTAAATCAACATCAACAACCATCTCTGTCCCTACCATTCATTACAGCATATCCCCAGATCCATTTCCATTGGTTTTGGGTATGGGCATCAAGCCATCTGGCCTTCTTTCACTGCTCTCACAGAACTTGATCATGGCATTATGTGTAAGCCATCAGCAGATGACTGCATGGCAGCAGTAACTGAATGTATTATTCAGGTGACTGCTCAGTGTATTCCTAAAACTTTGACACATTTTCAACAGCATCCTCATCTGGGTGGAATCCTGCCTTCCATATGGCTTGGAAGGCTAAAAAATGGGCCTGGGATACCTCTCGTAGGTATCCTACACATTCAAACCGCATCACTTTTCAGCAGGCCTCTGTACATGTTAGACAGGTAAGTCATCAGAGCCAGAAGAAATCTTGGATTAAGTTCACAACCAGCATCTCTTCTACCACCAGTTTCAAAGTCATATGAGACAAGATTTGGAAGGTTGGTGGATAGTATAATTCTGTCCACTATTTGATCTTGCTCTCTGATGGCTAAAAAGTTGCTGAATGGCATTGCTGATACTCTTGACGAAAGCTCTTGCTTCATCCTCCACCTTCTTAGCCATCAAGACTCGGGCAGAGCAATCACCTCTTTCCTTTCGGGCTGATTGTCTCTATGACTATAATCACCCCTTTACACTGGTGGAACTCAAGCTGGCTTTTCATTGATTGGACCTGATGATATGCACTATGAGATGCTGTGCCATCTCTCTCCTGCTTCTCTTGCTATTCCTCTGGTTGTTTTTAACCACATCTGGCAGGAGAATGTTTTCTCTTATACGTGGCACTAGGATGTTGTCTATCTTTCTCTAAGCCTGGGAAGAATCCCAAGATTCTTTCAAACTACCATCCAGTTGCTTTCACAAGCTGTCTCTGTAAAACCTTAGAGAGGGTGGTTAATGCTCATCTTGTTTGGTTCCTTAAATCAAACAACCTCCTCTCACCCACCTAGTGTGGGTTCTGATGACAGTGCTCCACCATGGACCTCCTGGTTTGACTTGCAACTTTGATCAGCGAAGCCTTTCTTAAGCAACAACATCTTGCGTCAGTATTCTTTGACCTTGAAAAGGCTTATGATACTACATGTAGGTATGGCATTTTGCAAGACTTTCACTTATAATGGGTTAAGTGGCCATTTGCTAATTTTTAATAGACAGGCAATTCCAAGTTCATGTGGTTTCAACACCATTCCGTTCTTTCCTACAGTAACTTGGAGTCCCTCAGGACTATCTTGGGTGTCACACTTTTCCATATGAGGATTAATGCCATCACTGGTCAACTCTTTCTTTCTGTTGCAAATGTGAAAATAAGCTTTTCCAGATAAATCCCTCTATTGAAACTTGGCCATCTTGTTTCCGTAAGGATAAAAAAGAAGCTGTCCTAACTAGACTACACGTTGGTCACAGTTTCTAACTCATCGTTTTCCTTTATTTTGGACCAGTGTGTGGTCTGTGTGACACTCAGGTCACAGTAGTCCACATTTTTTTACTATCGTGTCATCATTAAGTCATAACCATTTTAGACATGTTTTGTTCCAAGGTTTACCCCTGATGCTTGACAGTGTCATTGGTGAGGGTTACACTGTTCACTGTACAAATGTTTTTAGTTTTTTAAAGGCTATTGGCCTTTTTAATGATATTTAAGTTTTCAATTCAAAAATTAGACTTTGTTTTGTTTTAACATGATTCCTTTTTATGAATTTTAATTTTTTGCCAGTTGTTTAGCACAGGTAGTCTAGTTGTTTTGTGCAATAAAATGACAACCAACCAACCTTGAGTCCCATAGCTTGTTTTACTTCAAGATATGCTTAAATATTTTCACAAGTCACATAAGTTCATTTTACAGTTATTGCTGTGGCTGTTTAGATTGAGAACTCTGATCTGTTTTAACAGTAACATGACTTGAAAGTTTCAAATGTAAAGAAATGCTTAAATAAATGAATAATTGTGTTTATAAAGGTTATCCATCAGGACAGAAGTGAACCTCTTGAATTGAAGCACATGGGTAGGTTCTTCCTCAGTCATCTGCACAAGGTTTAAGTGTCACTGTAGGTGAGAGGTCTCTCCTACTGGGAAGGAGCAGTTCTAGTAGATAATATAGCTCTACCCCTTTCACTGCTTCTCATTTTCTTTCCTCTTTTCGGTGGTAGGTGAAGTAGGTTACTTTGATTTACTTGACCTCTGTGATTTAACAAGATGACCTCTGGTGATCGTTCACCAGCTGCTTCCTGATTTATCCATAAGACAGAATCAAGGAAAGCTGGCTCTAGATTTTATTGCCATCTTTTGTGTAGAACGATTCTATAAGAGGCATTGAAACATAAGCTGAAATTCTTCAACATCATATTCCTCTGATAGATTGTTTCCTTCCTCAGATAAAAATGACACATTCAGAAGAAACTATATCTCTTCCTTATTGAATTTGTTTGTTTCTTCCCCCCCCCCCCCCAACTCTTGTATTGGTTTTCAGTGTTTGAGATTCCATTTCTAAGAATAAAAAAAAAATTCTGAATGTATATCATGTATTCTCTGATATGTATATTTTTTTGAATGTGTATAGGGGCTTGCTTGACACTTTACTGCTTTGCATGTGCATTGTTGCTCTCTAAAGTATCTTAGTATGGATGTACATAAATGGTCTAATGACATGGGCAGTGATTTAAGCTTTATTAACAGTGGGTTTCAACTTTAGTTGTTGACAGTAAAATAAACACAAAATATATTGGATAGGTTTAGCAATTGAAACTCAGGATACATGCATTAAAAACTTCATGATTAGTAAAGAAGAAAAAAGGACACACTTGCTCATTTTATTTTCTGATTTTGCAATTTTTCTTATATTTGATGAGTTGTATACAGGTTGAAGAATGAAGTGATAAATGTAATAACAGATAAAATGTAAAGTTTTACTGAAAAATTATGTATCTATTTAAGCGGTTTTTAGAGGTTACACAAATGAATTTTGAAATTTTTGAGACAAAGAAAAGTTTTGAATTGTAAAACGAAAGTCACTATGCACTTGTACTAGTTAAAAAATAGAATTGATATTTTCAAGAATAAATATTAGTAAAAATACATCAATAAGAAATCAGATTTTTTGTGTGCAAAAGGACTTGTAAAGTTTACAGAAGTCTACCAACTTTTGTGAAAATACACTTAATATATTAAAAGTTAGTAGTATGTAAACTATAACAAGTACAAGTGGTTACAAGGTCAGTCATATGGACTGAGCCCATGTTGAAAGAGTTAACTCTCTCACCACAGGTATCCTTTACCACTGCTCCTGACACAATGATTTTAGTATCTTACATTCAAAATTTTATTCTACCACCTTTTGTTTATGTTATACTAATTAGTATAGCATAAATTATTAACTAATAATTCGTATTTTAATAGTATTTATAGGTTTTACGTTCTTAATTTTATAAGGCAATATTTTAAAAAATCCTGAATTTCCCTAAGTGTGACCCACGTGAGACTTTTTTCAAGTACCTTCTCACCTCTTTCATTTACCACCTCCCCAAGAAATTACAAAATTAAATGTAAGTTATTCACTATAAAATCTTCATTCATCAGACAAACCACAATTTTTATAGCCTTCAATTTTATTTGTTAACAGAAATGTCAAACAGAAAATCGGACTTTCCCAGCACTTACTTTTTCACAATTTATAAATAGTTCTTTCTTGCATTTAATTATATATTACCTATAACCAATATAAAGTGAAGTTATCAAAAATATGTATCATATGACTTTGTATTCTAAATAGATAAGCTTCAATTTCCTTTACAATACAACTTTAGTTCCTGCAGGAATCACAACAGCTAGCTTGGATGAGTCTGTAACGGCTCTTGTCATATTGTTAGAAAACCAAACTGTGAAATTGTCTGCTTTTTGTATGTTATCAGTGTATATTTGTAGTTGATGCATTATTGAATCACATCAAAATTATTTAATGCACTGCTACCATTAGTATGAAAAATGTCGTTAAATGTCATCAACAGTCAACAGCAAGAAAAATGAATACTTAGTTAAGTACGTGTACTTTATTTCTTGTTTTTCATGTTTATTCATTACTTATTATTATAAAAGCCACTAAAATGTAAAAATAAAGATCTCTTTAGGTTAGATTAGGTAAAATAAATAATATGATAAAAACCTTTCACAAGGCATGCAAGTGAGCAGCTCATGAGTAACATTGTTCAATAGCGTAACGTGATCTGCTTGTTCCACAAGTAATTTATAATGATATGAACAGTAATTAGGACACTGTTCAAAAGCAATAAAACAGTAAAATTTAATTATAGATAGATGTTTACTGTTATAAGTTTAAAGCTACTTAGGATAAAGAAATGTAGTTTCACATTTGAAGTCATTCTAGAAAGGAAAGGAGGGTAATATTAAATGCTAGTAGTATAAAATCTTTAAAAATTTTATATGAGGTTACGTTGTCAGTTAAATTGACCAAGCCTATGCAGACAGAGTTAATTAGTCAAAATACATATCCACTGTGATGTTTTGTTTTTATTATTATACGTGTTATCCATTGTATAATGAAGTAATATTTAATGGTAGTACTACTTTAAAGAGATTCATCATTCATTATTATTTAAAAAATATGAGTGAAGCTTAGTGATCTAAGTTTTCTTTTTGCTAGATATTTTCCTTTCGTGTTATTTCACAAACCTCAAGCAGGTGAAGAGGAGATTTGTGTTGATGCAAGGGAATATGGAAATGCTGCAAGGTTCATACGTAGATCTTGTACACCTAATGCTAAAGTAGGTGTTTCAAATAATATATTTTTTATATGTTTTTAAGATAGTTTGTATTTTTTTACCATAAGTAGAAATTATTGAAAAATTTTACATTTTCCATAACATTGGTAAGTTTGATATAAATTTCTTAGGTATAAATATCAATAAACACTAAAGAAGTTGAAGTACTCAGCATTGTGTTTGTAAATTTATGTATTCCTGGTAATTTTATTCTGTATGTATAGTTATGTATCTATTGAGAGACATGCAATTTTACTATTGTTTTGTTCATTCTATCATAATTTCTACATTTCTTGACAGATTGACTTGAAATTTGATAGGGTAATACCTTGGTTCAGTATACCCTGACACTTCTTTGATGTTTTGATCTAGTTAGGTTTTTTCTAGTACTTTATGGAGTAAAATGGCAATCTAGATGAAAATTGGCACAAATATAAATTTTCATGCAACACTTCAAACATTTTACAGGGATTATGTTAATAAGATACTTGTCTAGAAACCTTACACGTCGATGAACAAAAATAATGGTCTTGCACATTTTTAGTAATGGAGATCTACAATGTTAAATTTGTAATATTAGGGATTTTGATTAGTTACTCATTTTTTTAAAAACCAGTTTTGGTACAAAGGTACTTTTCTAAATGCAACAAAAATTTAAGAGCAAAATTGATGGACTTGGCCTTTTATGGTAATTATAGAGGATTTAAAGTGTGACAAGAAGCATGATAAGCCAATTCACATGTGGTTTGGTACAAAGATCCTTTTTTCTTTAACTCCCATTCAACAATATAGATAGTTTTTTTTATTTTTCTGGTTTAATTGTAGCTGTTTTCTACAGAAAATAATTAAATGGTGCAGAGTTGGAAAGTGTTATTTATTTAATTCTATAAATATCTAAAGAAAATTGATTTTGGTTTGAATTCAACATGCTTTCAGTGAAGTTATTTGTATTAATTAGTTTATTGATGATATGGACTTGAGACCACTGAGAATGAGGTCCTAATGGTGGCATATTACAAGAAAAAGGTTTTGTGAAATACCCTCTTAGCAGCAGTCCTGACTTTTTCTTTCTAAAGCTTAAGAAGAGCATGTTTTATCTTTTTATATTTTATTTGTAGCATGATGTTGCAGAGTGATAGTTGATGTTTTTCTTGGAATATGTAATTAAACATGCTTATTGTTGTTGGTCATGAATAAACTTGCCAACAGACCATAAATAATGAATCAAATGTTAATATTTTTTAAGTTTTAAATTCTTAATTTTATATGGAAATATTTTAAAAATCCTCAAACTAATCTTGTATGAGAACTGTGTCATTTATTATATGGGTTTTCTCTCTTCAATAATTTATTTAGTACTTTTCCAAGAAATATAGAATTTAATCTAAATTACTTGACTATGGTATTATAATGTAGATATTACTCAGGCAAAGCATAATTCTTATAGCCTTCAATGTTATTTGTTTACAGAATCATAAACTAGAAAATTAGATCATTTGCTGTGCCAACATGTTACATCCTCTGTTTCACAAGTTTTCAATAGTTCTCTGATGTTTTATACTATATTATTATTGACCAATATAAATTTAGTTTTCTGTACAATGCACTGTCTATTTTGCCTTAATTTTGAAACTTTTTCTCGTGGTATTTACATTGGCAAGCTTAACTTAATGTTTAAGGCTGTTAACACTCAGAAAGCCAGGTTAATTATGTTTGCTATAAGGCTATATGCTTTGTTCATTTGTTATTCTCTATAATTAGATGCATTATTCTCTATAATTAGATGCATTATTTGATTAAATAAAAATCATTTAGATTAGCAGTAACATTAGAATAAAAGAACTAGGCATACATTTCATTGATAGTTGATATGAAAAAAAATGAGGACCTTGGTAAGTGTACTATATTTATTGTTTTTCATGTGTACTCTTTATTATTACTATTATAAAAATAACTAAAATGGGAACTTGTTAGGTTAGATTAGATAAACTACCAATAATAAATGTTCATAAGGCATATTTGTAAGCAACTTTTGTATTATGTAATTTGATATTTGTGTAGTGGGATTATTAGTTAAGCATGGTTTAAAGAGCAGTAAAACAGATGTATACTGTTACAAGCTTTAAGCTATTTAGGATAAACAACTTTAGTTTCATGTTGCAATTTGTAGTTATTCAACAAAGTGTAATTTAGATTTATTTTGTATTTTTTGACAGTAGTTACAAAGTGGTCAAATTGACTGACTGTGTGTATAAAGTTTTACTAAAGAAAAGTTTGATATTAGAAGGTTTTAGAGTTTACACAAATGGAATTTCACAATTTTTAGATGTTCTAAATATTAGCATGAAAATTAGTAATTTCAATAATTACATGAAGTTGTTTCAGGACATTTCTGTTAATTTTATAGCAGTGGATTATCTGATGAGTGGATAATTTATTTGTTTTATATATGTTTTTATATTACAGTATGCAATGATGCATTATTTTTGTGGTTCCAGGTACGACATGTCATCCAGAATGGGCTTTTTACATTTATATATCTTTTCATCTAAAGACATCAAAAAGGACCAGGAAATCACTATTCCATTTGATTTTAACTATCAAGAAAAGTAAGTTTTGTAAATAGTATGGAAAAGTACATAGTTTTCATTAAATGTAATTAAAATTGTCTGAGTAATACATTTGGGAATTCAATATAAGATTTTTGTGATCTTGTGATAAAGTTATTGTATGCAAAATTCTAGTGTTTAATATTTCTTTAACCCTTTAGCTCCTGGATTTGCTATCAGAGAGAGGGTAAAGTTCTGCCATTACATTTTGTTTCAAAAATGAAAGTAATTGGTAAAATTGATTGAGATTGAACAAAAACATTCCTAAAGGTATATAATATCAGAGAAAATTAATTTTTACTTTTTTTCACTGTTTCTAGTAAAAGTTTTATTTCATTTATTTATTTGTACTATGACTTAATAGCTCTTCTGCAAGATGATTTTTGTATGAAGTATTGCTTTTAATCTTAGTTTTCACATTTCATTTGCTTAATCTATAGAACTTAATAAATGTATATTAAGAGTTTTTAATGAAGGTAAATGTTTATATTTATTATGTGTGTAATTTCAGGTTTTTATCTTTTTACACTTATAGTTTATTTTTAATTTTTCTTTCAAATTCTTCACCTATTATCATTTATGCCAATTACATCAACTGTTTCCAGTAGGGCTTTATGAAGTTGTTTTGTCAAACTACCTGCTGAGGCGTTACTGTAAAATGATTGTGCTCATACAAACCATCTTGTTTATAACTTTTCATAATCCAGGCAACAAGATAAACTTATTCAAATCAATAAACCATACAGATATGATTTTTTAAAACATGCACAATATATAATTAACTAAAATATGAAAGTAAAGCCTGAATACAATTTAACTTTATTGATAAGTAGAGGATATTTAGGTAAGAAACTGCCATGAACATTATGGTCAACCAACCAGACAATAATGCTAATGGTTATCACATATATTTCAAAATGAAAACTGCACACAAATTTCAAATTAACTATTAATGGAATATAGTGAAAGTTAGCTTTTTCTAATGACTGTATACACTTGTGTCAACAAACTACATGCACATTGTAGATCTCAAGGCAAAGTATAAAAGTTGTGAGCATAGTATCTCTAAGGGGTTGGAAAATTTATAGCCATTTCCCAGATAAACAGCTACAGGCTTTAGATATTGCATGTTGTTTAGGTCAACCACACGTACTTAGTACCTACATACTCTTGTACATTGCCAGCATATGTAGTCTAGGGTGAATCATTATAATGTTGAGATTTTTCATAGGATGTCAGTAACATGACATGAAAACTACAATTTAATTTTTTTTTAAAGGTTTTCTTTCAAACAGTGTAATGACAAATTATATATCATGAATATTCAAATTATAACATACATTATAATGTTAATTTGACATATATTAATAGGAAAGTGGTTTAATGCAATTTTAAATGTAATGAAGTACATATGCAGAAAGGAATTTAAAAATGGTGCTGGGGGCCAAAGAGTTAATGTAACCAGCCTGTTATTATGATTCAAGATAACAGACTTCACTTGATGGCTCTATAAGTTTTGTTAACTGCAAAAAGGTGATAAATTTATTATAACAGTAACAGAAATAGAATGGTTACAGAAAAAGGCAATTAAGATAAATTGTTTATTGTATTACTTTACTCTCTATATGTGGTGGTGCATTTAAACTTTTTCAATTAGGAAGTTATATTCTTTCAAAAAAAAATTAAAAGGAGTGGTTGGAACTTCAACCTGAGATTACCGGTGTTTTTTATGATGTACTTTGTCCTGAACTATAATGTAATAATTTGTTGTATATCTGACATCAGAAGACTAATGACTGAATTTTTTTTTTAACTTTTCACAGCAATTTAACAGTAGATTGTCCATGTGGCAAACAGAACTGTGCTGTTACTTCTTTGATCTCTTCAGAAGACAAACAGAATACAGAATGGTATGTTACAGAAGTATTTTGTGGTCAAATTTCCCTACATTGACTCTCAAAATGGGCATGACCTATTTGTACTCATTTGAAGTCTTAAATCTTTAAAATTTTAGATTTAATAATTCTCTCTGTCAATATTTCATAAAAATTTGGCACTTTTTAGTAAGCATTATAAGTACTTTACATACAAAAAATGACATTTTTTAGTAAAGTATTTTTAATAAACTAAAAATAATTGTCTGTGTGGAAAGTGAATTTTATGTTAAGATTAAAAGTACTTCATCTAAAAATCTCAATTTTCATTTGTTTTCATTAAAACTTTGTATTTTATCTTTCTCAACCTTAACATTATACAAAGTTGGTCAATTTGACCGACTTTGTAACCACAAAAAATCAGTATAAATCATCCTATTTTTCTTTATGAAACAACTTCAGATTGTAATAGGAAACTAGATTTCTTTATCCTAAGTAGTTTTAAGCTTGTTATGATGCATATCTATTTATAATTAAATGTTGTTATTGTATTGCCCTTTTAACTATGTTTAACTACTATTTTTTTCAATATAAATTGTACATGCAGCTCATATTACAGTCAAATTACATTACCTACAAACTGCTTTCATCATGAAGCATTTGTGTTATATTCTTTATTTTGCCTGACTTATCTAAACATGTTGTTTTTACATTTTAGTTACATTTATAATAATATATAAAGAATAAATATAAAAAACAGAAAATAAGGTACTTACCCATGTCTTTTTTGCTGTTAATGACATTTAACCCTACTTTTTATATAGGTGGTTGTAGTGCACTAATTTTTATTTAATTAAATAATACTTCAAAGTACATAGAATAATAACATGCAAAAAGCAGTCAATTTCCTCTAAATATAACAGTTTTTCTGGCTCTCTAACTATGTGATAAGAGCTGTTACATATTCATCCAAGCTAATCATTGTCTTTCCCATGGGAATAAAGTTTGTACCAAAATAAGAATTCACAATTCTCTGTTCAAAACACAATGTAATAAATCACTTTGTGGATGAAAACCTTGGCTTTCTATTGGTTGTAGATAATATATAATTATTTTATTTTTAATTTTCTTTAGCATGTCATTAACTAGCTATTATCATCAACATACAGTGTAATGAATTGATTAAAATTAGTAATTAAAAATTACATACCTTAACTACTTTATCATATTCACTCTCTTTGGTGGTGAGTAAGGAATTATTTCCTTCTCTTTCTTATTTCAGTCTTTTGAGTTATGCACTCACAGTTTCAGGTGGTCATGATAACAACTGCTGTAGTAACAGAATTACCAACCACATCCAACAGGTCAGGACCATGATCCTCAGCCCATCAAGTAACAGTTCTTGTCTAGTGGGAGATAACTAATTTCATCAACAAACAGAACACACCAATGATTGTCCTGTTGTAATTTTCAGTGATTGGGAAGTTTTTGTTTTGAAGTGTGTGAATAGCCTTCTTCCTCCTCCTGAATGTGCCTCTCCATTGCATGTCGTTTTGAGGGACTCGGCCAGACCTCTTTCCCCTATCACATATTTGATTATTCAAGAATGTCATATTTCCTCCTTAGCTCCAATTTCTTATGTTCCACCCTTGCTCTTCTCAGGGACTGGCCTTTGGGTCATTATTGTATTGTTTCTTCCTTCCATGGATATTGGGATTCATGTGAGTTGTTTTGGGAAGCATTTGCACTCAAGGATTGGTATGTCTCAACCCCACATACGTTGGACAGTGTTGCTTTTGAATATCCTTGTTTCAAATTCCCTTATTTTGATTAGTAGCAAAAGTGTTACTTCTCCCTTATTGTGTATCAGACCCCAGTAATTTGGTCATCTTTTCCCAAATTTGTCTTATTCTGACTATCCTTCTTGGGTCAAGGCTGGTGGGAGGTGAGACTTCAGTTTGCCCAAGTTTGAAGTTCTTGATTGTCAGTCCATGGGTTATTAATACTCTTTCAGGAAATTTTGTTTTCAGCTTCTATTCTTCTCATCTGTTGTCTCACAATCCTGTTTCCTTTTCTCCTCCATGAGTTCTTGTGTTGTTTTTTTTCCTGTCCAATTCATTGCAGGAGCCTTTTCAATGATCTGAGGATGCTTCTTGCTTCCTCACAAGACTTTTCAGTCCAGCTACATCCTCAGTTGTTTTCTCCAGGATACTATCATGGTGGGTTGGCTTATGAAAGTGGAGCAATTTTTCCTTGCACCCACACAATTTTTTGATTCATCTCAGGGTTTTTAAACTCTGTCCTTTGTCGAGCTCTACCTGCTCCACTTCAGCTGTGTGCTATAGAATGTCTCAATGGAGCAATTTCTTCCTTTCCTTTTACTACTATGCAATTTGTCCTTTAGGTCCCTCCATGGTGTGTTGATTTTAATTCCTTCTCACACTTTATGGTTTTCTTTTGGGTGCTTTGTAAAGGGGATCATCATCTTACTGTCCTCACACTAATTTAGTATGGGCTTCAAGCTTTATGTGAGTGGGGGAGCATAAATTTTGAATGCAACTCACTGAAACCTTGTGATGTGTTTAGAAAAGAATATCCATAGCAAGATTGTTAATCTGGGTTTTGTGTGTATTAGGGAAGTGTTTTGTTTGAAGTGTAGAAAATATAAAAAATTGTCTTAATTTTTTTATGTTACTGGTACGAAAGATTGTAGCCCTATACTGAACAACACTGAAAAAGGGAGTGGGTGGTTAAATGTGTTAAAAGTCTTGTTTATGTTATTCCTTTAAAAATTATCAATAGATTGTGAATATACTTTAGAGCTTGATAACTTTGTTAGTGAAAATTGAAGAAACAGGAATCAGTTTAGTTAATATTCATGATAAAATTAAAAATTGTCTCATTTTTTATTAGCTGGACACAAATATTTTTAATAGAGACTTGGAATCAATCAAAGAGTTACAAAATTTAATACATTTTGTTTTCCTTGTAGCTCTTCATTAGATAATTCTCCAAGAAGGAAAACAAGGAAGAACAGTATTAACATTGAAGATGTTAGTAGCCAGAGTCAGTCCAGAGATGCTGTTTTAGATACATCAGTAAGTTTGACCCACAAAGAAACTTCCTTAAAAAGAAAGTGTGCTACAATTTCTTTCTGTATTGAACATTTTATGTGATAACCAAGTTGGTTCTCTTTCTTCAGACATATTTTGAGTGTTCAGTTAATCACCTTCTTAGAAGTTCAATTTTGCTTAAAATTGAAACTTTTGTAATTTGAAATTAAGAGGAAAAAATATATCCCAAAATGCAACATTAATTTAAAATTCAACAGTTTTTAATAACCTGCTGAATATTACTTGGTTAACACTAAGTTTATGGGTCTGTATCCAAGTAGCTTCTTGTTTAACTACCAAAACAAAATGAGTTTTAAAAAATTCCCCTATCTTATAATTTTCAAATTTTATTTCCATAATCTCTAGAATATCTTAAATGAATATCAAAAGTTTGTTTTTTAATTAAGGTAAATCTTTAAATATGTATGTTTCCACTTTCTTTAAAATATTGCTAACTGTAGCATTGTCAGCTTATACTATATGGTCTGTAGTGCAGTACAATGAAATATTTAAAATTATCTCATAGGAAAATGTAAATACCTTTTGATATTTTGTGAAATAATCTCACAGCAACATCTTTTGGTTTTGCATGTCTTTACATTTTGATATATAACTTATTCGTTCCTGTTCTTTACTGTTGTTATCTGTTACAACACACCAGTGGGCATCCATGGCCAATATTATTATATAGAGAAACTTTAGTCCTCAGGAGAACATAGTGGCATATATGTATTGCATTATGTCTTGTGAACTGAGGAGGCATTGGCTTATATAAAAGAAATTATTAAACCTTTCAGATATGCATCTTGAAACATAAATAACTTGTAATTAAGTAAAGTATAAAACTAACTCCTATGCAATTGTCTATCTAATTAATGTACTTTTATGTGAGAAATAACACTAAAGTATTGGAGGCAAAGCAGCAAAAATGCTAATTTGACTAATTCTCATATAATTCTTAATAACAATTTTAAGATAACAGTTAAGAGAACATACTTCTAAGATCACTCCATTTGTATTAATTATAAATATCTAGTTCAGTTAAATATAATTGGCTGAGAAATCACAGTTGTGTGTGTAAAAACAAGGTGTGTCATCTACCAAAAGTTCAGTTATTTATTTCTCCTTTCTCTAAATGTACCATAGGAACTTTAAACAAGAATGCTAAACACGGTTATTAACCTAAATTCTGTAGTAAAATCTCGTAACATGCACAGTAAAGGAGTCAAGAAACAAAAGTTATTTTTGGGGAGATTTGGCTGTTGAACATGTACTTTGGTTGTGGTAGGTTAGTGAGTAAAGATGTCCCAGAACTGTAGCATTGTTCTTGTTTTTATAATACAGATATACTCCATCCTTTTCTGTATTCTAGCTTTCTTAATACAGATACCATAGAAATGTGTTCATATAAAGTCTATATAATTTTGATACAACTAACCTTTAATATAGTAGGTATATCTTCACAAAATATGACAGACTTTCAGTAAACATGTCTTTCACCTACAAAAAAGTCAGATTTTTAATAAAATAAAAAAAATTTGTTTGTGAATATGTCAACTTTTTTTTTTACTACTATGAATACAAAAAGGTCTTTGTGTTGTAATTTAAAAAACTATTCAGGTTTTTGTTGTTAGTAAAATTTTATATTTTATCTGTTATTTTTGCTATTTAAATTTTTACAAGGTTTGTAAATTTGACCATGCTCGTAACTACCTAAACAAACTGAAATAGATTGAAATTACCCTTTTCTTCTTTCTGGAATTACTTCAGATTGTAACATGAAACTACAATTGTTTTTTTTAAGTAACTTTAAACCTGTAAGAATTTACATATATGTATACTTAGGTATTATTGATTTATTGGCTTTTGAATTATGTCTAATTGCTATTCATGACATTGTAAGTTGTAAATAACTTGAGAAACATGTGGCTTATGTTATGCTATTGAAATACATTACCTACAAGCTGCTCACATGTGTGCCACATGAAATATTTTACTTTGTTATTATTTATTTTACTTAATCTAACTTCAACCAGTGTAAAAAGATTATTTTTACATTTTAGTTACTTTATAATAATAAATAGATAACGTGCATGAAAAACAAGAAATAAAGTACTGATCTCAACTTTAAAAACAACATACTCATTTGATAGATGAAAACTTTGGCTTTCTTTTGGTTAAAAATATACTATTAAACATAAGAGAGAACTATTGACAAATCCAGAAAGAAAGGATGTGACAAGTAGGTTTGGCAAGAGGGATCTGATATCCTCTTTTATGGCTCTTTAACCAAACAAAATTGAAGGTTATGAAAGGTATGATGATTTTGTAGTGAGTAGTTATGTTAAATTTCATACTTAGTGAATGAGTAGTGAATAAATTAGAGAAGGGGAGATGACTAGAGAGAAAATTTAGTTTCTCATGCTGGGGAAATTCAGGATTTTTTTTAATACTACCTTATAAAATTATGAACTTAAATAATATTAAAATATTGATTATTATTTATAAATTTATGCCATAGTAATTGGTGTAACTTAAACAGGATGTAGCTTAATTAAATTTCAAATGTAACTAAATATCTCATGACATGCACAGTAAAAGATATCTGTGCAGATAGAATTAATACAGATATACTAGAATTTTATTTGTGGTTATGAGCAACCTTATAAAGAATTAGGATGGGAAAATATAGAGAATATGCAAATGAATTTAATTTTCAAGTGAAGGAATGTTTTTAAGCTTAAAATGAAAATAACTTTGCACTCAGAGCAATCAACTCTTTGACTCCATTTATTATGG
Organism: Tachypleus tridentatus; assembly: GCF_004210375.1. NCBI lineage: Eukaryota > Metazoa > Arthropoda > Merostomata > Xiphosura > Limulidae > Tachypleus > Tachypleus tridentatus. The sequence goes on along the minus strand of NC_134836.1, from coordinate 12,116,063 downwards.
AGAAATGTTTAGTGGGAATACTCCATTAAAAACTGTTTTATCTGCAAAAGACTTGATGATTATTGAGAGAACTTGGGAAATTTTGTAAAGATACACAAAAATATTAGGAATTATAATATGGAAACTGAAGGTTAATTTGGAGTCGCAAACTTGGCTGATTTGACCAAGCCTATATTAAGAGAGTTAAGTATGTTTTCATTGTGTTTTATTATTAGGATGAAAATGCACCAATAGAGGTCTCTTTAGTAAAAGATGTAGCTGGAGAAGTCAAACAGGACCGTGTGGATCCAACAGATCAGTGTGTGGAGAGCAGAAAAAAAATGGTATTTCTCTTTATTTAACATGGTTCTCTGCCTTGAAAAAGATAGTTTATATACTAATTTTTAAAAACATCATTTTCCAGAAGGTAGTAAAGTGGGTTGGTATACCCTCAGTCAGTGAGTTGCATTTTTTTATCCCATGCTAGAAAATAATTTAAATGTATATACTAAGTAAGGATTTTTATGCAAGAGGAACTTATATTGGATTTGTTATCCAAATATTTTTGAAAAGTAATTGAAAACTATGGATTTATAAAAGAGCTATAAAAAGTATATTACAGGTTAAAATGTATGATGGACTCTTAAGTAATGGTTTTGAAATTTTTTAAGATTTGTACTTCAGACCCAAAACTGCTGAGAAAATATAATAGATTCATTGCTTATGGATCATTTCAGACAGATACTATCTAAAAACCTATTTAACTTTGCAGACTAGAGAGGAACGTAAACTAGATGCTATTATGCGTGCTTTTGAGAGAATGGAGAACTCTCAGAAAAAAAAACAGCAAGCTCGAGAGAAAATGTCTCTACAGAAGTCACATAACCAACAAACACTTCACAAGGAAGAGAAAACCAAGCATCAACTGAATGGTGAAGTGGAAGAAAGTACTCCAGTCCATGAAAATAAGAATGATGTAAAAAGGGACCAATTTGATGGATATGGGATAGATAATGAAGAAGTAGAGCCTATGTATTACAGCACCCCTGTCCAGCATGCACCAGCTTACAAAAAAGGGTGAGGTTTTGGTTCATATCTGTATCAAATAAACCTTTGTTTATTGCCCAGTGTTTCTGAGAACCAGTGACTGTAGTCTACATGTACTAAAAACCTTCCTCTAACCCTAACTTATTGCATTACTTTATGTTCTCCACAGAGAATTGTCTGTTTCACTTCTAACTAAAACTTTATTTCCATGGGAAACACATAGTCTTAGCTGAATTTTCCGGAAAAAAGATGTGATAGTTATAGGACATTATCTGTTTTCTGTGTTACTGTTTTGTGTTCTTTGTTGCATTATATGATTAAATAAAAGTAGTAATATGATTAGTATAAAAAAAGTGAAGTTAAATTGCATCAACAGTTGAAAACAAAAGACAAATGTAAGTATAATAGTTCTTGTGTGTGTTCTTTATTATTATAAAAGTAACTCAATGTGAAATTTAAAACTTTTAAATTTAAATTTAAAACAATGTGAAAACTTTTAAAGCAAGATAAGTTTAGAATGGGCAAGATAAAGAAAATAATTTTTCACGAGGTTTGAGTGCGAGCAGCCATTGAGTAACTCGTTAAGTAATAGGTTAAGATGAGCTGCACAGTTGCTGGGTGATTTAAAGCTTTTGTGGTGGGACTTATAATTAGACAGTTTAAAAGGCAATAAAATAAAATTTAAGTAGAAACAGATGAATACTCTTATGAGCTTTAAATTAATTGGGGATAAACAAATGTAATTTCCTGTTATAATTTGAAGTCATTCTAGAAAGAAAAAGTGTATTCAGATTTATTTTGTATTTCTTTACTGCAGTTATGAGATCAGTCAACTTCACTAACCTTGTATGAAATTATAGAGTAGAGAAAGTGACAGATAAAATAAAACATTTTAATAAAACAAATGTTTGAAATTAATTTAGGAGATTTTAGAAATTATGTAAATGAAATTTGAGAGTTTTTAGATCAAAGAAAAGGATTATGAATCTTAACAGGAAAATTACTTTACGTTCACAACAGTCAACACTTTGATTTTATACATTTATTAGGAAATTTTTTGTAAAAACACCAAGTTAAAAAGTCTAATTTTTTGTCTACAGAAATACTTGTAATGTTTACCAAAAGCTTGCAAAAGTTTGTGAAAATACACAAAACATACTGAAAGTTGCCATGTGGAAACTCGGTCAGTTTGGGGTCAAGATTGAGGTTAAATCAACCGAGCTCACAGGGTTCATCTTCATTTGTTGCTTTGTTTTCTGAGATCTGTTGACTGTAGCCATTACATTCAAAATTCCTGCCTTCAGCCTTTGTTCATTACTCTTTTTTTAAGAACAACTGGCTTTTGTCAGTGTGTGCTAAATTCTATCCTTTTACTGTAAATTTCCTGGTTTATTTACACTATCTTTCTTTTCACTTCAACCTGGAAAAGAAATAGTTAAGCACTCATACTTACAAATTATTTTATAGCAGGGCAATAGGTCCTTTGAGTAAGAAAAAGTGTTGAGATTGAAATATAAGCAGTATTACATCAGATGGTTTTTACTTTATTTTTACTGTTTTTGTAAAAACAGGATCTTCATCAGTATACTTGTGTACTGTATTTATTGAACTTAACCTTATTTCTGTACAGTGTGTATCCATTATATAGGAAAAAACATCGTGCTATGGTATCAGGAACTAAGAGGAGAATTCGCACAAGCAGTGGAGGATCAGGATCTGAGATTCTTTCTCCAGATGAAGGATCATGTGTACCAATGGACCATTTCCCAAACTCTGCAGTTTCTGGAACCTTGGCATCCCCTGGTGCTAATAGAGAAGGATTTGTTTTGCCAAAGTCAAAACGGGCAAGTCTCTTAACATTGTACTTCTAATAACAGCTGTTTTAACTAGAATGAAATCAGTTTGACCACTACCAACAACACATCTTTTATGATGTTCATATTATTACTTTATTGTTAATAGTAGAAACTGTGTATGGTGCATTCAACATACTTTTATTTAAAAAAATATATGCATATACTGAATGTCTTTTAAAAATCACAACTCATTTATAGACATCTTAGGGTATTTAGAAAAAGAATATGAAATGTAAGGTGCAAAATTAAACATAATTTTGTAAAGTTGACACAGAATGAAAGATTATCATTCATATATATATATATTTGAATTAAGCATCAAACGTTTTTCAAATATAGAAGTTAAACATATTCTATCTGTAGAAATCAATAATGAAATGCTATTTGCATCAAATCAACATGCAATTTAAAGTATTTCCCATACAGAAAATAATATTTCTGGTTTTTAAAGGAAGTTGATTTTGTAACATTAAGAGTTAGTTACACTTTTCAAACTGGTAGGTGGTGGAAACGTCTACAGAATACACTAAGTAACTTTTTCAGGGGTTTAATTAAATTCTTCTAATAAATTTATAGTAAATACTTTGATATTTAAATTGTTTTTTAGAACATTGGAATAGTGTGAAGGAACTGTAGTGATGAACATAATTTAGTTATGTTTAGTAGTAGCTTCTCTTATTCTGTTTTGACAGTTCCTGATGAATGAGTGGATGCAGGAGAAAGCTGAAGCAGCAGTCCCTGTGTCATGTCCACTCACTATCCATACAGAGTTATCTTGGGATCTATCCACAGCCAGTCCAACCTGTTATGTTAGTTGCACCAAAGATGCTATGAGCAGCTCTGGAATCTTAGCTGCCCATCTTCGTCGAAACAATAATTCAGGAGTTACCAGCAAGCAGAAATCAAACATAGGTTCTGCTAAGAAGGTTAGCAAAAGGTTTTTAATTAGATTCATTGTTTATCTTAATAAAAATGTAGTTGCTTGTTTAAGGATGTTAAAGAGAATTTTATTAACTTCCTTCAGTTAGTTAAAGAACAAGACTTTTATGATGTGAGGATAGAAAATGACAGATTGTCAATCCTATGTGGAGTCTAAAACTGTTCCTGTAATTATAAAATGTATGTTTCTTGTGAGAAGCAAAAATTTAATTTTTGGTGTTTTGTGTTTAGCGTTGGCTTCGCCAGGCTATGTGTGAAACGACAGTACCTCAAGACATGGAAGGAACAGATGGACACGAGTCGGAGACAAGTCACTGTTCACCTATTCATAATGGGTCTATAAGCCCTAACCAACAAAGTGAAGCGAGCAATCCTTGCCTCTCTCCCTCAGGAGGTAGGAGATACAAACTTACACTACAGTTGACTTACACTGCATTTAACTTCTGTGTATGAATTTATCAGCAGCCAATTTATTTTTTGTCAAAACTTTCATAAAAGCAGTTTTTGTTCACCCTGTCTCAACAAGTCTTTCTGTATTGAATGCAGCTTTAGTTCAGATTAGATGTTTCTGATGTCCAAATACAAAGTCTGTACTTTTTTGCAAATTAAAAATTCAAATTATCAGTTAGATGATAAAATAAGGATCTAGCTATCTTTTGTATTTTATGAAATATTATTATATTTAGTGAATCAACCAAGGTGGCCTCCCCTACCTTTGGCATGCTTATATATAACTACTTCACTCTCTGATGTCTTTATAACCAATAAAAAACTCAGAATGACCCACACATTGTTTTTTTAGCCTCTGTAAAGTGTTTAGGCATAAAACCTTCCATTTCATGGTAGAATCAAAGGAGATAATATAACTAGAAATATCATCTTTTTAGATCCACATACAGCTTAGTACTATGTTTGTAAATTATAGTGGAAATCTGCAGTGTTAATACAGTAATTTATGATTTTTTTATTTCAAAAAATATATATATATAAAATATATACAAGTATTTTATATACTTCTTTATTTACTGTTCTTTGTTTGAAGAAAAATAACTGAAATTTCAAAAGCTATGTGTGAATAGTAATTATATACATATGCACAAGTGTATTATAACTGTGGCTATAATTTACAAAATACTAGTTCATTAGAACAAAGTAAAGATAAGTCACTTTATGAAGGCCAATTTTGTACTACTGAATAAAGTTAAGTAAGTGCATGTGCACTACAACGTTCCCACTTCTATAATGCTAGTTAGACATGGCCGAAAACAGATATAATAATTATATCTATAGATGTACAATGTAATGAAATTTAGGTTACTTAGAGTAAATGTGTTTTAATGTAATTCTAAATTGAAAAAAGCATAATTTATATCTATATCGTAATTTTCCATGGTGGTTACGTGGTCAGTGAAATAGACCAAACTCATACAGGTATACAATAGTGAAAGTAACAGATAAAATATAGCTTTTTTTCCTTTAGAAAAACTTATGATAATGAGCTGGAGATTATTAAGGAGTCATAAAGATTACATTTGTGAAATTTGACAATTTTCTGGTACATAAAAGTATTTTGAGCCCTTTTGTGACAAGCTTGGTGTAATTAATGCCAGTTAAGTATTCCTACTGTAACTATAGATGCAATATGTATACCTTCACAAAATTTGGTAAACACTTAAGTTAAAATTGCAAGTCTTATGTACACAAAATCTGGACTTTTTAATTAAGTATTTTTACTAAAACATTTTTTGTGAAAATAGCAAGTCTGTTTCATTACTAGCCTGAGTGTACTAGATGATTTTTATGTTATAATTAAAAAAACTATTATTCATCCCAAAATCTCAAATATTTAAGTAATCTTTAAAACCTTGTAAATACATTTCAAATGTTTGTTTTCAGTAAGAATTTATATTCTCTCTACCATAACTATATGGGATCTGTAAATTTGACCAACTTTGTAGCTGCCATAAAAAATTAGGAAATAAATACAAATTATGCATTTTTCATTCTAGAATGAGTACATATTATAACACAAAGGTTTTACCTAAATATTTTGAATCACATAATATTATACAGTTGTGAATATTTATTTTTATTAAATTGACCTTTCAGCCATTGCTAGCTAACATTACAGAAGTTGCACTAACCCAGCACTTGTGCATTCATTACCATATACAATAATATGAGACTGATCTTTAGTCTTTTTAGAAAGCTACCTGTCTTGGCTGTGTTTTAGTGTAAAATAATCACATTTCAGTATAATACACTACATGTGTATATGCGTTATTACTATTTAGAAGTTAGTTCTTAGTTATTTTTCTTAAAACACTGAAAGGTAAATAAAAATGTACATCAAATCTTATCTCTTTTAGTTATAAACTGTGTACTCATTTGCTGGTTGCCAGATGCTACTAAGCCTATCAAATTTTGTATTGGATGATATGAAACACAATAATTTTTTTGAGTTTTATGTATACATTTTGAAACAACAAAAATCATAAATTACTATATCAATATCATATAATTCCACTATGATCTATCGAGCTTAGTAACTAAGCTGTATTTGGGTCTAAATAAGTATAACTGAGCTTTCAGTTAGTTATTCACATGATAGAGACAGAAGTACACGTACTTACGGAAGTGTTTCTCAAAAGGATAAAAAGTGGGTGTGGCCACTGTGTGTATTTCAGAATATGAGCAATATTTCAGTATATAGAAAAGACATGAGGTTCTTATTTTGTATTCTAATTTGTCAATATTGGTAATTTGAGTTGCAAATTCAAATGAAACTATAGACTTGTGTGTTTTGACATCACAAGCATATAATTTGAACCAGTGTTCCATTCAACATAGCATACAACACGTAAATATCAGTATTTAGATGTGATTTTTAATATTTACTTTTAAATTAATAAATTAACTAATATACAGTACTAAAGTTTGAATTATTTATAACATCATATGAAAGTTACTGACATAAATTCATAAAATAGTAGCTCAATAAAATTTTGAGTATAAGTTAACAAACAATGATGACATGGTCTTTGACCTGTGGTCCATCACAATAGGTTAATCTTAAAATTAAAATTACTTTGCATGTTGCATAGTCAACATTCAGAAAGAATAAATACATGAGGAAATCATTATTTAAAAAAATTGTAAAACTTACTTTAAAAAAACTGATATTCTGTGTCCAAAAACCTTGTTTACTGATAATCTATAAAATTTTGTGAAGATATTATAAAAGTTATAGTAAGGAAACTATAACAAGTGCAAAATGGTTAAAAGATTGGTCCTTGGGACTAATCTTGTAGTGAGAGAATTAAGCATTGAAGTAACTGTTTTACAAAAAAAAAATATGTTGTATATCACCTGTCAGTTTTATTTTAATGTGTTTTTATAAATTTTTACAAACAGAGGTGCTGACTCCATTAAAGAAACGAAGAATGATGCGAGCAAGTAAAGACTCCACTTGTTCTCCGATACTGGATGATCATCCTGTAGCTTCTAGCCCTGAAATTTCTTTTGGAATGCTAGGAGAGAGCTTCAGACAAACAGTGTGTGGAATCAAGAGTCTGGCCTCTGATTATAGAGAGAAATCTTGCAGCAAACTTCCAAATGAAAAAAATATGACTGGAAGTTGGCTTGGTAAGGTGAGAAAATGATTAAATTTAAAAACAACCATCTATATAAAAAATTCTTTATTATTGCATACTATACATATAGTTAAGGTAAGCTAGATTTTGAATTATTGAGAGAGATGAGGAAATTTATTATTTCAGGCTCTAGGTACAGTTAACAATACATTAAATAAAGAAATTTATGGAAATATTTTGTTGAATTGCAGTACATGCTAGTAGACAAGTAGACATTCATCAAATGCAGGATTCACAGAATGTTATCCAGCCTCTTTCATTCTGTTTGTTTTATTAATTTTATCAGCATTTAGCTCTGAACAGTGGTTTGTAAAACTTATGTTGTACTTTTGTACATAGATGTTTACTGCATAGTATCATTAACATTTCTTTTTGAATCTGAATGTAGAATCTTCATTGTCATATTACATGCTAAGAAGTGATTTGTTGAAACTGATTGGCTCTGGCAACTTGTTTTCAGTAGTAGAAGTATAACACTATTTTAATTATAGCTCATGAGCTTGTGGTTGTACGCTGGTGCACCAACGTCATGTTGTTAAACTACAAATACATTGGAACTGATATGTTTATTATAATTATTATACCCAACTCTTGATTTAGGAAGCAAATGTGAAAGGAGAACTCCGATCGGAGAAGCTATGTGAAGAAAATTCCATTGGTACTTCACTGTTGATGAATTGCACTGCAGTTTCACAAGTCGGTAGTGTTACAGAATCTTCACAAGGCTCCTGTTTGGATGTGTATGACATCTCAGTTGATGCAGCTAATGACACGTTGCAGCAGTCATTGGAGAAGTCTATAGTTTGTATCTCTGGTGAAAATATATCATTAAAGTGTGACTCTTTACTTGATGATAAGTGCTCACCAACTAAATATAATAATGTTGGAGGTGAGAATATAAGTCTGTCCTTGAAAGATACTAGAAAAAAGGTCTCTGTTTACGTGCCACAGAACTCATGTTATATACAAGAAATAAAAACATCAGCTAACTCTGACTCCCTTAAAGTTTGTTACACTGACCACAATCCTAGTTTGGGAGTGGATAAGTATGTCAATTCATCAGTGAATCCCATTACACTATCATCGGAAATTGTTAGTTTGTGTTCCTTTTCACCTTCAAATGTAATTTCATCAGACACGTCATCTTCTCTTTTATCCCATCCTGTTGAATCTGTTTTCAGCAATCAAGACTTGCTTGCCACATTAAACAAAAGAAGTCATAAGACTGGACAAAAACGTAAGGTGGGCTAACTTGTTTTTAGAAATCTTTATTTCCAGTTTTTATATGTAGTAGATAAAAAGCAGGACAATCAGAACTGAAGTTAAAACTTAAAAGAATGCTTTGCTCCAATGTCAAATAGTTATATGTTATCTTTTGAATTATTTACTATAGCATGATAATGTGCCATATTCCATATCTGTGTAGAAATGTTTGGTGGATTGTTTTTTAAGTTGATGGTGACACTCTAAAACATTTTGAAACTCCTTTCATAACTGTCATTTAACATTCACAGAGTCAGTCCATTGGTTCAAACCTATATTGGCAAAGGAATGCAGATTTAATATTTGTATCTATGTGAAAACATGCATGTTGTTTGTGTACAAAAAAATTTGGATGTGTTAAAAGGCATTTGTACTCAAGATATGTCTGTGAATGGACAAAGTTTGCCTCAAACCCCTGAAACTGGAGTGAAAAGTAATGTTTATGTGAAGGATAAAACTGTGTCCATCATAAAATATGCATATTGTAATTACATAGCCAGTAGAACTTCTGAAATGTGTGCGTGTATATATAGTTTTTCCACTATCTCTTTGTATTTTATCTGGTATTTATTTTCTTCTGTCATGAACTGTTGCTAAATAAAATTTCCAATGTTGGATAAAATAGTTGATAACTCTTAACATCAAATACATAAAAATGGGCTCAGTTGGGACTCTGTTAAAGGTTATGGCATGTAGAATTTCACTCCCAGCCATTTACATAAGGATAACTACTTGGTGGACACATTTAACATTATGTGGGTGAATCATGTTAGAGTTTGAAGAATTTTATAAACTTTGCTGAAGCAACTCATTATCATAGTAATCTGTTGCCATAGCTGATGATCAGTAAACAGTGTCGTTGTCGTTCTAAAATAGACAAGTGTGGGTAATATATAATAGTTTAATAAAGGTGGTTTTCAGAAGTAAACTAAGTATAAGAATATAAAAAATGTTGTTAGTTCAAAAATATTCCTTTTGTTTAAATGACTCATAACAAAAATGATATATTCTAATGAAGGTGAGAAAATAATAGTGATAGAGACCTGTTTCTTTTGCTGTGTTTGTGTTACCATAAAAGTTATATAGTAGAGTAAAAGTATTGTGAACTAGTTTTTCTCAGGCTATACTCTTCACATTTTGTAATTTTTGTGTGAAACCTCTTACTTACCCAATAGTGAAAAAAAAATAGCTCGACATAAATATTTTGTAATTGTCATTTCAGTATAAACTTCTCTTAATTAATTAAAACAGTTGAAGGTGTTTGATTTATGAATAGGTTTCACTGTCTGAATACCGGATGAGGAAAAGGGAGAACAATAAAAATGAGACAACGAATCTTGCATTAGAAATTCCTGTGAAATATGACCTCCAAAACAGTCAGTTGAATGATACTGATATTCCATTAGGTCTTTTACCACTGCCACTCTTTGAACCACTTTTAGCTCAAGATGCATCAAAAATTGATTTTAAAGGTAAGAAATATCTTTTGAAGAAATGGTACATTTAAGATTTTTCTACAAACTCATTGCTATACCTGACTATATACTAAACTTAGCTTCTGAGAATGCATTAAATTATGATCTGATTATTTATCTTTTTTCTTTTTAAACTATATCAACTCTTACAGCACATGCTTGGTCCCTTGGACATCATAACCATTCTGTGATTGTTGTAGCTTTCTTCTATTATCTTTAAATTAGTAAGCATATGTTAATGAAATTTGACATATTATCAGTTAACATTACAAGGCTTTCATACACAAAGGGTCAGTTTTGTTTATTAAATGTTAAAGTTGGTTGAGCAGTGTTTTTCTTATGCCTTTTCTGTTTGCTTGTTACTTATCCAACATGCAAAGTAATTTTCATTTTAAAAGTAAAAATATTTTTATGCAACAGAAAATTTACATATCTCACATGTGAAATCTTTATAATGTCTAGATAGTTATCAAACATTTCTTAAGAAAAAAAATATTTCATCTATTATATATATATTTTATTATGATGATCTTTCAGCTGTGCGTGGCTGACATTACAAATGTTACAATGACATGGTGCATGCATACTCATGTTACCATATCCAATAATATAGAACTGACCTTTAGCCTTTACAAAGCTACCCTGTCTTGGCTGTGCTTTATATAAAGTTACATTTCAGTTATTATACAATGTGTGTATATATATATATATACACACACATATACATAGATTATTATTATTTAGAAATAAGTTATTAAATTTATTTTTATTAAAATATAAAACAATAAATAATGAAGTAAAACAAACAATCATATCTTCTAGCTATGTTCTTTGAACTCAGTTGCTTCGCCCTTTCAAATTTTGAATGTTGGGGGTATAAATTGAAATAATTCTTTTTAGGTTTCATATATACAAAAGAATGACAAAAAAAATTTTAAATTACTGTATCAGTACCATAAACATTCAAACACAGTAAAGACAACATATCTTCTCAAACCTTGGTTTGAAAGAACATAGCCTTCTGTCATCTTAAATACAAAAAAACGTTTACTGTATTGTTGTTTTTTTATTTACTGTTAAATTAAAAAATAGAGTAATGTATAATATGTAAATCTGAATTATAATGTACAGTTTGATACCTATTTTAGTGATATAAATTTATGAAAGAGTAGTTGAATGCAAGTTAACAAATGGGACGACATGGCCTTTGACCCATGAACTGCTGGGAAGAGTGAATAATATTGTATTAGTTTCTGGTAGTTCATCTTTCTGCCCTAATGTATCAAACATAGATCTGTACAGTCACTCTAGCACAGATAAGTGCACCTGTCATAAATTTATATAGCGAATTTAGTATTTTAGAACCACTTTATTATTTAACACGAGATTGCCTTTAAGTTGTAGATAGTATGTTTAAGTGTTGTACAACTACTTTAGAATAGTTAGTATGAATCCTGATGTTAGATATTATACAAGTATTTAATCCAAACAAAATTAAAGCATAACCAGTATTTCCAACCATTTTCTTTAAGAATAGATTTAGAAAGATAATTTGGATTTCTTCAAAGTATGGTGCTATTGTTAAATTATAAAGTGTTAATCAAGGAGAGTTAATAATACTTGAACATTTAGGCTAAGAGTTATTGATTTCATTGTTGAAGAGCACTGATACTAGTAGAGATGCCTCTTATGTATAGGTTTATGGGTGTAAATGTCTTGATCTTGATATTACTTTATATTGTTGTAACATTTTTCTTTGTTACTTGAATAATAAGAGTAACTACTATATAAATGTCAAAATGCATTTCAGTAAGTCCAAAAAAAGAGATGTATTCTGAATTTGCGAATGAAGTTGGTGTATTGAAAACTTGTACATCTTTTGAAATATTGGATGAAGAGAAACTAGAAAAGTTGAGTAAGTGTTTGTCTCAGAGTCTGGCTTTGTTTGTGATTACTGTGATTCAGAGATGGAGGATACTGGTATGTTTCTTACTGAACTCATTTGTTGAAAACTATAATTTTGTTTTCGTAAATGTTATCAGAATAGCAGTACCTAACTTGTATTGGACAACAGCAAACTTACATATTAATACTTCACTGTTTTGTATCATGTTTGTCATAGAACATGTTGCACATACTAACTATCTATCCTTGAAATCACTTGTAATGTTTACTAAACAAAACTACAATTTTCCTTGTCTTTATTATGTGACTACAAACTGGAACCTTGTGTCAAAAAGACCATCTGAAAACAAATCACAAGAAGTAGAATTTCAAAACTTCTCAGAAAGAATAGAACCTAAAAATTGTGTTAGAATGAATGCAGGTATCAGAAAAGTACTGGGCTTGACTTGGGTGATTTATTCTAGTATTTATAAACATAATTTTTTGTTTTAGTTTTTCCATCACCATATGTTCCAGGAGGATATATTGTATATTATAATATATATGCTGGTATATTATATTTGTTATTGCAGAGTTTCTCACAAAGTATGACAATTTGTAATCAGTAAGTGGTTAGGGATGCTTGTGTGTGTGTGTGTGTGTGTGTGTGTGTGTGTGTGTATACGGGCTTGAAGTTTGGTCTTTGCATACATTTTAGGTCCAGGAAAGACTTCAGTTCAACATGACCCAAAATTGTTGACCTCTTCAACTGTCTTGAAAACTAATGGTTATGTTGCTGCACCCTGACCTTTTCTCCAGCAGTCTTATGTAACTTTAGGAAATTCTGTAAGGAAATATCTTCTCAAGTATAATTAATGCCTGAAATGATAGTGTAAGAAGGGTAAATTTTCAACTACTTACCAAAATTAGTAAACAAAGCACATCCTAAGTTACACAAACTGTGGTGTAAATTAAATGAATTATATAACCGTAGTACATCAGAAGAAAAAAGGAATTTGTATAAATAGATGTAGTATAATTTTTTATATAATTTATTCCACATCTTAGAATGTGCAACATCCCAGGGCCGACCAGTCCCAGTTCTTCAAACTTCCCAACGTGTTGTGTCACCTCTTTTAAATGGCTCTACAAAAACCAGAGTGCCACAGTTTTCTCAACCCCATATAAGGAGTTGCTATGACCATGGACATTACTTTGAAGGATAGTCAGTCATCATTTTGTACCCCAATTGTGTTGTGCGTGGAATTATGGCCATATTTTAATAACTTTCTGCTGTTTGTATATGATTCATGACAATTTTTAATGTAGTAGTTTCCCAGATCTCAAAAAGAAACTTAACACTTCTGAACCTCTGTATATGTAAGATACTTAGTGTTAACCTCCTTTCTTTAGGTCAAAACTATCAAGTTAAGGGGTGTAGATAACTCTGTTATATATATATATAGTAAAACAGTAAATAAGCTTGCATTAGTTTGATTAAACATTGTGCTTTTGCTTTGCAAGTCATGTACATATTGCAGAAAAGCTGTACCTGTGCCCTCAGTTTGTTGTGGCAAATTATATTATTTTGAAAGAGTTTTTGTGAAACTGAAACCAAGATAGAAAACAAGTGGTTTCAAACTCTTGACAAAGGGTCCATTATCTTTAACGTTTTATTTCTTTGTTACTTTGGGGTAAAGTAAGTGAAAGAGTATAAGCATGCTTAAGTTAATTTTGAATTGCTAATGCCTTGTTCAATATTGTAAGAGCATAAGAATGCAGGTAGTTTGGAAAAAATGTTACCATGAACGAAGTATCGTAAGGTTCCAGTGTTAAACAAAATGAGTTTCAGCTTTCCTCATAACTTAACTGGTCCTTAATTAGTTTTAAGTCAGCAGTGCTCATGCACTAAACTTGCTGTAATTTATGCCAGTTATTTTTACTTTAAACCCTCATCAACCTTTTGAAAAAAGGAAGAAACTGCCCAGTGTTTTTTATTTCATATTTTGTACAGAGAAAGCTATATTTTTATGTGGCAGTTTCTTAGAATATAATCAAAGCAATTTTAATATAAGGTTTTAGAGCCTGGGTCCACGAAGTGGTGAGGCTATTTGAACTTCAGTAACAGAAAATTAAGAAAGTACAATCACAGAAGTTTCTCTTTAAAAAGCTATTTATCAAAAGGACTGTTCATGTTAGTTATTGGACATGCATTCTACCACTGTAATAGTTGTTTATTGTTATCATACTTCATTTAACTTTGAATTTGTGCATTTTTTTGTACCATGGGAACACCATGTTTTTAAGTTATTTCCTACTGATAGTTTATGTTAACATCCAAAAATAAATTCTTTTGTAAATACATTAAATATTTCATTTGACAAGTGCTGGTGTTATTAATGTGAAGTAAAATTTATACTACATCTTTTTGTTAAGTGTTTGTTTTTTGTCCTACAACATATAACAATACCCATAACATCTTATAATGAGTGAAATATCACTGCATTTTCCAGACTAATAAAAGTTGCTGTTATATAACTGGATTCAAGAAGTTTCTGGTAGATTACAACATTATTTCTTAGGAGAAGAAATGTGTAGAAACACTATGTACAGAGAGCCAAAAAGTTTGTTACTGCCTTTATTATTGTCACATGGCTTCTTCACAATCATTTAAGCTATCCAATGATCTGATAACACTACATCGGGTTACTATATTAGTAAATCACACAAGACTCCTGACAAACTTGACCATTATCATTGGCTGTCCAAACTGGTGGAAGACAAACTTACACTGCAAGATCTCAAAATTTGATTGTCCTGATTGCAGCAGTTAGGAAGAGTTATACCTTTAAACAAACACAAGCATTAGTAAACACTAAAGTTCTTTCATGCATTATTTGAAACTAGTTTAGAAGTCTGACTTACCATATGACATTTTAACAAGTTTCTTGGAAGATGTTTTTATTTTAAACTTTATTTCATAACAAGATTATGAAACAAAATCAACTGTTTCGGCAGTGGAATATTTGGAAAATAATCTCACCTATGAAGATTTTGAGTAAAACTCAAAGGAGGTGTGCAACACCAAACACTATAGCAACTCATGCTATCTAATTGTCTTCATACTTTTGGTCATCTTCACAATTTTTCGAAAACTATATTTCAGAGATTTGTATATGCCTGTAAAACAGAGGTTGAAACATTACTCTATCAATCTTGCTATATCAACAAGTACAAATAATATGAACCTAGATCACACTTATTAAAATACATGTTAATTACAATTTCCTCCCTTGCCATTTAATGAAATAGTCAATGCAAAATAAACACTTCTAAAATATTCCTAACTGATAAGCCAGAAAATATATATATACAACATCTAAGGGTAACAGCACAAAGTCACTCCTCATTCAGTTTTATTTCCTATTAAAAAAGATACCACAGTTATTTAACTCTATGCAGCACCATAAAGTACACTAGTCCTTTATGATGAATGAAATGTGTACAAGAACATTAGATAACATTGACAATGTTACCAGAAAATGAGTTACTCCATTTGTAATTTTGTTGATAGTAATCAATACTTCCACTCTTTAAAACTTGCTTTATTACCTACCAGCTGTAAGTATCCCTTTCAAACTCTGTGACCAACTAGACTGCCAGACAATATCTCGTACAGCTGGAAAGAAAACAGTTACACATAAGCAACAAAGATAAAATTATGAAAAATTTTGTAAACCTAATAATTCCCAATCTACCAATTTATTGGTCTAAGCAAAACATTAACTCCTTCCACAGTTTGTTTACTGTCTTGCCCCTACAGAATATAAAAAAGGGTTGGTACTGAACCCCAAAATTGGGCATGAGCAAACTACTTTGAAAATTAGAATTCAAAAAATGATTAACAAAGATGAAGCTATCATTTTAGGTTTGTGTAGCTCTCAAGGACTTCATGGAAACTACAAGGAGCATGTAAATTGTTTGAAACAAGATATTCAAAATGCTTTGCACACTTGTTCGATGATATTTTTCAAACTAGTATAAGATTTACAGGCATACATTTTATACTTGCTTTTCTTAAGAGGATTTTTGTACCCTATAGTTTCTTTCTCTGCAGTTTTAGCATAGGCACATTGTCCAGAAAACCACTGTAGTTGCTTTTGTGTCCTTGACCATTGCTGACTGAGTGATTGATGTTTGTATGTTTTAGCTTCCATTCATCATTAAAATGAACTAGGTTTCCTGTATCAGTACAAAGCCTCAAACTTAAATAATTCAGAGATTTACCTCAAAAGGAGAAAGCTATTGATTGATTCATGCATGCCTTAAAGATGATGTTTGTACTGAAGATTTTTCAGTTAATGTTATGTGTCCAATCTCATTATTTCTCACCTTTCCACACCCAAACTACTATGTAAATTTCCTGTTATTAACAGCACTTATCGTATACTTGCATGGAAATAGGTTCACCTGAGAAAACCATACTAGCACTGTAACAAGCCTACAAACTTTTATAAATTATCACCCATACATAATACATGTATGAGAGGTTTAAATATCTTACAAAACTAAGTTATTTTATATTTTATATTCCTATACTTCTCCAAATTGCCTAACATCTCATTAGCAATGGTATGTTGATAAGACACCATTCTCCTACCTAAGGTAACCATATCTCCACATTCAATGTCATTAGCCAAGGCTCTCATTACATCTTCCATATCACGATGCCGGCCATCTTTATTACAGGCTACATATAAATGATGCTGAACCTTCTTTGGCAATAGATTGAGGTGGTGTAATTGATTATTCATGTTGCAGTCTTTCTGGTGAAGAATCAGTTGACAAACAAATATTAAGATCAATTGAAAGATAGATGTAATAGAAGTCTATAAAAGTTCACTTTCTGCAAATATCACTAATATTTAATAGTATTTTAAGTTGATTTTAGGAAGAAATGTAACACATGGGAAGGGTAGCTACAGTAGGTTTACCATCTGAATGCCAGTCACAGTAAATAAAACTTCTGTGTAAGAAATAAATGCATGTTCTCGATATAGAGTCCAAAGATTGTTATAGTGAATAAAATTCATTTTCTAAAGATATGGCCACACAAGTATCACATTAGAAACCTGTAATACAATAGTTTCAACATGTCTCAAATTATTTATGCAAGTATTTTGTGCAAAAAAATCTATTTCTAATAAAGTGTTTTTGATAAAAATTAATAATTCATTAAAGGAAGATGACTATTGAGTACTACATGTTGTCTTCATTTCTTTTATTAAATACAGTCTAACATAATAATGAAGTAAACAGAAATAAGCTTTTTTATTTTACTTTTCTTGTCAGCTACTACTTAGTTTATTAAACCTGAGAATATGAAAATGCATTGCAAAGTACTTGAGAAAGGTAATGTTGTTAAAATAGCTAATAAATTACAGATAAGACTGTCAAACTTTGTACTAAACTGTTTGTGTAACTTCTGTATTTGGATGCATATTGTATCAACTATCATGATGAGATATGCACTGTTACTGTATTCCATACATTTTCCACATGTATCTACATCAAGTAAGGAATGTTTTCCACATACACTCTGGTGCAGATAGTCGGGTTGCTTTGCACCATCAAACACCAGACAAACCAACTATATACACTCCACATGTGTCTACACTCTATAAAGAATGTTTGCACAAAATACCTCGACCTAGAGTATGATACCCTAAAATATAGGGTCACATCCATAGCAGACAACATCTTGTCCATACCGAGGTGTACCCTTTGCCCACAGTGAATATACATATTGCCAAGCCAAGCAGAAAAGATGAAAGTCCAATTTTGGAAATAGATGTGCCAAATGGTGCATCAAATTTTGCTCTTTTGATCGACTCCAGTCCAAGGGTAAGTGTTATTAGGTATGTGTCTTCCTTTCTATGGTAGTAGGAGGTTCTTAACTGTCTTCACCTCAAGACCAGGAAGCAGAAGAAAAAGCCACTTCTATTCTGGCAACCTAGGTAGGGCACATGTGTGCAGACCCAGTATGCAACTAACACCAGGCCACCAATAGTAGGCAGGGAGAATGCAAACATGCAAGTCAACTCCAATCCAGGAAGCATCAAAAATTTTTTGTCTGGTCTGCTATAGAAGGAGGGCTCCTGCCAACTGCAGGTGTAGGACTTATGTTGACTGATCTAACATCACACTGCCTGGGAACTGGAGGTTTCATCCAGTCCAAAACCAGATATGTATCTTTCATTCCATGAGAGGAGTACACACCATCTTACTCTCAATTGAGTGGAAATTTTCATACTCAAAAGAAAACCTCCATGGTCCACCACCCCAATGGCTAAGAAATTATAATCATTGACTCACACTCAATAACAAGTGGTGCTTGTCTGTATATATTTAACTTTAAATCTGCACAATGATATCTTTTTAAAGGTCATTAAAACTCACTGCTGAGATGGGGTGTTCCACAATGCTGTAAAAATAAGTCACTGTAAAGGTGAACTATATAAAAAAAACACTAACACATTTAGAATTAGTAATGGGTATGTAGAAAGGTGATGGGAGGAAGTTGGTATACCAAATAGGAAGAGACAAGCAGAAGACCATAACATGCAGTAGTCCACACAAAACCCTCTACTGGATGACAGAAGTGAAATGCTAGAGAGAGAGTATCATATTAGATTTAGAGAGAGAAGACTTGGAAGAGTCAATGTAAATCTACATGCAATAAAGTATATGCTAAAAGGATGAGTAACTGTTGTCAACCCTTGAGAATAAAAGGGAAAATATCTTGTAGAGATGAGGAATTTCAGAGAATAAATATACAGGACTGTGAACATTTGATCAGAGTGGGCCAAATAATAATGAACCTCATGGAAAAGCCAGAGAAAATGTTTTGAAATAGATGGAGAACAAGAGTAAGAAATGAACAAAAATATAGGAAGCAGCAATGGCATTCATGACCTATCTCATACAGCTACAGGAAACACATAAGAAATAGGATAAAAGCAAAAGATGTTAGAAAGGCTGCAAAATGAGGAGGACTAAAGTGGCAAAATAATATAGAAAAAGACAAGATA
Organism: Tachypleus tridentatus; assembly: GCF_004210375.1. NCBI lineage: Eukaryota > Metazoa > Arthropoda > Merostomata > Xiphosura > Limulidae > Tachypleus > Tachypleus tridentatus. The sequence continues at coordinate 12,096,876 of NC_134836.1, read as the reverse complement.
GGATAATATATGATGATAATAATAACAAAAAGCTAAATTAGGAAGTAGAACTGCCTGGTAACCAGCCATGGTTGAAAGTGATAAAGCATTAGGCAAAAAGCTAATGAAAAATTTAAAAATATGGTGACAGAAGGAAGGGAAGGTGAGAAAGCATGATGCAAAGACAAACTACTGAATGTGCACCCTATTAGTGAATAGACAGTAAGGGAGGAAGAATAGACTGAACAAAAAAGAAGAAAGGCTAGATGAAGAGATTCTGGAACATCTGATAAGAGGCTAGAGTGATAACACTGCTAGATGGGAGAAGTGAGGTTTAAGGAGTAAAAATAATGATAAATGAAGAGGAGAAGGTGCAATAAAGAAAACCATGTATGAACCAGCCAGTACAGAAATATTAAGAGAACTGAACAAGGAGTATCTTGAATAAGGGAAAAAGACTACTTAGATGGAGAAAAGGTTAGACTAGTCCTGACTGAGTGCCTCCCCAGCCAAGGTAAGAGGAACAGAAAAAAGGGAAGTAGGAGAAACATTTTGAAGAGCACAACCACTTGAACATCAGAGGACTGAAAGACCAAATCATAGGTAGCATGTTGGTGGCTCTCAAGAGATTACCTGCAACAAGATGCAAGGCACAAAGAATAGAACAGAGGAAATGAACTTACAAAGAATGGGCCCAGAAAGGGAGGTTGATTATGTGGAAAAAAAAAAAAAAAAATTTAAATGGCATGTCTCATGGGCAGATGATATTGGAGACAGCTTCAGAGTTGACTGTATGTATCATCAACTAGATGTCTATGAATTATCCTAAAACATTATCTAAAACTCAACATACCATTCAAAGTCCTAAAAGAGTAATATGAAGGTACAATATGTCATGGTACTGTCAACCCAAATGTTCACAAGAGCCAAGACATGCACATCTCACATCATCAAATAGACATCTGAGAACAGAGAAAGACCTGGATAAGAGGAAACAAGAGGAACATTCATTACATGAGAAAACTTTGAAGAAAGAAGGAAGAACACTTTAAGATAAAGGACCCCAAGCAAAGGTCCAGAATCCACTATTTGCATTGCAAATAAGCATTATCCAAGAACAATACATGATTCCCTGGAAGCCCAAGTTCTCAAAAGAGAAAAAGAAAAACCTGCCCCAAGAGAAAGGATATGCTCCATGTTCATTAAAAGAATAGGGTGAGGTTGGGCTCTAATACAGATGTGAATGAAAAACACCCAAATGAATGAGAAATGTTATGAGTACAAGATGTGACTTCTCCAAATTGAGCACTCAAGTCAGATAAACCATCTCCCAAAGAAGGAGAAGAGGATGACTGTAGGAGGCTTACTAGAATGGAGCCAAATGACCAAATAGCATCTAAACTGTCCATCTTTGTCATCCTAATACATAGGACAAAAACCACTCAGGCTGAGAAAGTCGAATTTCTGTGAAAAGTCTTGGAAAGAGAAACCAATTGAGACATGAAAGCTGCAAGACCTAGGAAACCTAAGTACAGGTTCTCTGGAAACCACAAAAGGATGGAAACAAAATTCTGAAAAAGGATACCAAACCCATGTGATAGTGACTTCAGCCATTACAAACAACATTTTCACAGACTAATGTCAACAAGAAATGTAATATTTCAAATAATGGAAATAGGAAAGTAGAGAACAGAAAAAATCAAAATAAAGGTTAAGACTCTCTGACAGAACATCTAGTCTGCAACAGTTGGTTGCAAAAAGAAGGCAGAGGTTCATAAACTAAATAAAATAGACTCTACTGATGTTGAGCCTATAGTGCAGTCACCACTAAGACTGCAGCACTGAAATCTATGAGCAATGAAAGGACAGATGAGAACAGAAAAATGAGAAATGGTGACAGATAGAGAGAAAAAGAGGATAGGAGAAAATGTAAACCACTGAGGATATAGAATGACATTGGCCTGCAGCCTCAACATATGACACCAGAGAAACAAGCACTCAGGCAGATGAAAGCATAAGAAATATAAGGGAAGCAAAACAAATGAAGAACAAGTGCCACATGCACCAACCAAATATGAAGTGAAAAGGACAAAAAAAGAGAAACATTCCACTGTCAAAAGGATAAGTTAACTAACATCCACTGAAAAACCAAAAGAAAAATGGTGAATTACCGATGAAAGAAGGCTAAAGGATGAAAACAAAAGGGTAGTGTGAAAGACAAAGGTAGGAAAACCTAAGCCTAAGAAAGACAAATAAGGAACAAAGACAAAAAAAAAAAAAATTAATGTAATTATTAGATTAGCATGATTAAATTTGTATCATTGTACACCAGACAAAGTGAAACTTACTGTCACTTATGAACTAATGTCTTTGTAGATACATCCATTAAAAACCATTTACTGTCTCAAAAATTCACAAGTGAAAAAAAAAGATACGTAGCTACAAATGAGTACCAAATCATGATGGCGATGATGGTTCTTTACAACATAGTCAGCTGCCATTCCTACTGGTGAAAGGTTGTTGCATGCTGAAATACAGGTATACCACCTCATAAAAACCTAACATTAGAAGTGAGCCTCAAGACTAGTAGCAAGTGAATATTGCCCATATAAAATGTAATACAAACTGAGGAACTATTATGTGGCCAGAAGTAATCACTATACCAACTGACAAACACTTACCTCTGCATACCTAGTATTGTGATGTTTTATAGTTCCACCCTAACAAAGGTGTCACATGGAAATAATTCCTATAAAGACTGACAAACACTTCCTTCTACATATCTGGCATTGTCCTGTTTTATAGTTACAACCTAACAGAGATGTCACATGGAGGTAATTCCTATAAAGACTAACAAATACTACTCTCCACATACCTGGTATTTTGCTGTTTTACAGTTCCACTCTAACTGAGGTATCCTATTGAGGTAGTCACTATAAAGATTGCGAAATCTGTCCAACTGTGGTCTTACTATGTTGTTAACCTTATTCTTGTCTTCTCCAAGAAACATTCGAAAATCACCTAGATGGAAGAGAAAAATTTTAAAATCCACATAAAGTTTTTAACCTACAAATCAGGGTGCCAAGGTTTGGTCTTACAAAATAATTTATGAAAAGAAACAAATTACCAACGTTTAAATCCAGAAAAAGTGTGACACCTGAGGAAATATACTTACTAACCAAAACTTACACTTTCTAGAATAAGTGGTTAAGAATATTCTTTGATATTTTCTTTTAACTCATAATGATATGAAAAAAAAAAACAATTATTTAAAAATCAAAGAAGTCCAACCTGTATATGAAAGACAAGCAATTTGAAGGTACAGCTCTTCTTCTGTGAAAGTTTCCGGAAGAGATAATAAAGTTGCATGGATGGCACTCTGAAGATTAACTTTTAATGCTTGTTCTAAACCAGCATCTTGTGTCTGATGAAGCACTTTAACCTGGAAAGTGTAGGATATCATCAACTGAAAGAAATGTCTAAAGTTGTTTATTCCCACTTAAAGAATAAAATATTTACAAATCCCCAGAAAAGATGAACAAAACTAACTTGCTAAAAAATAGTATAAAACTCTTATATGATTATTTGCAAAACATAAACATTAATAAAGAAAGATTATAATCTAACATAAGGTTTACTGTCAACACTGAACTTTACATCAAGTTACCATGATTTAATCAACTAGAAAATTCAGCAAGCAGTAATATAAGCAAACAGTTTCCTTGTGCTATTTCATAGTACCTGCCAGATTAAATGTCCAGTGTCTATTATTTTTACACTGAAATGAGCATTCTTACTGTACATCTTTAAACACTCCACACATCTTTATGTAGAATGAAACTAAAATAATCTCAGTTTTCTCACACACTCTTCACTCTTTTTCTGACTAAAATAGCTGAACAAAGGTTTTTATACGATGAGAACCAAAGCTTTTTCTTTTCCTTATGGTTATTACAGAACCATAAGATAACAGTAGAGAAACAATATGAAGAGTACAAAAATGTATCTCAGAATGGTTGGTATGGGTATTAACACATTTACTGATAAGCAGAGAACAAGATTTCAACCTATTTAGGTCATCTTTAGGTTTCTTTATTTACATGAAGATGACCTTGAAATGTCAAAATGTTGTTCTCTACCTATCAATAAAAGTGTTAATACCCATACCTGCCATTCTGAGTTACATTTTTACTTCATGTGACTTTCTCATCATCGAGAGTAACAGGAGTATGTCCAAACTGTGGTTGTTACAGAACTATGAGACATCACTATAAAAAAAGTAACAGGAGTATGTCCAAATAATGGTTTTTACAGAACCGTGAGATACCAGTAGAGAAACAGTAAAAGGAGTAACTGTCCAAACAATGGTTATTACAGAACCGTGAGATACCAGTAGAGAAACAGCAAAAGGAGTATGTCCAAATAGTGGTTGTTACTGAGCCATGAGATGTCAGCAGAGAAAGAGTAAAAGGACTATGTCCAAATATTGGTTGTTACACAACCATGAAATATCAGTAGAGAAACAGTAACATGCCCAAACAGTGGCTGTTACACAACCATGAGATATCAGTAGAAAAACACGTTGAAAAAGTTACAAGAAGTAAAATTTCTTTTCAAAAACAACAAGTTATAATAAAGCAGGTAATTAATTGTTTAATTAAAAACTTATAACCACAGGCTGATCATGTCTTATAAGAATAACTATTCTGATAGACCCAAGGATAAAAGGATTATCATATCATTTAAAAAAAAATTATTATTAAAGTATGACTAACTTCAGCAGAAATTAATATATTGAATGTCTGTTCCAGTGAAACTTTCCAAACAGTCAATATAAGACAGGTAATGCCTCACCTAATCTTAGATCTAATGAAAGTTGAAACTGCAGTAAGTTACAGACAGATACCACCTAAATGCAAAGTTTTGGATAAGAAGGATATATGACCCACGGTTTGATAAGTTTAGAACATATAGCATTTCAGCAAATTTTGAGATCTCTATATTGTTTTCAATAATGTTTGTAATATTATCTACTTAACATTTGTTTAAAACAGCTGTGAATTCAAAAAATAAATCATCTATCTTTCCCCTAATGAGTTGACATCTGCTTTTTTCATAACAAGGCACAGGATCAAATCCCAGCCTCTAACTTTACATGCAATCCTTCTCATGGCCCTGCTGAAGATGAGAGAAGCTTAGCAGTCAAAAGGAAAATGTAAAGGAACTATTATGTAGCAAAAGAGAGAAAATTAATGACGAATTAATTGTTAGACTCAGGTGACTATATAGAGCTATTAAAAATGAATAAGTAACAGATACTCCAAAGTGCAGCCTATAGAAAAATGTCAAAATATTCAGATATATTTACCAAAACAACATTGAAAAACACAACAATCTGATAAAATTAGCATTGTTAACCATGTACAGAATTTCTAAGGAATAAAAACTATCTATCTATCTAGGTATGGTTAATTCTTGTAGTTTAAAAATAAATATCCAAAAGGGACATCATAATTCAAAATCAGACAGATAAGTTGCAATGACAAACCTCAGGACTCTGGTAATTTTTATCTTAATTCAAAAAATTAAAAATTACAACAAACTCACTCTTCTATTTTTAGTATTGCAAAAACTGTCATTCAAAAAAATTATTTTAAAAGATGCACACACAATAACAAAATTAATCTTGGTAAAATGTGACATAACTTACCGGTTTATGTAGACGGCCACTGACATAGAGAGTGTCCCAGTCAAGTAGATCAGTGATTAACTTTGAAGTACTAATGATACCATATTTGATGAGCTGCAAACATGTTTTGTAACAATAAAAAATTATGAAAAAACAGCATTAAAAGTAAGCTGAACACACTGTGCAATGATATTACATGTTTGTAAGCATGAAATGCTAAATTAACAAACCCTGTAGATTTGAACTATAGTGTAATTGTAAAATCTACACATCAACCAGCACTACGTGTTAAATGTTCGAAACTTTGTAGTTTTCAGAAACAAAATAAAAAGTGCAAAATTATATTTATTATCTTAAATAAAAAACATGCAATATCAATTTCTTATAAGACTACATTATTTTAAGAATGTAAAATGTGCCCATACATAATGGTTTAGTATATAAAGTTTTGTGGAGTCTGGAAAACTATGAACAAGAGATACAGAAAAGTCTCCAGGAATACAAAAGTAGCTATTAATTAAAGTCCTACATTAACTTTTCCATAATTTACTACCATACCAACAAACATCTTAAGAAAACACCTAACACTAGAGGTTGAACAAAATTTTCTTAACAGAAAACATTTTCTTAACCATTTTTATTTAAAAAAATGCTTTATTGCATTTAATAATTTGTTGTTTAATCAAATATTTTATTAACTTTCCTCTCTACAGAAGCATCAATGAACAAATAATGAACACAAAAACAAGAAATAAACTATTCACAAGTTGTAATGACAAGAAACCCACTTGAAATAAAACTATCTCGAAACAGCTGGTATGCATATTAACACTTTTATTGATAAGGAGAGAACAACATTTCGACCTTCGTAGGTCATTTTCAGGCCTGAGATACATATTCACAAGTCTCACCTCTTCCATCTTCATTAAAGAAATGCAAAACATTTCTCAACCACATCCACAATAAAAGAGATGAAAAGAACCTCAACTATAAACATACATTATGAGTATCACTATGACTTTTTCAGGAAGGATCATTTCAGAAGTTAAGAACACTCATAAGCAAGCCTAAGTAAACCATGGATCAGTAGCAATCAAGTACATAGTCCATAACAAAGTTCATTTCAGGCTGAAGGAAAACATTAGTAAAGCAAAATAGATTATGAATGTAAAATGATAATACTACACTTGGCAGTTTTTGCAGAACTAAATATTCTGTGACCACAAAGTGCAATTCAAGTTTGCACCTAACATAGTCACTGTGATGGTCATGGTGGACACAAGTTAGGTAACTCTATCCAACTGTAAATTGTACATATAATAAACACTCCACTGCTATAAGAAGTCTACTTTCATTCTTTTGATTTGCCTTTGGAATTCTATAAAATTGGTATAACTCAGAGACAATGGATGAACAAAGATACAATGATCTTCATATGCACATTTAGTGTTTATTTTGAATACTAAATTTCTCACTATCTTTGCAAATTTTCTACTTCACTATTCAAGTTCTCAGTTTATACATTCAAGGAGAAAGCAGTATATCTTTCTTGTCCACCAGTCTTAGTTTTAAAACTTCTTTCTGCTGTATTTGTTTACAATATGAAAATTAGAGCTAGCTAAATACAAAATGGAAACATATTTAAAAGAGACACATGGTTCTATTAAACCTCCTTATAATGTTCCAGAAAGATGAATATTTTAGATGCTGTGTGACCCACCAGAGTTACAGTATCTCATTAGTAACGTATCATATGACCCACTGGAGGGTTACAATACTTTTTCATACATTCGTTTTTCATAGCACTACAGCTAAAGATATGGTGAATATTATCCAGTACTTCATAAATGGTACAGTTCTATATCTATCTATATAATGTCAATATTACATGTAGTTGAAGTAACATAGAAAGTTTGGAAAAGAAGAACAATTGAAGCAACTAGGAGAGGGTTCCTGAGAAACTTTCTGATGAATCTTCATTTTCTTTGGATGATCTATAAAATTTGCTAGCTGTTGTTCCACAACTATGATGTTCTATTATACATTATGAAACTCGATGTATTAATCATTACATACAGAACCTAGGCTAGATTCATGTAATGTATTACAAACAGAAGAAAACAGCAAAGTAACCTAATGATGCTCACAGAATCAAGAAATGGAAATGTTTCCAAGAATATAAAGTGCAAAACATTCAAAAGCATAGCTCAGAGTAATGATATGGTGGAATATGATTGGTCAATAATATCACAGCGTTGTTTCTGATAAAAAAAAAAGTGGCTGTTGTGTGAAAGATCAATATCCTTAAGTCTGCAAAATCAGAGTAGTGAAAATACAACTGAATTTTACATCTTAAACAATACAAAATATGTCTTTAGGACAATTAAAACAGAGTTAGAACTAATGCCTTACATGCACTATTCATATACTTCAACCAACTTCTGATTCATAACATTCCACACACTACACAAAAAAATAGTAGGTAATTATGACAGAAATACATTAACTTACTCTGTCTTCAAATGGTACTAAGGTGTTAAAATAAACACCAGCTCCATAACCTTGCTGTATCCGGTTGATCAGATGAGAACCACCATATTTTAAGATAGAATAGTGTGATCTGTTTAGTTTCAGATTATTTTGATGCCAAGTCATTGGATTATTGACAGCCAAAATCAAATCAATCATATTTCTCTGGAAGTAATGTAAAAAACAAAAAACAAACATGAAATTTAAGATGAAAAACTGAACAAATAAAAATAAAACTGTCTTAAATTAATTTAGACAATACTCTACATAGAGTGTAGTTTTATGGATTCTTCTTAATGTATTCTATAAAGTGCAGACTTTGAGTCATGAACTTCTATAAACATATATTTATGTATCGATTTAAAAAACAATGTTTAGATGTTGAAAAATGTTCTGCATGAATCACAGGTTTAGAAGGTTCTTGTATAAGGATAGAATTTAATCTCTTGGCATGCTTTCACTACTGAGGAGAAAAGTTCAAAACACGATAGACCTTTACAGAATGAGGACACAATATCATGTGATCTTGTTCTTCTCTTCTAGCATCTATCATATTGGATGACAGTTCTCGTATATTTATAGCAATGAAAACACCAACTTGAAAATGCCATTTTTACTGTCACTTTTGGACACAAACAGACAGGGTTCAGACCTAGGTTTACTTTTTTTTTTTTAAAACAGATTCCAAGCCAACACAAAACAAATATCAATATGGGCTATTACAGTTACAAGATAAAATTTGCAGCCTATAAAGCATTCCCATATCTGTAATGTACATTTTGTGGAAGGTATCAGAATTAACAAATAGTGATATTTATATAAATTTAAGGTTTGTCATTAAATATAAATATCACACATCTATTAATTTCTGAAATCAATGATACTTATTAATGGCTACAAATAACATCTATGGACACTATAGTAATGTATGCTATTACAGCATTATCAATTAAGGCAGTCAGACACTACTGTGGCATAGACTGAGAGGCAAACAGGTTACATCACAACAAATAAATACTACTTATAGTTGATACTGATGACAACAAATTTTATACTCATAGTAGCAACTGTGGGAGATAAAATAGCAAAAAATAAATAAAACTCACCTGAACAGTAACAAAGACATAAGCCACAGTTTCTTTCACTTTCATGTCTGACACCCATCCTGCTAAGAATAATTTAAAGCCATCTAAGTCATTATATTACTTCATACTTTTGTTGGTTAATCTATTGATGGGTTTAACAAGATACACATGAATGCCACAATAACTGGGAACTGGTTGTGTACTGATTTTCCATCATGATCAGACAAGTCATCCAGACCAACTGGATTGGAAACAACAGAACCATCCACACAAGGCTTTCTTAATTATTTTTTCTATATTTTTCAAAATTGAGAGAACATTCACTCAGCTTTATCAACACCAGTCACAAAACAATGAACAGCTTGATACCCAAAATGACAGATGGCATTGTTGTGTTTCCATAATTCACACAATCTATAAATGTCTAATGAAGTTTCTAAGATTTTTAAAGATTTGGAATCAATAAATCCAAATGGTATTCACATAAAAAATTCTGCAACCAATAAGCTAAAGGACACAAATTTAATATATGAAAAACTCAGAAAACTGCTTCAATGAAAGCAGTTTTACTTTTCTGATAATCAGCCAATTAAATAGTTTGTCTTCAAGTGTGGTAGAATCTGAAACAGTGAAAGAGTCTAAAAGAAGATTGGATGAGCATTTTAAGAGTTTCTATACACATTTAATTTGCAATAGGTTGGCAGGAGAATATGGGGTGTCTGAGGTAAACCAAATGGCCTCTATTTAATCCTTGAAAACATTACTAATATAATACAGACTGAGTAAATTATAAACTTATAACTTCAACATTAATATCTGTCAAAACCAGCACAATAATGATGGATATGAATTATTTCAAATTTACAAAGAGTGCATATACTTGTAACAAGAACAGTTTTTGGTTTTTAAAAGTATGACAGTGAGGTTTAGACCAAGCAACAAAAAGCTTTCTGACAACAAAAGGTCATATCTATTAATACAGACACACATAATATCACAAAATCTGTTAATTCATGCAACACGTGTTAACATGCACATTTTATATTTTTATTAAAGTACTTCCACACCATTGACATTAATTTTCTAATCAGAATATTAGTATGGATACAGGGAATACTGAATTCTATTGATTCTTCTTATCTTACAATTTATACAAATATCCTTCAGAAACTTTCTTATCAGTGCTTAACAAAAAACAAGAACTTTTTTATTTAAAGTCCTTTAACTATGTTATGGAGGTGACTCTCTGCCACACTGATTTCAATATTCATTATTTGAATAAAATAATCTTGGAAATTTCTTCATTAGAATAACAGTACAAATTTGAAACAATTAACTTTACTTCATAATGTTACACACTATTTTAAAATGAACATGAATAATGTTTACAAATAACTTCAATGACTCTTCTGAGAGTTGCTGCATGCATAATATTAGGAAAACATGTGCTCTGGATTATTAACATGTACAAACATGTTATAAAAATTTCCTCTTCTGTGGTTATCTTTTACTAGAAAGTTGATAGTTGTTTCCTTAAAAGTTTCAGAATGAAATCTTCAACCAAACAGAAGAAAAAATTACATTTCTAAATTAATTTTAAGTTGGACATTTCAAGGATGTTGAACATAAGAATGTACTTAAAATAAAAAGCAATAACTATGGACCAACACCATGGGTATAATACTATTAATTTTTGAAATCACATTCTTAAGAATACAAAATTTACTATCAGGTTTAAATGCACAATAATTAAGTTAATGTTCAAACCAACAGTTTTAGGTTGTTTGCCACATCCTTAGCTTTGATTAATTTTATTTAAATGTAAAATTCTGCACTCTTATTAAGCTGAAATCATAAAAGAAAAATTCTTATTTTGTGTGTGATAATTATCACACTTTTTAGTCAAGTTACAAAAACTTTACATTAAAAATACCATAGCAGTCTAACAATACTTAACACATAGCATAAGGATAACTTCTATTATACTATTTATAGTATTAATGATATCAATAACTAAGCACTATTACTTGTGTCCTTCTGTAACTCGTTGGTAAGTTTGGTGACTTCAAGTTTTAAAATCCTGGGTTCCATCTCCCATGGTGGGCGTATTGCAGATAGTCCACTGTACAACTCTGTATTCATCGATATACAAACTACTCATGTTTGATTATAATTACTAATGTTAGTAGAACCAGAACCATAAATTCACAAATTAAACATTCAAGTCTCACCTGATTTTCATTATAACCTTCTTGTCTGAAAACACCAGAACCATATGCAAACGCAAAAGATATTTCTTGGGGGAAAATAGACAAAACTCGATGCAATAAATCTGGACAACGCAAACTACTCTTTCCAACGACGGAGGCTGCCATGTTTAAAGTAATATTTTTTGTAGGTGGAGACCCAGAGAACTATTAATATATTTAATATTTCCACCCCACCCCTAGTACAGCGGTATGTCTACGGATTTACAACGCTAAAATCAGGGGTTCGATTCCACTTGGCTGGCTCAGTAGATAGCTCGATGTGACTTTGCTATGAGAAAACATTCACACATATTTAATATTTCAACTTTCATCTCACAGACACATGTAATGATTTTTACATTATTTATATAGCTATAAAATATAAATGCATTAGCGAGTGTGTTTTCTTATAGCAAAGCCACACTAAGCTATCTGCTGAGCCAACCGAGGGAAATCGAACTCCTGATTTTAGCGTTGTAAATCCATACACATACCGCGAACCAGTAGACCTAAGGTGCATATTTACAGGACCACTATAATGCACATTTAATGCTTTAACAACTAATTTGTATTGTTTTTGCTTTAATGATAATTGCCGTTATAATGTAAGTTTCATTTCTTTAACCCGATTATGCATGATAATTAATAGTCCTATTTATTTACGTGTATAATCGAAACCATTACCAAGTCTTCTAAGCGTTTGAGTGTAAACTTTTATCTTTGTGTAAGCCTCAGGTCCGAAATGATTCGTTGGCAGCAACTGTTTTATTTGGTCATGTAACATAGGAAGATGAGGTACACCAGAAGGTCTACCTCCTTTTCTAATTATTGATTTCTTTCTTCAGCGTTTCAGTAGCATACAGTCCGATAGCTAGATAAATCCGTTCTTGTCTTAGAGATGGCTAACGCACATAGCTCTCTTGTAGCTTTGAGCAAAGTTCAAAACATATAATAGTAAAACTGGAGGCTTAATACGCAAAATACGGGGTTTTAATACTTTCGGTGGGCACAGTATAATTAGCTCATTGTGTAGCTATGCGCATAAGGAAGTGTCTGGAACATTTCCTCTCTGGAATCATTTCATTTAATCGGTTGACGGCTTCAATTAGTGAACTAGAATAGAATTTGTATGTGTGACGTAAATGATTCTTTAGCTAATTATGGGACTCGTACCTAGAATTGTCATTCAGAATAAATCAAGCCTTCCTGTAATGATGACTAAGGAATGAGATATCTACATAACTGCTTTCCGAAATAAAAAGAAGGTGTTTTCAGGTTTATTACTAAATACCCATATAAGGCTACTATATAGAGTATACTCTAGTATTGCTAACAGAAACTCTGCGTATAGTGAAAGTGTTTATTCTGCAAAAACAAAGATACGAATGCTCTTTAATATCACACATTAATGTAATGCATTAAAGTTGTCAATAGTCCATTGTACGTCAAACTGAATGCTGTTGTGTTGCGTCCTCTCATTTATGAGGAATATTCTGAGGACCTCGAAAACTTAACTTTTATGAGTAGATTAACCGACTGAGGATATTTAAATAGTAGCGTATGTTATCAGATGTACAAACTTATTGATTAAATTAGAGTCCCGTGATGTGAGTGCATGAGCAACTTCAAAACGCCCGAAATGCTAAATTTTTTAAGTTTTTTTTTTTGTAGTTAACATGAGGAAAAAACAACATCTTCGGTATTGTAAGGATACACTACCTGATCTCTGAAGTATTATTGGTAAGTTAGATATTGGTTCTTGTCCGGTGGTTATTTCATGCTTATATGACACAAATGGTTATTGATTTAAATTATAGACAGTCGGAACAAAATGTATGAAGGGAAGAGCCAACTGAGAAGTGAATCAAGCGTGTCAGAATAACATAAGTTTTTTTTTTTACCATTCCAAACACTGTAGTAAAAACTCGTTCTGCAAATAAGAAAAAAGCTCCAAAATATTTAATTTACCACAGTTACGGCTTGTACCTCTTTTTGGAACTCTGAGCAAAACGTTTCACAGCAACGCAACTGGCTAAAAGATGATTAAAACGCAAAAAATCTATATACTAGCTCCTTTAAAAGCTCTACAGTTCACTTGGCAGGTTTTTTGATGCAATAAACACAGTGAAAAACAAACAAACTGAATAACCAATTTACGCAACCTTGTGTCTTTATTCTGTTTTCTACACCTTATATTTATCTACCAAAAACTCCCTTATAGCTGGGAAAATAACTTTACTACTACTCAGCCTTGGATGACTAAATTCATGAAATCTCATATTATCAATAGCACCTATGGAGGGTGGTTCATGAAGACCATCTCCTCGTAAGCATCCTTTATGGGTGGGTATTTTAAGTACAATGCTATGATATTTAATTTAAAATAATATAGGTGGATTTATAAAATTTTAAAAGGTTCACTTTCATTTATAGCCTTGATAGTATTTAAATGTATTAGATTATTGCTATTGATGCTGGACAACCTGTGCGTAATCCACCTTCAAAGGAGTTCATGTTAAGATTTAAGGGTGTGTATGTGTGTGTACGCTTTAAATGGGATTATGTTTTTCTTGATTGATTGATTTAGTGTTTTATGGCACAAAGCAGCTAGGCTATCTGCGCCAAACGTCCGGTAAAAAGGTAAAAACAAATTAAATGTATTAAAATACAGAAATGGAAATGAAGGTAAAACAAAACATCATTGAAAAACAGAAAAAGCATAAAACCAATGTTGACACCTAGTTTGCAATGTTAAGAGAGAAAGCAGAGGAAAAGAAGTTGAAAAGTACTTTCAATAGCAAAATGGTAATGATCATAACCCACCAGGAAGACTAACAGGTAAGTTCAAGAACCACCGTCAGTCACCTGAAGTTGGCCTTTCCAGTCCTGGTTACGGGTTATGTGTCAAAGCAGCCATTATCAAAATGTAAAATAATAGAAGTTTTAAAAGACATAGAGCAAAATCGTAATAATGAGTAGCCAAATATCCAGTAAAAAGGTAAAAGTAAAGTAAGTGTAGTAAAATTTGTAAAAGTAAACGAAGGTAAAAACAAAACAGCAATTAAAAACAGAAAATTGCATAAAACCGATGTTGACATCCAGTCTATAAAGTTGTAAAGGACTTCTCTAGCAGAATGGTAATGATCATAACCCGCCAGGAAGACTAACAGGCAAGTACCAGAACCACCGTCAGTCACCTGAAGTTGGTCTTTCCAGTCCTGGTTCCGGGTTATGTGTCATTATGGCCAGTACCAAAGGGTAAAGTAATAAAAGTTTAAAATTGGAATAACAACTCGCCAGGACGACTAACGGGTAGTTCAAACGGATAGTTCAAACAGCAGCGTTAGTCACCTGAAGTTGGCCTTTCCAGTCCTAGTGTCGAGTTGTGTAATGTTCTGGCCATTTTCCAAGTTCAAATTGAACAAGAGAGATTGAAACTTTGAAAAGAGAACCACAATTAAAAAGGTGTAATGAATAAATATCTAACACTTAAATGAGATTAAAAAGATTAATGGCCATTAAAAAACTAAAAACTTTATCAAGGTGGACAGTGTCACCATTACCAATAACACTGTCCAATGTTAAAGATAAACCCTGGGAAAAAACATGTTTAAAATAGT
This sequence comes from Tachypleus tridentatus, assembly GCF_004210375.1. Taxonomy (NCBI): domain Eukaryota; kingdom Metazoa; phylum Arthropoda; class Merostomata; order Xiphosura; family Limulidae; genus Tachypleus; species Tachypleus tridentatus. The sequence goes on along the minus strand of NC_134836.1, from coordinate 12,081,725 downwards.
GCCGTCGTTGAGAGTCGTAACGATGACAATAAAGTAAAATGTGTCTTACAGTGATTTGAGTGTTACACAAACTACACACTTGTGCATCAATTGCAGATAAAAGAAAACGATGAGTCAAAAAACTGTGACCAATGCGTAGTCTAGTTAGAACAACTTCCTCCTTCCGAACCTTACGGAAGCTAGATGGCCAAAGCCCAATATAGGGTTTTATTTGAAAGAGCTTGTTGTCGCGTTGCTCACTCCAAGTGGACTGTCAACTGGCACGGAGCCGAGCCTTGAATACAGGTCCATAGTCCATGTACAGAAAAGGCACAGTGGTGATAGTGCCAGAGCAGATAGATTTAGCTGCCGTGTCTGCAAGCTCGTTCCCGCGAATACCAACATGGCCTGGTATCCAAAAAAACTGGATAGAAGTAGATGTTAATGAGAAATGGGCCAGTCGGTTTTGAATATCAGCAAGAACAGGGTGTGAGACAAGGTGAAGTGATTCCAGGGCCAGTAGAGAACTAAGCGAGTCAGTATAAATAGTGCAGTTGGAGTACTGCTCAGCTGCAACATGATCCAGGGCAAGAGATATGGCGTACAGTTAAGCAGTGAACACAGAAGCTGTATGGAGGATTCTGCGCGCAACCACCGAACCACAGCAAACCATGGCAGAGCCCGTTGAATTACCTGAGTTGGAACCATCTGTATAAATGGGAACGGAATGATTGTTTGAAAGATGTTCATTAAGTAAAAGACGGTACTTCCAGTCTGGAGTATCTGCCTTTTTCAGATGACCTGAAAGAAAGGTCACATTTGGGGGCTGTAATAAGCCATGGTGGGATCAGCTGACCTGTGGATTCTGCAATGTTATCCAAGGACAGACCCAATTCATTCAATTGCGCCTGGATGCGAAGGCCAAAAGGAGCAATGGCAGATCATCTGTTCTGAAAACGTACTGCCCACTGAGAAAGGTAAACGCATCCCCAGGTGGGATGCTTTGGTAAGGCTGAACGAAGTTTCGAAGAATACAGTAAAGATAGTTGCAAACGGCGAAAGTGCAGAGAAGGTTCATGAGATTCAACGTATAAGCTTTGAACCGCTCAATAAATCTCATGTTCGATGACTGACACGAGACGTGAAAGTCCGGTCATCAACCACCTCCTGACCATCAGAGAGTAAGATCGAGAGGGGGACAGAATTGTAGTGCCCACTGACCTTTCGAATCCTGTCCCATATGACCTTGGAAATGGTGGTAGAAGATATGCTAGTTGTGAACTGAATCCAAGATTCCTTCTGGCTTTGACGTCTTACCCAACTAGCATGTGCATGGGCCCGTTGGAAAGCAATGCGGTTCAAAAGTGTGGGATTTCTATGAAAAGTATCCCAGGCCCGTTTATAAGCCTTCCGTGCCAAGTGGCAAGCAGGATTCCACTACGGACGAGGATTTCGTGGAAAAAGTGTCGAGGTTTTAGGAATACACTGAGGAGCGGCTTGTATAATACAGCCAGTTACAGCTGCCACACAGTTGTCTATTGATGGCTGATTTACGATGGCAGGATCAAGTTCTGCGAGAGCAGTAAAAGTGGACCTGTCTGCCTGATCCAGCTTCTATCGGGGCACGCGGGTAGGGTGGCATCGATTACGGCCAGTCTCTCTCAAAAGTATAGGAAAATGATCACTGCCTAGTATATTATTGTCAACCCTCCATGAAAAATGGGAGAATAATGAAGGGGAGCAAACCGAGAGATCAATAGCGGTAAAGGACTGACCAGGTGCATGAAAATAAGTGGAAGAACCAGTATTGAAAAGAGAAAGATTGTGGTCAGAGAACATACGCTCTACAGAGCGACCCCTCCTATCAATAACAGTACTTTCCCAGAGGGGATGATGTCCATTAAACTCTCCTAGAATTAGAAATGGAGACGACAAATGTTCAACGAGAGCATCAAGGTCTGATTGATCATGTCTCTCTCAAGGGGACAGGTAGAGAAAACAAACAGTGATGGTATGACCCAAGGAAACACGGATGGCTACAGCCTCCAAGGATGTGTTGAATGACAAAGACAGGGTGGGCACATGCTAATCAACCAATAGTGCCACCCCTCCATGTACTCGTCCATCACGCAGCCTGTCATTTCTGTACAGAGAAAACTGCCGAATGGTGACTGTATCAGCACGTTTTAGAAATGTTTCTTGTAAGGAAAGACATGCAGGATGGTAGGAAGCAATCAGTGTTTTGATATCATCCAGATTAGAACGTAAACCGCTGTCATTTTTAATGACAGGTAGGCGAAATGGCTGAAGAACCCTTCTGTTTACGACCACGTCTTTTTTCCTTACTGTTCTTAGTCGGAGGAGGTCTATCAACCTCCATAGATCCTGCCCTGGGTCGATTGGGCAGGTCTTTGTTATTGGAAGGGGATTCCAGTGACTGAGGACGTGAACGAATGATTGTTTTGCCTCTTAGGGTGGGAGAAAAAGATGTATCAGAAGAAATGCCTGTATTTGAAACTGAAGGATGTGGAACTTGAGGTTTGTTAAAATGTATGGGACGAACAGAGATGGGTGAGGAAATCGATTCATCAACCTTTTTAACCATGGAGGTCAAAAGGCTTTTCATTTGTTTGGAAAACGATTCTCTTGGAGTTACAGAGAAATCTGTCTGCACTCCCACTGTAGTTGTGGAATGAAGTGCAGCAGCATATGTCCGAGATGGAATGGCGGGCAGCAATTTCGAGCCTCGGGATAACTAATGTTATGAGTCGTTTTCAAACGCTGCACCTCTTTTTCCTCCAACCATTTTGGGCAAGAACGAAAGTAGGAAGGGTGAGAACCATTGCAGTTGACACAATGTGAATCCATGTCACAGTCATAGGCATCGTGGTCCTTGCCTCCACAATGAGCACATGTCAGGGAACCACGACAAGATGTCTTTGAGTGGCCGAATCTCTGACATTGGAAACATCGAAGAGGGTTTGGAATGTATGGCCGAACCCTGCAAATGAGATAACCTGCCTTGATGGTGGCAGGTGCACGTGGTGAAGTAAATGTTAAAACGAGGGTATTTGTTGGCAGTGTAACTCCATCTTTGCGAGTGGAGATGCGCCTCACTGCAGAAACTCCTTGAGTGGAGAGACCAGCGAGGATCTCTGACTCGCGGACGTTCTTCAAATCCCTCTCAACAATAACTCCTCGTGAAGAATTCAAGGTAGCATGAGGGGTAACCTCAATAGGTACATCCCCAATTGCCGTTGAATTCAAGAGGAGTTCACTGTGTTTTGGATGTTTCAACTAATATGTCTCCAGATCGAAGCTTCTTTACTGACTTTGGAGAGCCAGCAAGACCCTCTAGTCCCTTCTGAATAAAAAAGGGGGCATTTGCCCTAAAGGTTTTGCTGAAAGAGAGTGCAATATAAGAAAATGAGGTACGTGTGTTACAGATGTTGAAGATTGCTGCTCAGAGTCTTCAAGACGTGGTCGTTTACCTATTGACTGTTTTTTCACTATTTTATTTAAATTTTTTGAAGGAGGATCCATAGGAAAAAAGAAAAACTTCGGTACCCACTGATCCCACCCACCATGGAGCCCTACGAGGGGATGCACTACAATGTCATGCAAGGACAATGCAGCAACGCCAGGGTTTCGTAAGCACTGTACCCAAACACCAGCATCAGGCACAATGTCCACAACACCCGTTGAGAACCTCCAACACTGGTACTTGGTTGACTCTAGCCCAAGTGGGCCAGCCGATTGACCCAAGGAGGTCACCAAAGGCCGTCTACAAGAATTCAAAGCCAAAGTGGTGTGTTGGGGTTTGACCCCTCAACCACCAGGATCCTCTCCTCCCCTTCACGAGTCGCCACGAACGGCAAACACGTGGGTGGATGTTTAGATGCCAGAGAAGGTAACCAGACAGAACAGAACCTTCCCTGGGAGGTCTTCTCACCACGTACAGGAATCCACACCGAGGGATAATCTTTTTCTACGATAACATACAATTAGAAGAATCCCTGTTGTTGTAATACCAACTCGTTTCTTACGGAAAAATTGCCATCTATAGTATTAAAATGAATATCAAAGTTCTCTTCCCTGTTGACAATATTGAAAATCTAAAGACACTTTATTCTGTAGTACAGTGTACGCCTGTATATGAGTAAGTTTTATTCAATTACCGAATAATCTTGAACCAAACAAACTTTCTCTTCTGACTCTTTTGAAATGGGCATGATCTTTTTACTAATGTGTTAAGTTGAAGGTAAAAGTTAAATATGTTATACTATTGAACACGCTTTCAGCTGGTTGGTGACAAAGTGACATTTTATATGAAACACTAATTATTTTCACGGATCTCTGTGCTAACACAGAACGTTACACACAATAAGAAGTCAGTGGCATTTATTTAATACATTAATCCTTTCACACAAGGAGACACTAACAGAATACTATACACACATTAGAAAAGAGTGACACATTATTTAATATACTAAATCACTCACGGTACAGGGCTCCAACATAAGTATGTCACGCACACATAGGGACTACTGTGACAACTTTAGTAATTCTCTCAAGGAACGAGTCACTATAACAAGACATTACAGACAAGGGAAGACATTGACACTTTATCTAATACGATAATTCTCTCACACAATACGGCATTAACACATTACATTAAAAACAATAGGAGGAAGTGATACTTTATTCAATACACTAATTCTTTGACGGAAATAAGCATCAACATAAAACGTTACACCTGATAAGAAGGCGCAGATTTTAAAAAAGTGTAACTTGCTTCTGCTGTGCAAATAATTGTCTCGTTACGCTTTTTTAAATAGAATAATTATCTTACGGAACGGGGCACTAACACAATATTTTACACATAATAAGAAGGCTTGGATATTTTTAATACATCAATTTTCTCACAGAATTGGGCATCAACTTAATCGAATTAGTATATCAAATAATGTGTCATAGCCGTCATATTGTCTGCAACATAGCTTATCAGTGTCCCTTTTTATGAGAGAATTAGTACATTAAATAAAGTATTGGTGTCTTCTTTGGGGCGAATATATTGTGTTGGTGCCTTGTTCAGTAACATAATTAGAATATTAAATAGTGTCAAAGTCTTCTGGTATGTGTATAGTATTGTACTAATGCCGCATTATGTAAGAAAATTAGTGTATTAAAAAATGTCACTGTATGCCTATTGTGTGTAACGTGTTGTGACCGCCGTTATCCAGAAATTCAAAATGTTCAAGTACTACTCAGTGTCTATAGATTCGGTTCCAGACATATCCCACACGGATCAAATAAAAACAGTCTTTAGATTATTACTCTCTTTGTTAACCTGAAGATGACCTAAGAAGGTCGAAACGTTGTCTTGTACTTTATTTTAATTAAAGTGCTAATACCCATACCAGCCGTCTTGAGAATACAAATCTTTACATATGTTCTAAATGGTGGCTATGCATAGAGATTTGCCACATTCTTATCGATAAGCAGTTACACAAAAGCAAAATGTGTTATAATTCCAAATGATATTCTTGTAAAGAGTGATATACGGATTCAAGATTTCCGTGGGCAGTCTTACGACGGTGCACCAACGATAAGCACTAAATATGTTGGCCTCAATTAAAGAGAAGAAATCATTAGAAGACTATGTTCTCTGCTTTGCTCAACTTAATTGGACAATGCACTGTGGACTGCTGTACTGAAGTTTGTTTATTATTTGCTTTTGTGCAGAAGCTTTATGTGTTTGTTTTTCTTTTTGGCTTGATACAATAACTGAATAAGAAGAGAGAGCAAGTATACCATTTACAATTTCCATGATTTGTACTAAGCTCAAAGATTATCTAACTGTCTGTTGTTGTTTTTTTTTGTGTGTGAGTAATGTTTCTGGATATTCAACCCAAACTAAACAATACATAAAATATCCAGACATTACATTTGCAATAAAACCAGTATCTCGTGGGAATAGTCTTCCAGTGCCACGTACACCAAAAAGAGCTAAATTAACTGATATATGACTTGTTTATATCAAAGCAGAATAAGGAACTTCTTGGATATTGTTTACAGTAACATAATTTATTAGCTCAAAAAACAATAGTTTCAGTTTACTGAAGTCACCATCAAGGTCTTGTTTCTACTACAGCGTGAAAGATCCTTTATGTTTCTGAACAAATGCTGATGAACTAATGGAAAAATTAGGTACTGAACCTCATCCTCGAGAATGGACATTTTTTTATCAAAACATCTAAAGTTAAACTAAAAGCTGTAGTTTTTGTACGATAGGAACACTAAGTCATCGATACCTGTTGTTCATGCTGTTAGCATGAAATATAATTATCAAAGCATTCAGATTATACTTGAAGCCATCAAATATGATCATTATACGTGAGAAGATATGTGATGATGTAAACATTACTGCACGTCTGCTAGGCCTTAAGAGTGGGTATACCAAATATTGTTGCTTTTCGTGTCTGTAAAACAGCCAAGATGATAAAATATCATTAAAAAAAAAAAGGAATGGCCACTAAAAGAGAGAATTACATGCCAGGAAAACATAATATTGAGTACCAGTCTCTGGTGAATATTCAACATATGTTTCTGTTACCACGGGACTCGTGACGAAATTTGTAAAAGGAATAACAAAAATAGTAATGGTTTCAGATATCTTTCTAACAAGTTTCCAAAAATAAAAGGACACAGTTGGGCCGCAGATTCTAGAAGTGTTGATGGATGATGATGTTAAAACAGTGCTCAATCAGAAATAACTTGTTGTCTAAGAATGATTCAAAATGATTGACGAAATTTTCTTAGAAAATCAAAGAGATCAAAAATATATTCTGATGATTAACAATATGTTCTAGAACTAGAAAAAATGGGGTCTAAAATGACACTAAAAATGTACTTCTTACACTCCCGTTTAGACTTATTTCCAAGCGATAAAGATGCAGCGAGCAATGAGCATGGTGAGTACTCCCACCAAGATATTTCTACTATGGAATAGCTATATCAATTGTAATAAGTCAAGCAGTCATTTTGTAAAAATAAATAAATAATAACAATACTGCGATAAAAGTTTTGAACATAACCTGAAGGGAATTTCAATATACATTCTTACTATACCCTTTGCGTTTTTAAAACTTTTATTGCTATTGTGTATTGTTTTCGAACATTCTTAAACACAGGCTTAAATTAATAAATAAAGTTATTTTTGCGATATATAAAAATATTTTGGATAAATTTATCATAACTCGAAAACTACTAGAGATTTTCAGTAATTTTCAACAAGGATTTTAGAATCAGTGTCGTCAAGTTGCTCAGAAATAGTTGCATTATTTGCTAGTAGCAAAGAAATTTTGTTGTTGTCTAGTGTTGTTGAAACTGTGACACTTTATTCAATACACTAATTCTTTCACAAAATGCATCACGAGATTTTTGTCATAATCGATAGATTATTTTGTACGCATTTTAAATATTTTAGGAACTGCTTCCCCTTTAGGATTGAGAGTGATAGGGGTCACTAGCCATACATAAATTCTAAATGGCTAAGTTCCCTAACTCTGACAGCATATCAAAGCTGGAGATACTTCATACGGGCGATGCCACAAATTCGACATTAAGTACCCCCAGCAGAAGTACCTTTAAATTTCTTCCACGGCTTATATTCTTAAGTTTTGTGTATTAATAATTATCATTACAGGTATTTTTTGAAAACATACAATATTATGTCACTTCGTAAGACACATTTTATTACTACACACCAGTAAACGGAACAAATTGTTTTAATACTAGAAATGTCCTGTCATTGGGTGCCTTTGTTAGATAATATTACAAAGACGAGCGGATTGTTACAAATGTATGACCATAACAGTTATTTGCCGTGTCGAACGTTATTACACAAATATTGCGATTCTTACGCTACTTGAAGATTCAGTACCAGTAAATGGTTATTTGCTCGCCCTCTGTACTTCATTGATGATGCTTAAGTAAATTTGTTTAATAATATAGTAAAATACTTTATAAATCTGTATTTATATCTACAGTGAAAATAACCGACGGTATTGAGTTTATTAAGCATAAAAAATATATACTGTAATCATAATATATCAACAACTTCAATTGTTTTTATCGCAAAGCAGTTTTTACTATGTTTTTCAAAATTAGTTTGTTATGCACATACGTATTTTATGAATATAATTGTTTCATATGAGTATCTAAATGGACTGAAAACCCGACACCGAAGAATAAGAGTGTTTTTGAATGAGTGAGTCATATTTTGCTACAAGCAGTTTCGGTTAGTCTTCGATTTTTACATCCTCCGCAAAATGCATGCTGTATTTTTGACAAGTTAAGTTGTATGTTGTATATGCTATTTATTTTTATTATCATAATTAATGTATAAATTTAGACTGAAAACCTGAAGTACGGTAGGAGTCTATTTACGCATTTCCGCTACGTCAATATACGTCACAGAATTCCTCGGTGCTTATGTTGTCTTAGGTTGAACTTAAACTATCTTGTAAGTTATCTTTGTTAGAATTGTGGTTATTGCTTATAGCTTAAGGGTAAGGACACTACAGAAAATTATTTTCTGGTAAGTGTTAAAGGAAACTTAATAAAAAATTGGTAATTTAATTTCTCTCTCTCTCTATATATATATAGATAGATAGATATATGTATGTATGTATGTGTGTGTGTATGTGTATACGTAGAGCTTAAATAAAAGAGTACTTGTAACTGCCCAAAATAGTTTTTCAGTAACGTTAACTTGGTCAAAACAGAGAAAGAGAACGTCATCCGGTAAAGTTGACGGTGAAGTTTTTGTTATTAATACTCTTAGTACTCTTCTACTAGTCGTTAGTGCATACAGGTAATGAATAATGTTATTTGTGAATTATATGTTTTAGAAAATTATGAAATAAAACCACATATTATTAGTTCAACTTTCGTACATCGCATTTTCTGGGTGATTATGAATCGTGATTTAATAACTTAATATTTCTATGAAAATACGTTAGTTTTTAGGCTACTAAATGTAGCAATGGTAATATTATAGTAACACTAATATATCTGATCATTCGATATATTTACATAGTGAAATACTATTTGAACTAATAGCTCTAGACCTACATAAAATAATTAATTGAGTACATTACTTACACTAGTAGCAATAGTGTATTAATAGTATTAGTAATAATAGCAATGAACTTTATGTGTAATGTTTGCTATTTACTGTTAGTATTACTGATAATTATATAATTATTTCTTGAATGTATAGTTTTATGTATACAATTTTATCTTGATTTCAAAATATATTTATTGATGCTTTGATTTTTTCTTGAGTAATAAAAAATAACCCAATTTACGTTATTAATGTGCTCCAGAATTTCGAAGATAACTTCATGTACAAAGTTCTGAAAATAATGTTGAGAGATGATTAAAAGACAAACTAATAACAATAATATCATTGTAAGAGACATGTCTTGTAAATTGACAATCTCACCTTAAGCTGCTTTGTTTTGGGAATGTTTGGATTTTCAGGTGGAGAGAAAAATACTAGTGTATATAAAACTAAGATGTTGAGAAGACATAAGGCTGACTGTCAAAGTTTGTGTTATCAAATCTGACTATGAAAAGTGTATATTTGGGCAAAAATAAAACATTTATCCATTGAAGAACTTGAGGAACTACATAACCATTCTAGGTACCAAAATAAAGTTATAGAAGTCTCTGGATGTACAGTTTTGCCTGTTGATTGACATTTTTGCTGGTGCTTTTTCCACTTAGTCCAATTTCAATTAATTGTGCTTCATTTTGTTTCTTAGTTTGACAATTAACTTCTAACATAGATTATAAGAATTTATTATCTCATTTTTCAGTCAGATGGTTTTTAGGTTGAATCTGTATTTCTTCATTCTTGGTAACATAGACAAAAATTTTGGGAGCACTTGTAATCAATAAATTCGTATTAGAAATGAGGTCTTTCAAACTATTTTGATGAATATCAGGGTTAACTGAATACTGTTTGATTATATATCTTTGCTATTCTCACCCTTTTGTATCACATACAAAATTGATTAAGACAGCCATTTGAGAAGGATGATGCAATACATTAAGCTTGTAGGTTTTATTAGTACTACTACTATTTCTTAGGTCCCAGCCAGAGTCTTCTGATTGAATATTGGTCAATTTTCTCTTCATAGTTATTTTAACCATTTTGTACTGTAGTGTATTACCTGTTGCAGCTTTTATCATTATTGTGGTTATCAATTAATAAGATAATAACTTTGAATTCCATCACTGTGTTGTCAGAATCTCTTGATCAAGTTTATTCAGTCAAGTTATGATTAAAGAAGACAACACAAGAAAAATTGTATCTCTATCTTCTGCTGATGGTTCTTCTCTTTTCATATTTGATCAAGGCTCTATTCTTTGATATTTAAACAGGACATTGTTCTTCTGAGAATACTTGTATATATTACTGAACATTAAAATCTTTGTTCATGTAGAAACGATTAGGGAATATAAACCTAATCAGTTGTCCAAACTGGTTAAGTAACTTAGTGTTTATGTGTTTATAACTGTTAACTGAAATTTTATCCTAAACATTATTATTTGTTTTCTCATCTAGGGTTTTGTAATTTTTAATTTATTCTGTTAATAGTAATTATTTTCTGATATGCTGTCTACTTTATTCAAGTACTTTGCCATATGTGTAATAAACATGATTGTATAATATCAAGGTACACGTAAGTGTGCCTACTGGTTTAACACTAATATTTATGAGGCTTAAAAATGGTGATTAAATATTCTTGTGCAAAGTTGTCTTAAACTTATAGCCTGTAGCTCATTGTTTTTTGAAATTTCCATTCATTGATTGTTGGTGTGCACATAGTCATAATTGGTGAATTTATTTTCATACCTGTGTCATCCATTTTCAGTTTATTATGTTGGTCTAAGGCTGAAAAGTAACACCCATTGGATACTTTTTTTTTGATAATTAAAGAAAGCTTTTGTATGCCATAAATTTATTTTTTTAACAAAGTAATAATAAATATTCTGTAATGTTAAATCTTTGTCTTATTCTACCAACTTTTTGTACTTGTATTGGCTTATTGTCTGTGTTTTTAATCCTGGTTTCTACTTCTCTCTTAAGTCTGAAACAAACTTTCTAATAGCAGAAAAAAAATCATAAACAAATAACTTGACAGAATCTGAAAAAAGCTGTAGGAGGAAAATTACCAAAAAGCAATAGCATTCTTAATAATCAAGCCCTTAGCTGTTTAAAGTATTTTTAGTAAATAGTTCTTCATACTGTCTTTCCACAAAACTAGTGAATAGGGAAACATCTCAAAACGGATACATTTTTCTATGCTAGTTTTAGTGCAAGTAATGACCACCAGATGAGTTAAATGATATGACAAGCTTTGTGATAAGTGTCTAGAGATGTAGAAAAACAAATCATTGTTGTGTATTGTAACTGCTGTCAGATTTGTACACATGCACACATACAGCAAGCAAAAACAAATGATTTGACTACAACAGACAGAGTCAAAATGTTACAGAATATAAAGAATAATCTAGACATCAATAATCTGGCAGTGTTTAAAATGTGGATGTGAATATCTTGACAGTGATTTTCTGTGTGGTAGTGGAGAATTTGTACTTGTAGTTTTCTCATGTTTATATTAAAATTAAAACATCTTTGCAGAAGAAGTAAAATAAAATGTTTTATACTAGATTTGACACAAGTTTTGACAAACTAAAATAATTCAGTTCTATTGGCTATTGTTTATTAAGGATTCTTTCCATTTCAGATAGTAGCCTAGCCATGGCAGCCCTTCGTAAAAAGCTGGTCATTGTTGGAGACGGTGCCTGTGGTAAGACTTGCCTCCTTATTGTGTTCAGCAAGGACCAGTTTCCCGAAGTATATGTACCTACAGTATTTGAAAACTATGTTGCTGATATTGAAGTAGATGGAAAACAAGTAAGTGTGGAATGATGAACTCCATGCATAAGGTGTTACAGGGAGTTCACATTATACATTATTGGATTAAAGTAAATAGAAAAAATCAAAACTTAAACCAACAGTATTTATTTCATTGAGTAATGTATATAATTTATGCTATAACATTCACTAATCTTTTGCAATAAATTTCAGACTTTCCCTTTAAGTAGAGTGTAAGAATTGTAGGAGTTTTAGGTGGAGTAAAATATTTCCTGTTTTATAATTTATATTAACAAAAATAAATTTTATATGTAACCTTTTATTTAAAGGAAAATTATGGAAATGGTATAACTTTAAAATGAACACACACACACACACACAACCCAAGCATTTCATGATTAATAAGTAGTAGGGTTTACAGTTGCTAAAAAGTTAATTTATGTTGAACTAAAACTATTAAATAAGTGAGTCAGTAGAGAAGGGGGAAATGAGTAAGAAAACAGTAACTGGGGGGTACTTAAGAAAGACAGTCTTTTGAATTGGACAGACTGGTTGATTCGTCTTCTATTTATGTACAGGGATCTGTCCTGTACTTATTACCTACTAGCCCATGTGTCCTGATCTTGTTTTAAAAATTAGTATATCCATTAACAGTTAGTGCAGTTCTTATTCCTAATGACTTGTCAGATGAAATAACTAATAAATAGTTTCCCTTTCATTGTGCCAAACAATGTAGTTTTTTGTTTTGTTTTTAATTTTAATGTTGTCTGTTTCATGTGAAATTACATGTACAAAACTTTTATTATGCTAAAATGTGTGGGTAACTTACAGTAAAGTTTGACTGAAGAGGACATGAAGTGTCAAAACTAAATTCCACATAAATCTGATATTGTTTTCTTAGTGTGAATTTAAATTTTATTGAAAATTACACAGTTTTGTGTATTTGTCTATTATGTCCTAGTAACTTTTACTTATGAAATGTGTCTTTGTGAATGGGTGTTTTAGTTGCTTAATGTTGTTGTTTTTAATGAGTCAGAAATATATAAAAATATACTTTTAATTGTTTTTTTTACCAAATGCTGTTTCAGTCAATGTATTACTTCCAAAAATTAACCAGAGCTGAGACACTATTCAAAAAGGGAAGGTATTGAGTGGACTCAGTATGATGCATTTTTGTTGGTGAAAAAAATTATTATAAAGGAGACCCATTAGCAATTTAAAGAATTAATAACATTTGGACATAGAAGGTAAAGATACTTGCACTTAATTAACTTTGGTGTCGATAGTCACCAATTAGGGTTAATTATTAATAGCCATTAATTAAGCATTTTAAGTTGTGATTTTGCTGGATGTGAAAGGTTGTTTTATATAAAATACTGAAATCTTGCATGATTCAGTATTATCATTGAAATATTCTTAATTAAAAACTGAAAGTTGCTGGCAAAGTTAGTTATATTTCTTCCAACTAATCCTAAAATGTGAAGTCCAGTTGGAGAACTAGCTGGATGAAAACTGTTAAATCTTGCAAAATGCAAGGCTGCTTTATAACTTCTGTATTTCACTAAAGAAAATCATAAAACAATGGTTAGTGTAAAATGCCTAGCTTAGGGTTTTTAAACATTTTGTATTTTCTGTTAATACCACAGTCAGTGTTACAGTAAATTTTAAACAAATTAAAAACATATAGAGGTGGAGTGAAGAATTCACTTCCAACTACAGCTTAATGAATTAATATTCTCAGAATAAATACCAAGTCCATTCTGACTCAATACTTATCACTGAATTTTGTTTGTTTTGGAGAAGTTCCATCCCTTTTCAATAACCATGCAGAAGGAAATAATCTAAAGAACAAGGATAGACTTTGTGTTGTGGTGGGTTATCATTTAATAACCACAGTGGACTGATGAGTACGTAATTTGAAGAATATGTAGCATTGACAAAGCTGGTTTATTCTTTTAAAAACACTAACAAGTAATTATGGAAAAAAATACATTTATTCTGTAGACAATTAAAATAAAGTTTTTTTTGTTTCAATGTTTGTTTACACTACTGTCTCCTCATCAGGGTTAGTAGCAAAAATTATCTGGAAAGGAGAGGTAATTTCTAACTATTGTCAAAATATCCAGATCCTTCATAGCATACACTATAAATTCTGAAAAACCATACATATAACTTCATTTAACTCAAATTCTAGACTTATTAAAAAATTAAGTTGAGGTTTTTGCTTATTTTTTTGTCAGGTTGAACTTGCATTATGGGATACAGCCGGACAGGAAGATTATGATCGTCTCCGCCCACTGTCTTATCCTGATACTGATGTTATTCTGATGTGTTTTAGTATCGATAGTCCTGACAGCTTGGAAAATATCCCTGAAAAATGGACACCAGAAGTTCGGCACTTCTGTCCAAATGTACCCATCATTTTAGTAGGGAACAAAAAGGTAGACATTTAATTATCTTATTAAATTAGGCACAAAAAGAATCCACTGTTAACTAGTGAACCAAATGAAGATAAATTGGAACTTATAATTTATTGAATTGTATTGTATGTGCAAAACTAAGTAAAACTGCTTATGTAATTGTATATGAGCCTTTAGGTGAAAAATAAAGGTACGTAATAACCATTATGTGGTGCTGTGAATCGGTTACTAAGAAGCAACGTATGTGATAATCATAATGTGGTGCTCTAAATCAGTTAAAAAAATAGAAATTAGGTTAGTATAAAAAGGTATGTAATAACCATCGTATGGTGCCCTAAATTAGTTACAAAAATAGAGATTGGGTTAGTATAAAAAGGGTATGTAATAACCATCAAGTGATGCTCAAAATCTGTTAGGAAAAAAAAATTAGGTTAGTATAAAGACAAAGAATGTATTCACATTACATATATATTTTTCTTAACTTGTGATATTCTCAGTAATGACATTATTGTACTCATTTTGTCATGATAGCCTGTGAATATTTTGAAGTCACCACAACAGTAGAAAATACATGAAATTTATATTCCCTTTGAAAGCAGAGAATAAACTAATTACAAAACATTTACTACTACTGCTTGAAATGTGTTAAGAAGTAGTACTGTTGTGTTGGTTTTTAATTGTTCACCTACTATGTGGATGAGTTTTAGAAAGAATTGTAAAGTATTTCAAGAAGAATATAATAAATATCTAAAATTTAGTTGTTGAAAAGTTAAAATGTAACAATATTAATCAAGAAACTAGTTTTAAAATCACATTTCTATATATTAATTACATAAGCAGTATCTGATTTATGAATCAAAGGAAGATAATTTATTAGTAGCTATAACTCGGTCAGGTTTTTGAAAGTGTATTTTTAATACCTGGATATTTATGCAGTGTTGCTGTGTAATGCATTTAAACCATAAATTGTGACTGCTCTAAAGAAGTGGAATTTTTACAAACCATACACCATATATGGCACACCCAAACTTAACTGCCAGAGATACAATACTCTATACAGTAAATCAGCAGTCAGTGAGTTAATGTGAACAGAGCAATGTGTATTTATGGAATGGTACATTGTAATATGTTTAACGATTTTGCAATTTGAAATAAATAGATGTAACTATGTTATAATGGCATTAAATTACATTTTACAGTATTGGAAAAACTAGTCATTAGATCTTGATTCTGAAAGTTACACATTTTGTATCTGTGTCCAGTTTTAAATCTTTCATCCTGTAGAAATAGAAACCACCATGTAAATGAAAATGTGTTACATCAGTAAATCAGTTTAAACTAAAACTTGCACCTTTTAATACTGCTTATATTTACAGTTGAATAGACAGTAGTTACTGTAAGTGAAAAATTAAAGTAAATTAAACAAACTATTAGAAGTCCTGATGTATAAACAAATTAATTTTCACACACTCATACTTTCTTTTTTAATCTCATTTTGTTGTCAAGTAGCTACTGTCATCAAGATAAACAAAGAGTCATTAGTTTTATTTTTAGATATTTCCTGAAGACAGCAAGTCTTTCAATCTGAGCAGCAAGTGTTTTTTTTTTACTTGGGTAACGTTGCCAATAGTTCTTGCCATTGTTATAGTGGTTTTGATAAAACAAATTACCGAAAGACACGAGAGTATCCTAATCATTACACTACAACTAAATGTTATTGTGACACCATGAGGTAAATCTAATTATAGTATCCAAATGGTTGATAAATGTGGCTATAACAGTTGAAAAAACGTGTGGTATGTTGAGAAGAGAAGTTAAAAAATTTTCATGCACATTTCTAGAATATGTGGCTTGGGAACCGTGTATGGGATTCATTGAAAAATTAAACTTCTGTTACACTACATGTTCACATTTCCAACATAGCAGTTTTTGTTTACTTAAAAACATATCAGATATACAAGAAATATTCACTTACAGCTTTGTTATATGTATAGTTCTATTCTTCAGGTATTAAAGCATTAGTTAAAAAATAATTCAGTTATATTTCTTTCTAGAAGACAGTTTTTGACAAATTTTTTCAACAATTCGACTTGAGTAAGCTGGAAAGTTACCTTTTCAACAAACAGAGATCAAGACATGGTTACTGGTTTAAATTACTTTTGATGAATATTTTGTCTAACACTAAACATTTATTGAAAGCATAATAGATTTATTTCAGTACTTGGGAGTTTATTGTTAGTTATTATCTGATTCAGTGATGTATGAGCATTGATTACATCTATGTCACATAAAGCTCTTAATTAATTAAAATTACTATTAAATTCATTAGTCTTTCCAATTATTCCTATCTCAGTTATTCCAACTGCACATGTAATTGAAATAGTGTCATTAGGGTTGATCATCATTATTTTTAGATTAATTAATGTTACTGTTTAAATACGGAAAGCTGGCGAAACATCAAAAATCATTAAGGGTAAACTTTGGAACAGAAACCTTTTATTAGTTGTAATAATGTAGCTCCATAATTAACTAATCAGAATTATTGTTTCCAGTTGTTACTCTTTTCAGTCATTCAACTATCAAAATTTGGTATGACAGTAATCAGTTGGTTGAATTTAATTGATAAATGAACATGATGGTTAATGGCTTGGCAAATTTCATTATACCTAAAATCATGTCTTGCATATTATTGATATCTAAATCTTTTTTAATGTAAAATTATTGTGAAGTTTATTGACAGTTATAAAGTTTTCTTTTTTTTTTTTTTTTTTTTTCTGAGAAAGACATATCCTTGTAAGAGTAGTTTGCCACTATTTTTATTGTTAAAGCCATGCATGAAAAATACAGGATACAGGAGGACATAGAAATAATGACTAAATTGTACTTTTCTTGGCTTTAGCTTCAGAAACATCAGGAACAGATTGTGTGCTTTAGTTAGTTTGAAGTGATAACAGTGACAGAGTAAAATACAACATGAACAACAGTAAAGTTGTTGTATTACTAACTCTTGATTTTATAAATGTTTTGAAGCTGATTTTTTCTTCTTTAAAATGAGGAAATAAACTTAGCAATAGAAAATGTTAGAATTATGTTTGACCCTAGAAGTACGAGACATTTAAATGTATAGCAGCTTCAGAAACATGGTAACAAATTATCTGGATATTTTAAAGAAATCTTGGTATGCTAATGCAAATATTTTCAGTTTTTTTTTTTTCTTCCACCATTGTTAGATGTATTTCTTATTTAAATAGTTAGAAAATTAAAATTAACTGCCATCTGACAACAGAAATGTTGAAGTAAGAATAATGCTACATAAGCTTGAAAAAAATTAAGATTTTTATTTCTGTCTCATGGTAAATACACAGTTAGTATGAGACTGATAATTAAGCATATTTACTAAAGTTATTTTTCAGTTGTTAGTGTGATATAGAAATGTATTATAATTCTGAACTAAAGTGTACTGTCTCAGGCATGCATGAAAAACCTAAACCAAAATGAGTTAGACTTTCTACTTAGTATCTTGTGTTCTTTCTGTTAATTGCTTTTATTTGTTTTGTAGGATTTAAGAAATGACCCCCATACTATAAAAGAATTGGCTAAAATGAAGCAAAAACCAGTCTCTCCAGAAGAGGGTCGAACAATGGCAGAAAAAATCAATGCTTATGGGTATCTTGAATGTTCTGCTAAAACCAAAGATGGGGTGAGGGAAGTTTTTGAAACTGCTACAAGAGCAGCACTTCAGGTGAGGCTTAAGTTATATATAAATACTATAGCTTCTATTAAAGTCAGTTTTGTTTTGTTTTGACAAATTATTTTGGTGTTCAAAGTCATGGCTAGTGTAGTAGAAAGAGGAATTTGAATAATTACTTTGTTTAAAATTCTTGTTTCATACTCATCAGAGAACAACTACAAATATTAGGTATGACCTCATACCACAAAACAGAAAATAATAGAACATGTAATAGGGATCTTTATCTGTGCAAATGTTCTGTTAAATTACTTTTGGTTGATAATTTCCTAACAGAATTAACAATTGAAGTTTCTTTTACATTTTCTTCCAAGGAATTGTGGATGATGTGGTAGAAACTGGAAAGAGACACAGTGTTACATTGGTTTAGATGGTGGTTGGTAATAGTACTCTCAGCTGCTTTTGAAGTGTTCAGTATATGTTGTTTGCCTTTAAAGTTGAAGAATGCTTTCAATTTAGACTGTTTTAAAGACACAGTTTAATAGAACTTGTGGGTAAAATTGTCTCGATTGTCTTAATAATGTATGAAGTAGTTTTTAATTAGAAAGAATACAGTGGCAATGTTGTTCAGATAATTTAACATACCAGTGGATCAGTTATTTAGTTTTTCAGTATCTGTGTTGGTTATTCTGCTGAGGAATGACAATAGGTAATAATTTCTTCTGAGGTTTTTTATTCCCTTCTATTTTATATGCTATTTTTGCTCTGATCTTTTTTAAAGACTTGAGTGAAATTTCCAAATTATGAAAAAGTCCTGTGAAATGGAATGAATGATACAGTATAGGTACAATTTGTAAATAGTTCTGTGAAAGTGTTTCTGAAGTACACTTTAGGAAACTTCCACATTATGAAGAAAGTCCTTTGAAAATGGGTTTATGACACACTAAGGAACTTCCAAGTTATGGTAAAAGTCCTGTCAAAATGGTTATATTGTACACTTTAAGAAACTTTCAAATTATAAACAAAGACCAGTGAAAGTGAGTTTGTCATTCTGTTAATTTTCAACAATAAACTTTAAATTGTAATGTTTCCATTCAAAAATTAGATAAATTCTCTGACCAACTTAACATTGATGTAGATAGACCATGTATGTGTAATCAGCATATATCCTGAAGTACATGGGCTTAAAATGTACAGAACAGAACTGTCACAAAAGTTTCTCATGAAATCACAGGAAAACATTGACAGAACTGGAGCTCTAACCAGTTCATAAATCCATAAAATATGCAAAATATAAAGATATTTTAAAAAATCTGTTATTTTATTCTTGAAATTTCATTCTTGGAAAATACAATTTTATAACAAAGATCATTGGTTTTGTCTACAGGTAGGTTTGTAAAGAATGGCTTGATATCATGATTAACATAATGTTATAACAAAAATCAGTGGTTTTGTCTAGAGCTTTGTTTGTAAAGAATGGCTTGATGTCATAACTAACACTCTAAATACCATTAAACAGTATCTTTTTTTAAGGTGTTGAAATTCAAAAGTAACCCAAACAAAAATATTTCAAAATGGGGTCAAAGATCTTCCCAGTGGTTGGTTGTAAGTCTTCTAACTGGACATCTGTCCCTATATGTGAACTTTAGGGGATCTATATTAAATTTCACACTTATGATCATGTTGGTTTGATTTTTTTTTTGTTTTTTTTTTTTGTTTTTTTTTAATTTGAAAGTTAAGTTTTGGTCTGCTGGTTACTGTGGGATTATTCCTAATTTCTATAAACTTACTGGTAGTACCTGTAATAGGTTCCACCCTGTAATATATTTTATTTAGGATCATCTTCATCTGATTTTGTGATTGCAATGTTCTCACAATTTTTTAAAACCTGGGTTTCATCCTCATGTGAGGTACTTTTCTTTTTGTAAATTATTTTAAGTATAAACAGCATCTAATATGTAGAGGTTGCTACTTGTGGCTTGAGTTTTAACTGTTAAAAAGTTTTGCAACCAGTTTTATTTTATTTTTCAAACTTGACAGTTGTTGTGAGAAGCTTTCAAAACCTGTGAAATAATGTTTAGTAATTTTTCAACTTTAACTCTGTAGCTTAGACCCTCTTTTCATCACCAAACATGTGATAGACTGATAAGTTTTGATTTCATCTGGGTGTTCCAAGAACTTGCACCTGTCTTTGCTTTTTAATGTCATTTAGTTAACATAACTGCTTAATTTTAATCTATGGGAGAACATTGTCAGTACAGCTGCAGTAATTTTAACTTTCAAATGTCTTGTGTCTATGGGACTATGTTTTTCAGTTGCTCTAGTATTTCTTTATGATATTTCTTTTGAATTTTAATAACATTTTATAGGTTTTAACTTAACATTCTAGTCCAGGTAATTTTTGAGATTATTTTATTTCTTAAAAAAATACTATTTGTTACTGAAAACCTTAAACTTGGGGAAATTCATTTTTCCAACTCATGAAAAAAGATTCAAGCAAAATATTTTTGTGTTTTAAATAATTATGTACAGTTCTGAAACCTTGTAAAGCAGTCTTGTCATATATATATGTAAAATAATATTGGTAAGATTTATGCAGGTAGGAGATTTCTAAATAATTATCATGACTTAATACTTACCCTGAAAGGGGTCAGAATAAGTGTGGGCTGCTCTGCTCCTCATGTAGTAATCATTTTAATATTCTGTAACTGCAACCATTTTATTGAAAACAATACCACCCACAAGGAAGTAGAAAGAGGTCAAAACCACTAAGTAAAATGTGGTGAGGAAAGTGTGAATCTACTATGGTTAGAAACGTATAAAACTAAACAATAGTTATGATGTGAACACCATTTTTAAGTTGGCAAAGTGTTATTATAACTAAATTTATTTGTTATCAGATATTGGTGTTAGGTCTGTTATATTTTTAACATTGTATTCTATATCTAGTCCCATGGATTTTCAGTAGTGGTTGGAAGTAAATTCATGAGTAAATTATTTATAATTGTCATTTACTGCTTTGACAAAAACTTTTCCCCATAACAATTGCTATTCTAAGAAATGGTTTATACAGTGTTCCAACCACTATTGTTTCTTGTATCCCAAATGGCCTGATTGAGCAGAACTTATCATTGGTACTGAACACTGTAAACATACTGTTATTATAGACTCTTCTAATTATGTAGAATGCGTTAGGAACAATATAAACTTTAAAAAAATGTAATAGTCCTAATACTAAAGTCTAAATAATAAACTACATGAAATCATAAGATAAAAACAAAACACAATTACAAATATCACACAGTATCTGCTACAGTAAAATGTCCAGTCTAATATGACTGTCATCAGATCCTACACAGTCATTTTCTTGATGACAATGGGAATAAATAATGATACTTTCTTCTGGTTTCTTCAGTTTTTAACCAGAAACTTTATGTAATATTAACAGTAGTTTAGTATAATGGATGAGTACATTTCAAATCACAAATTACTCAATTAATAGTATCAAGCATGCAAGATAAATAATTTCTAGTTATAAAGAATTGAGACAAATTATGCAATATGTTACTGTAAAACAATAGGTGGCATGATGTTGATGCACCTACTTGAAAAAGCAAACAAAAGTAAAGAGAACAATGTAGTTTTGGTTGAATGTGCTATAAGCCAAAGATTTTTACTAGAATTTCTATATCTTTGAACCTGTTTAAGACTAGGGATAAAATCAGGCATTGTTTTAAGAATAAAAAGTATCTTCTTACACTCTAGCAAATATGGCAGAGTGCTAATCAGCACACATATTTATAGTGAGTGTATGATTGTAATATTCAGTAACAAATTAATTTAACTATAAGTGATTGATAACATATTATGCACCTTTAATTGACTAGAATTAAACAAATAACTTGTAATTATATTCACACAGGTCCACACCTTTCTACTTGTGGTACCCTAAAACTGGCATTGTAGTCATGTATTTTCAGCTTGAACTGCACATATCTGATGAATATCAGTTTGATTTAAAGACATGGTAGAAACAGTTTCTTCAGGGAATTCCACATGCTTATTGTTACAGACTTTTAGAATCCTTCTATCTCACTGCATAATATATTTTTACTTTAACACTAGTTTTAGCAACTTCACAGTTTTAAATATTAAAACATGTTTAATGTATAATGCTTTGAACCTCTTAAAATGTGTGATATGTGTTACTGGCTGTTCTGGGCATTATAGAAATAATTATATTAAATAAATTAATTCCTTAATCTTAAGTAGTGTTTTTAATTAGTGATGTCGAGAAACCCACTTGTTGAGAAATTTATATGCAAAAACGGCTCGTTTGGGTTGAGAAAATATTTTACATAGAAGAGCGAACAACGTTT
The DNA here is from genome assembly GCF_004210375.1 of Tachypleus tridentatus. NCBI lineage: Eukaryota > Metazoa > Arthropoda > Merostomata > Xiphosura > Limulidae > Tachypleus > Tachypleus tridentatus. The sequence goes on along the minus strand of NC_134836.1, from coordinate 12,059,303 downwards.
GACCTTCTTTGGTCATCGTCAGGTTCACAAAGAAAGAGGTAACTGACCGGAAGCTGACGATGACCGAAGAAGGTCGAAACGTTGTTCGCTCTTCTATGTAAAATATTTTCTCAACCCAAACGAGCCGTTTTTGCATATAAAGTGTTTTTAATTGCTTTGTCATAAATATCTGTGACACTTTAGACAATTATTTTCTTTATCTTATGTAAAGTGCTTTTCAAGTATGTGCTTAATTTTACCCTCATCTTGTGTTCACACCCCAAGATTGATGTGTGAAAAATACATCTTTATATGAATGTAAAATATGTATATTATAAGGTCCACATTTGTTTCTGAAGGATCATATATTTACGTATGCCATTGTTTATTATATTTTGCAGGTAAAAAGGAAAAAGAAGACCCTTGCCAAGTGTGTGTTGCTTTGATCTGCTGTGTCTTCCTTCTTTTTTGTGTTGATTACCGTAGCATGATTTTTGTGGTAATGACCAAGCAACAAGACCAGAACAAAACTAACATCTCTTTTCTGCTCTGCTCGTTCTTCTTGCTCGATCAACGTCTAGCTGTGAAACTTGGTGTTTTACTAGTATTAGGCACTCTTTTTGTTTCAGTGATGTACATGATTATTATTACCAGGATAACAAAGCCTGCAGCTATGAGTTTATCTGGTTCACAATGTATTTGTTCCTTCGTGTATATGTTGTTGTATCCTTTGTAATGTGACATTTGATTTCAGTTTGTGTTTTTTAATAAAGTAAGTTGTCTTATAGTTATCATTGTGGAGAAATGTTTTACCAAATGAAAACTCATCAGCCACCAAAAATGTATCACTTAATTAGATCTAGTTTTGAATAATAACAGAAAAAAGGTTCTCAGTTTTTCAAAAAATTTTTACACTTGACTTAACACTATTAGACTAAACTGACGAAGTTCCAACAAAAGTACAGTAAGGAGAGTGTACATTACCACATTATAATTCTTTTAAAACTGGTAGAACTTTTGGATTACCATATATTGGTAATGTTGATTTCTTCATAATGCAAACAGTGTTCTTATACTTACATTGCATATATACTTTGCTTTTTTTTTAATCATGTTTATCTAATTTATTCTACTCAACAGTGTGTGTATCATTGTTAGCTAGGTTAGTGAGAAACGTGTAACATTTGTTATTGGTTTGCTCAATAGTAACACTTACATAATTGTTTTCTGGTTTAGGTACGGATGTGTGTAACGTATACATTGTTTCTGGTTTGTTCAATATGGTATAACACCTACATCATTATTAACTGTTCAACTCGGGACTTTTATATCAGATCTCTATTTAAATATTGACACCTACCTATAATATATCAATAAGGAAACGTTATTTGCTTTACTGAAAAGGCAGGTAGCAAAGAAAATGTGTCAAGTTATTGTTTACAGGTATTATTAACCGTTGTCATAGAAACGTATACACGTATACAGTGCCACCTACCTTATGAAAACAATACTCACATAAATAATTTTTCAAAAACCTTACATTCACTGGAAAGCTTCCAAAATTAAACAACGTAGATGCAACTATACAGTATTGGTTGTAAACTAATGTAAATGTATTAGTTTAAAAAAATAATTTGGTTGATGGTTTCTCACCAGTCTGATGTTGCTGTACAGAAAATTAAAGCCACTTTTTCCATTCTAACAGTTTTAAAATTTTATCAAAAATAATTGTAGTACAAATCGTGAATTAATATTACAGACTAGACTGAACATACATAATCCCATGATATTTCAATGTTTAAACAACTCGCACGGCGATACTTGTGCCACTAAGTGGTATGTTTGTTGACTTGTAACGCTAAAAATCGGGTTTAGATACTCGTGGTGGGCAGAGCACAAATTGTGGGGCTTTGTACTTAATTTTACAAATAAACGATGGCTTTACTCTTCGTATTATTGGCTTAGTTTCTTCCTTCTTTTTACAACCGACAAAAAATAAATGTTTTTATTTATTCTGAACATTTTCTATGTTACAATAATAAAGTAAATGTAATAAGCTGACAATGTTGTTGTTTTTTATATTCTTATAATGTTACTTACGTGAAATGAATATACGTTGATGGAACACGTACAAAGTGTAAAACAACAGAACGTGTGTGTATATATTTTCTTTCAGCAAAGCCATATCGGGCTATCTGCTGAGGGGAATCGAACACATGGTTTTAGGGAAGTAAATCCGTAGACATACCGGTGTTCTGGGGGAGGCAGCAATCGTTATGTGTTACTGTTGTCGATTGTTAATCAAAAGACTAAAATTACTGCTAGATAAGTACACAAATTATGATATAAGAATATTTAACCGACTAACCTGTCGGGTTTAACTTCAACGATACCTTTGTTTTATCTTGTAACAGAGTGGCTTTAAAGCTGATGAGGAATTTGCAAAGTTAATTTAAAACTATAACATTTGAGTTCAACATTTTTTCTCCATACTTTCACAGGTCCAGATGGTTAAGGCACTTGACTCGTAATCTGAAGGTCGCGAGTTCAAATACCCATCATACCAAATATGCTTGCGTTATAATGTGACGGTCAATCCCTATATTCGTTAGTAAAAGAGTAGCCCAAGAGTTGGCGGTGGTGACTAGCTGCCTTCCCTCTAGTCTTACTATGCTAAATTATGGACGGCTAGCGCAGATAGCCCTCGTGTAGCTTTGCGCGAAAATTCAAAACAAACCATATTTTCACACAAACTATGTCGATAGAGTGGAAATTACTGCTATATTGTAATTTAATGTGGCCAGTCATTATATGTTACTTAACGATTATTATATCATGCAGTATATTTATTTACAGCTAGATTAAACATTTTAAATGAAAATAATCTACCACAGATTGAAGGTCTTTTCACTGTAGTCGGAACTGTGTTCTGAACTATTCGTTATTCATTATAATAAATCGGTTACTAGCGAAAAATAATTACTAGGTATAATTATGATAAAAAGTTTATAATTAGAGTGTGTGTGGTTTTCTTATAGCAAAGCCACATCGGGTCATCTGCTGTGTCCACCGAGGGGAATCGAACCCCTGATTTTAGCGTTATAAATCCGTAGACTTATTGTTGTCCAAGGGAGGACTAACTAGAGTGTCATACACTATTTTTTATAGATCACATATAACTGGAATTTAATTAAGAAGGTAACATAAAATGTATGAGAGGATCTTACGACCTTTGGCTTTCGTTTTGGTAAAGAAACCTATATAATGAGTAGTCAGTTTAGGCTATCAAAACGTTACATATAGCTAGTGGTCAATTTATACCATTACATCTTCACTAAACTGTCACAATGAGTTTTAATTAAAACCTATATATTTTTTTTAGTTTAGATCACTGAAAATTTACAGAATTATAACAATTACTTTTGTAAAAACGTATACGAGTGGTAAGCTTAGAGTATTACAGATTCACCGAACGTGGTGTGAATGAAATGATAAGTTTAGACGAAACTATACCGAACTTTAACAATTTGATTTAGAATAAATGTATAACAGGTGGTCAGTTTATACCAGTACAAGGTCATGAGTTCACAACAACAAGTTTTGTAAAAATGTACAACGAAAATATAATTTTGTACTGTTACAACTTCAGTGAACTAAAACATTTTTTTAAACCATATGCAAAGTTAAAATGTAGACTATTACAATTTTATAGAATTATAACATTTAGTTTGGGTGAAAACCCAGTGTTCAGTATGGAGTATTACTACCGAACTACAATCATTAGTTTGACATAAATGTATACAGATTGGTCAATTTAGTTTATTACAACTTTACCGAACTATAATAATTAGTTTGATAAAAACGTATAATGAGAGTTCAGTTTCGTCTATTGCTATTTCACCGAACTAAAACAAATAGTTTTAATAACAACATATAAGTAGTGATTAGTTTATTACAACTTGACCAAACTATAATAACTAGTTTTGGTAAAACTTATAATGAGTGATCAGTTTAGACCATTACTACTACACTGAAATTTAATAATTACTTTTGTGTAACTCGTAACTTGTGGTCTGTTTGGATTATTAGAATATTACCCGAACGGTAACGCCACTCAGTGGCACAGTGATGTGTCTGCAGACTTACAACACTACAATCTGGGATTCGATACCCGTGATGAGTAAAGCACAGACAGCCCATTGTGTAGCTTTGTGCTTAACTTCAAACAATTCAAAGCCTAACAGTAGCAGTTAGGTAAAAAAAAAAACATAACATACGATGTGTTAACATTTCTAACAAATTTATCGAACTATAACAATAATGTGATGTGTCTGCAGACTTACAACACTACAATCTGGGATTCGATACCCGTGATGAGTAAAGCACAGACAGCCCATTGTGTAGCTTTGTGCTTAACTTCAAACAATTCAAAGCCTAACAGTAGCAGTTAGGTAAAAAAAACATAACATACGATGTGTTAACATTTCTAACATATTTATCGAACTATAACAATAATGTATATCTAATGCTACTGTAACGTTTACTAACCTACAGTTATAAGTTTTTAAAAACCTATAATGAGTGCCAGTTTATACTATTACAACCTCAACCAGCTGTGAAATGTACTATTGGTAAAATCCTATGAAGAGTGCTCAGTTTTGAGTATTACAACTTCATTTATGACAAGGTTTTGTTTAATTGTTCTTCGTGTCTGTTTGTTGGGTTGTTTTTGGTGGGTTTAAATTTCTTATCGTATGGAAGGAAGTATATTGTTAGCTTTATCCACGTATTGCGTGTTGTACATGGTTGCAGTAATGTTACCTTTGTCAGCTTTTAACATTTTAATGTTGGTCTCTTTTATCAGATTGTAGAAACGATTTTTCTCGTTGTTTATGAGATTAGTTTACGGCTGCATTAGGTTAACTATATTAATGGTTTTGTAAGTGAATAATTTGAAAAAGTTGTTAAGATACAGTTTATGGGAATTTTTAAATAGCGAAAAGACCACATTCTTTGAATTTGTTAATAACAGTAAAGTGAGGTCAAAATATATATAGTAAGGTGAGATTAAATTGTAGTAAAGTGGAGTGAAACCATAGTAGGTACTTTATGACTTCAACCTTAGAAATTCAACAGTTTTTATGTTTACAATATCTTATGTAGTTCACACCTTACAACTGGAAGATTTACGTAATGTATAAGGTTTTATTTTATTTTTTACCAATTTGAGTATGATAAATTAGGATAGGTAGCTTCTGTCATTTTTCATCGTTTGTTACTTCTGGGTTACGTCATATTCTACCAATAATTTACGTGTGTAAGAAGGGAACACGTCGGTAACCGCACAGTTACGTTTCACATTTTCTTTGAATTCTGAGGTTTGTTTTTCAGTATTAACGATCGTTACGTGACGTAAATTATTCTATATCGTCAAAGGGTTTTTAATATATTTGTCATTTTTCATAACGCTTCTTGCTGTGATGTAAATTAATTTGTAGAAGTGTTTCGTGAGTTTACTGTATAGTAGTTACGAGATCTGATATAACGCTAGAACCTAGGGTTCGATTCTCGCGGTAGGCAGAGCGTAGATATCCCATTATGTAGCTTTGCACTAAAATCAACAATAAACAAATACGTAAATAGGTGAGTATCTTCAGTTAAAGCAATAAAACTTACTAGTGTCCAACATACAGATCTAAACCGAATCATTTTTAAACTGGCTTAACTAGTTGAATCAAGAACCCACATTACCACTACAACAGTTAACCCTTACGATGTTTTTGGGGAAAGAACAAAAGATAAGAACGTTGCGTCTCCTAAACTTTGGACTTATATCTTCAAAGTTCGGAAACTTCGTAGATACGGGTTCAAACAGTCACGTGGCCATATTTTAATTACCATTTGGTTCGTATTTTTGTATTAATGTGATACGAACAATAAAAATAATATTTTGTAATTTCAAGCAATTGAGCATTTCTAACCAAAAGCTTGTTAACAGTTTCTATACAAAAAATGTTACTCTTTCTACAGATACAGCCCGAAAAGTTACATTGAAAAGTGTTCTGGACAACTCGCAGTTTAAAGGCTCATACAATACTGATATACATATTTTAATAATTTATATACACATTTTACTACAAGTTATAGATTTTACAGTAATTGAGGTTTACTTTAGGAACAGATACGAAGTTTTAATCGTTCTAAAGCACACAAGATTTAATGGTAGAAAAAGTTTTAATATTTAAGTCAACAATGTACCTAGATTGTACAGGGTGTTCGGAAAGTTACTGTTCAGTTTTGTAATCATATTAGATTGTACAGGGTGTTCGGAAAGTTACTGTTCAGTTTTGTAATCATATTAGATTGTACAGGGTGTTCGGAAAGTTACTGTTAAGTTTTGTAATCATATTAGATTGTACAGGGTGTTCGGAAAGTTACTGTTCAGTTTTGTAATCATATTAGATTGTACAGGGTGTTCGGAAAGTTACTGTTCAGTTTTGTAATCATATTAGATTGTACAGGGTGTTCGGAAAGTCACTGTGCAGTTTTGTAATCATATTAGATTCTACAGGGTGTTCGGAAAGTCACTGTGCAGTTTTGTAATCATATTAGATTGTACAGGGTGTTCGGAAAGTCACTGTGCAGTTTTGTAATCATATTAGATTGTACAGGGTGTTCGGAAAGTCACTGTGCAGTTTTGTAATCATATTAGATTGTACAGGGTGTTCGGAAAGTCACTGCAAAGTTTTGTAATCATATTAGATTGTACAGGGTGTTCGGAAAGTCACTCTGCAGTTTTGTAATCATATGTCTATTCAGTCTATTTCAAGCCAGCAAATGATAGCGGTATTTGGAAACAAAATAAGAAGGGTCCAGACCTGTATTGATGCCAACGGGGGTCACTTTCAACATTGTTTATAATTGTCATTCATATTTAGCTCCTGTATTCTATATTGAAACATGTCTGTTAATAAATATATAAGTGCACAGTGACTTTCCAAACACCGTGTAGAAAGGAAGCTGGTTACTTGTACATGTACAAACTCATCCGCGTAAATTGACAGGTTATTTTTATGGAGATGTCTGTTTGTTTGTTTTTGAATTTCGCACAAACCTACTCGAGGGCTATCTGTGCTAGCCGTCCCTAATTTAGCAGTGTAAAACTAGAGGGAAGGCAGCTAGTCATCACCACCGACCGCCAACTCTTGGGCTACTCTTTTACCAACGAATAGTGGGATTGACCGTAACATAATAATGCCCCCACGGCTGAGAGGAGGAGCATGTTTAGCGCGACGGGGATGCGAACCCGCGACCCTCAGGTTATGAGACGCACGCCTTAACACGCTTGGCCATGCTGGGCTCCGCTAGGAAGATACAAATTTGCGGTTTCACATTCTATATTTGGTAGTTTTTATGGGCGTTTTCTACAATTACATATGAGGGAAGCAACATTTCATGTGTAAGATAACCTTTCATTAACCATCAATTTATGAGTTCTGTCTAGCAAGTATATAAATATAGTCTGTCACAATACCTACTGTTGTGATGTATAATTACAGTTTGTTGCAAGATGTGTACGTGTTCTTATTTTATTACTCCATATCAAATTTCATGACTTGAAAGTTTTGTATCATATATATTTCTTGATAGTTTGTTGCTATTGTTATTGAATTTTTTTTAAATCAATTCGAGCGAAAAGTCACATGCGTCGTTGTGAATGCGCGTTTAAGTTTTATTCAGAAAATTTGGTTGGTAATATGAGCTCAATTTTGTCCACCTCAGTCAAAATTGGATCACGTATTGGTTATAACTAATACACCTTGTTCTCCAGTTACTAAGAAGCTTTTGTTAATTATCTAACAAACAGAAAGCGAGAAATTGGTACATTAGATACACACTAGAGGGAGTGTCTTAAAATTCAGCTTATCGTATTTTAAAACAATCATTTTCAGAGACGGATAACCGGGCCCATATCTCTCAACCTGACGCAACGTGTTAAAATTAGTCTCGTGATGACGCAATTTTCCTCGCACGTGACGAACACCACAATTCCTAAGCTACGAAGTTGCATAACGTTATGACGTCATTGTTTGTTAATGTGATTAAGCAACAGTTGAGCAACAGAAAACGTGCCAACATGCACTTTTAGTCGTTGAAGTTCATAGAACCTTTCGAGTTTAGATCATTAGACAACGTGTCTTATTTATTCTTACACTATTCGATGCTGGGAGGAGTTCCTGGTCAATTAGCACATCAACATGGGTCCCACCTTATTACAACAACCTCGCCTCCTAGCTTTCCACCAGTCTAGTGGTGGAAACTATTCTGAGTCTGATAAAGGTAAGTTACTTTAGCAAGTCGGTTAAAACCGTCTTTATGTAGATGTAAACCAATCAGACGATTTGAATTATAAATAAGTTAGAACTTGGCATAATAAACCAAATAAAGAATGCTGCTTCAGAACTGAACGATTTAGTTTATTATAACAGAAAGCTGCCTCATAACAGAATGATTTAGTTCATTTTGATAGAATGCTGCCTCAGAACAGTCTGTTTAAAGTACTGCGTTAAATAGAATAGAAATATAAGTAACGTGGTTACTAATATAGAAAATAATAAAGAAAAAATACACTGGTTGCTTGTTTGACAGACAGTAAGTACAAAAGTATACATTGTTTACTATTTTTAGAAGATAGTTAGTAAAAAGTACATAGTAATTACAGATTTGACAGAAAATCGATAAAAATGAAGACAGTAACTGAGGGTTTAACAAAACAGTTAGTAAAAATACATAGTATTTACTTGTTTGGCAGACAGTTAGTAAAGAAGTAGAAAATGATTGCTGGTTTAGCAAACAGTAAAAAACCAGACAGCAACTGCGGGTTTAGCAAAACAATCAGGTCTACAAGATAATCAGTATGAAATGTACAGTAATTGCTGGAAAATTATATTAATCTTCAAAATAAATTATTCATATTTGTAAGGGATTTTTCATCTAAAGATACTGTGGAATCAGTGTGTTCTTTCCCTGATGAAGAAAGTACTCGTAGAAAATAGCGACTGTTTTTATTTCGTTTCTGTTGAGTCATCTTAATATAGATGTATTTTTAAATTGCTTACACAAGAATATTACCTACGCAAGAAACAAATATGTACTGAAATGTTAAGTATTGGTTTGAATTTCACGCAAAGCTACACGAGGGCTATCTGCGCTGGCCGTCCTTAATTTAGCAGTGTAAGACTAGAAGGAAGGCAGCTAGTCATCACCACCCACTGCCAACTGTTGAGCTACTCTTTTACCCAACAAATAGTGGGATTGAACGTAACATTATAACGCCCCCACGGCTGAAAGGGTGACCATATTTGGTGTGACGGGGATTCGAACCCGCGACCCTCAGATTACGAGTCGAATGCCTTAACCACCTGACCATGCCAGGCCTATTAAGATCGTAATGGAACCTTATCATGTGAATTTTCAATTATTCCTACTCACGTAAGAACATTCTACTGTAGTCTTCTTCGTGTACAATTAATATGAACATTAACAATACGCCTATCGCAAAATGACATCTTCATGGTGTAAAATATTCATAATCGTATACCTTTCATATGTACATATGAACGTACGTAGAAACACCGAAGAAAATATAACCATAACTAGTGATCTTTTATCCTTTTTTTTCATTCACATTGCCAAGCAAACTTCTACTCGTTTTCCTAGGCAACCAACGTTGCACAATCAGAAACTCTTGAACTTTAGCCAATCTTGGAAATTTGACAACAACAAAAAAAAAAAAAACACGTTAAAACAGGAACTGAATATGATAACAATATTTCCTGTAATTCCCTGATTGAACGTGCGCCCTCTCACGTTACGAAGATGACTTACTGGTTGCACGAAGTTGTTCAACACATACTGTGTTTGGAGACACATATGAGTGACTTACTTTCATCTCTCTCAGAACAAAGAAATAAATCATTAACCACAAAGACAACGGAGACAGCACCTGATGGTGATAATGATGACTCTTGCGACTCGAAATGGTGAGAGGACGTTCTTATATTTGAAGCTAGAATTATATTAGATCGTGGTTTGTAGTTATTTTATCATCACGTAAAACCAACGAATCAAACATCAGTTAGGTTTCCTCCAAATCCGTGACAATCTTTTTCTTTCTTTCACCGATGGAATTTAAACTCCAGAGATTTACTTTTACAATGATGTTATTTTCAACCGTGACCGTCTCTTGCATAATTGGAAAATATCCAATTTCACTACCACTTTCTTATCGAAATGAAAACGAATGTAAAGCTTCTTCCTCTTGTCTAAATACCTTTCTTCCCATAAGTATTTAGTGTTAAAGCATATTCAGAACGACAAGACAACGGATGTACTGACAGGGCAGTGCAGGTGATGATAAAACAGTGGATGTACTGAGAGGGCAGTGCAGGTGATGATAAAACAGTGGATGCACTGATATGGAAGTGGATGTGATGAGAAAAGAATTGGTGTAGTGGCAGGAATTGGGTGAAATGATAAAACAATGGGTGTACTGACAGGACATTGTGTGTGGTGTGGACATTGTATGTGCTTATTATTTCATGACGAACAAAAGCTTTGCGTATAATATCTAACGAATACTTATTAATAGACTTGAATAGTGCATGTTCAGTACCATAGGTCAATTATTCTGTATTGTATTTCTATATGAAGGCTTGGCATGGTCAGGTGGGTTAAAGCGTTCGACTCGTAATCTGAGTGTCGCGGGTTCGAATAACCGTTGCACCAAACATGTTCGCCATTTCAGCCGTGGGGACGTTATAAAGTGACGGTTAATCCCATTATTCGTTGGTAAAAGAGTAGCCCAAGAGTTGGCGGTGGGTGGTGATGACTAGTTATCTTTCCTCTAGTCTTACATCGCTAAATTAGGGTGGGGTAACGCAGATAGCCCTCGTGAAGCTTTGCGCGAAATTCAAAAACAAACAATTCTACATGAATATTATAATTCCCCCCTATATTATTTATTACTATTTCTAGCAGGGTGATATGAAGTTTCATGTTAGGTTTATGAACTCTCGCGTGATTACTAGTATGTCTACTAAAATATGTCTAGGTGTGATATATGTCCCTAGCTCAAAGTGAAACATTTTTCGTGTTACATGTAAATATATCCTGGTTCGTTATACAATTTAGGGTTTCTCAAGGATCGCGACATAAAACATATCAGAGGGTTGCGAACCAACGGTGTAATGTTAAATAATTCAAATTGAATGTTACAAAAGTTTATTGATGTGAAAACTGTTACTTATTATTTTATATTAAACTATATTATTTTACTTTACTTTTCTCTCCAGACAATTACAAGGCAACAACGATTTCAGTTATCACACGTCATCCTTTGTCTTTTCGACCCGGCCAAATTTCACCGACGAACGGTAGCAGCATGGACTTAGAGTGGCCGAGCTTTTCTTCGACCAAAGAAACACATAAACAAGAGACTGACCAAGAAAGGTCGAGTTTTTCTCCAGTTACATCATCACTGAAGAAATCCAAGAAAAAGCCACAGCCCATACCGGAGGAATTTAAAGACAATGCTTATTGGGAACGCAGAAAGAAGAACAACGAGTCAGCGAAACGGTCTCGTGAATTGCGCAGATGCAAGGAAGAACAGACGAAATATAAAGTGGCGCTATTAGAGCAGGAAAATTTACAACTAAAAGCTGAAGTGGCCATGTTAAGAAAAGAACTCGAAAAAGTACACAATATGCTGTACTCTAGATTACCAGTTACTGACAATAGTTGATATTAAGCTAGGTTAGGTCAAACGAAGAAACTCAGCGATAGTAATAACGCCATCTGAAGAAAAATAACTAAACTTTACTGTGATCCTTCATCGCACTCATCTTCTATGTAATAATTTTTTTCATATGTTATCAGTCATTCAATTAATTATTTATTAATTTACTTTACTTATAGAAGTGATTATTAAGTCAATAAAACAACACATTTATATTTATTGACACATCTGATTTCGTTGTAAAACAAAAATATGTATACAACTGTGATATACTTTATTCGTGTTTTTGTTACTGCAGTCGGATGACGCAAAGTAATTGCAACATACTCATGAAAATAAAAGTTGTAATAACCAGGGGGACCTTTTCTATTTAGTCAAAATGTTTTTTGCTTTTTTTAATATTCTACAGTGTAATAGTTTAAGGTAAGAAGTGGCCAAGTGTTTATACCTGATGTATCTTGTAATAAATAATAATCGTATCTCGGCTGAAAGCTTATGGGCCAGGCTTTCTTAAATGTCCAATTTGATGTCGCCAGTGTTCTGGGCCAAATACGTACCTTACACAAACATATATCCATTTCTAAACGATAGACGATGGACAGAGCTTTCCAAATGTATATAATATGTTTGTGTTAAGTTTTTCTAGCAAATCAAGGAAATAGTGGAGTGTAAAAAGTAGCATGTCTCTTGCAGAAAACTTTTTAAAGTAATAACACAAAAATTGTAAGTATGACTCAAGCTTTTTTCTAATCAATTAGTGAATATTTATATTTCGAAAATTTGTTATTAGCTGATTGCCCATCACTTTTTTACATATAAAAAATATCCAAAATAACATGTCGTTGTAATCACGTGCTTTACTTTACGGTTGTTTATTTTCAAAACAAATTATACATTTTTGAGTAATGAGAATATTAGAGTCTAAAATCAATCCTGGGAGTATATAATTTAATTTGCTCACACCCGAACATAGGGAATTAAGAGATATTTTGGGTATCCCCACTTAGTGTTTGGATTGTTTTGTTTTTAATTTCGCGCAAAGCTACACACGGCTATCTGCGTTAGCCGTCCCTAATTTAGCAGTGTAAGACTAGAAAGAAGGCAGCTAGTCATCACCACCCACCGTCGACTCTTAGGCTGAAAGGGCGACCATGTTTGACGCGACGTGGATGCGAATCCGCGACCCTCCGATTACAAGGAGCACGCCTTAACCTACCTGGCCATGCCAGGCACTGGAACTTCGAATGAATGTATTTTTTTTAAGCACGTGAGCTTAAACGTTCTGACCAATAATGTAAACAGCTTAGATTTTTTTTTATAAACTGAAAGATTTGCAGAATAAACAATTATTCTGATTTGCGTAATTAAAGTTAGATTTGTTTGAAAAACTAAAAAAAACAAAACATTATCGTTAGATTTGTAACGTTTTAAGAACTAGAAGTATCATTATTGTTAGATATATTCCGAATAAGTTATAAAAACAAATTAATTTTCATCTTTTCCATTCAACAAAATGGGAATTTTCTATGAGTTCTGAACCTGATTAGTACTGTCATACCATTCATATTTGTCATTAAGGCGTTGGTTAAAAATCGTGACGTCATCTAAGCTGCCACCTATAATCTAAGTTTTTAATATTTGTTTTTCAATAATTATGAAGATTATTGAATCCGTTCCATGTTATGATTTGAAAGTATTTCGAAAATGAACGTGATTTAACGATATTTTTCATCAAGTTGCTACGATGTGGACTAAACAGGGTACATTAAATACCTGTGGTATATTTATGATGCAGCTTCCCTGTCCATGGTTCACCTGATAATTTGCACTATGTCACCGATTTATATAAAATAAGTTTGTTTTGTTTTTCGCGCAAAGTTACACGAGGACTATCTGGCTCGCCGTCCCTAATTTAGCAGTGTATGACTAAACTAGTCATCACCACCCACCGTCAACTCTTAGGCTACTGTTTTATCAACGAATAATGGGATTGACCGTGACTTTATAACGCTCCCACGGCTGAAAGGGCGAGCATGTTTGGTGCGACGGAGATTCTAACTCGCGGATTACGACTCGAACGCTTAAACCCACTTGGCCATTCCGGGTCTTATAAAATAAGAGGAATGGTCGTGTTAACCATGATCTGTAATAGTAATACTCGAGTTGTTAATAATTTGTATGTTTTATAATTCATTTATCGTTAAAGAGCTACGTTTAACCAAAATTATCGTCTTTACTACATCAAATGTCTCCTGCAATTCACTTATTTTTTACAATAATATTTACATTAAACACAATATGAAGTCAGGTTAAAAAAATTAACAGTAAAGCTATGAATCATCTAATTACATTCCAAAATATACTTGCACAACACACGTGCAACCATTAATGTGCTAGTAAAACTAATTGCGAATAAAATGTTTCCTAGGCCCAGCATGGCCAGGTGGTTAAGACACTCGACTTGTAATTTGAGGGTCACGGATGCGCATTCCTGTCACACCAAACATGCTCGCCCTATCAGCCGTGGGAGCGTTATATGTGACGGTCAATCCCAATTTGCTGATGAAAGAGTAGCCCAACAGTTGGCGGTGAGTGGTGATGACTAGCTGCCTTCCTTGTAGTCTCTATAGTCTTATTTTGCGTTCCCCCTGCTTCAAAAAATAGTACTCTCTAGCTTAACTAAATCTCATGAGGAGAATGAAAACATTTTCAACCACTTTTAGCGCCGCTTCCTTTAAACTGAATACCTGCCGCGGTTTTTGATTTACACAAACTGTCGATAGATGGCAAGCTATTACTGGATCATAGTTGGCAAGAAAGTTCAAAACTAATAGAATATTTCCATGAGTGGGACCGCGTAAGTTTTCTACATGCCCTATTAAAGTACGGTTTTGCGAGGACAAGAGATTTATAATTTCAAAAAGTCTTTTAAGAACTTCCTTCAAATGATATCGTTCGCCCTGAACTTTCTCACCTGAGACTTCATGCACCCTAGTGTTTTCCTTCAGTACTCTCTCCATATCTTTCCATTCAGTGAATGCTCTTCGATGGTATGGATTTTTTTTTTTTTTTCTGTAGGGAGGATGGTACCTGAATTTTGGAAAAAAATTAGCCTTAAGTCTTACCATCGCATTTTCAATATAAGATTGCTCACTCGTTAAAAAATTAAGGCAACCAATATCTTTTAAAGACAAAGCAGCTGATTGAGTAAACTTCTGATCAGTGTCAGCATCGGCACTGCAACTTAAATTGTCGTTTTCACCCGTTACCTCTTCTTTCTCGTCTTCACTCTTACTTGAGTGTTTTTCCATATTTCCAATTTTTATCGGTTTCTTGATTTTGACGATTGTTGTTGTTGTTGTTTGGAATTTCGCACAAAGCTACTCGAGGGCTATCTGTGCTAGCCGTCCCTAATTTAGCAGAGTAAGACTAAAGGGAGGCAGCTAGTCATCACCACCCACCGCCAACTCTTGGGCTACTCTTTTACCAACAAATAGTGGGATTGACCGTCACATTATACGCCCCACGGCTGGGAGGGCAAGCATGTGATTTTGACGAATCTGTATCTTCCTCTTTGTCATCTTCTTTCTTAGTTTTTGTTACCCCTTCTAAAGTGAGAAGTCATTGTTTTACTTTACCTTTTTGTCTCTTCGCAATTTCTAGCTTATATCTTCTATTCTTTACTCCACTAAATTTCTTTCCAAACATTTTAATGGGTTGATTTTTATATTTGCAAGTAAAGCTTAATTTCATATTAGGCAACAGTTGATGTTATAGGACTATAATTAAATACAGTTTTATGTAAGAGCTATTTTTTTTTGGTTACATCCCATTAGTTTATTTATTTTTAAAATTTCGCTCAAAGCTACACGAGGGTTATCTGCGCTAGCCGTCCCTAATTTAGCAGAGTAAGACTAGAGGGAAGGCAGCTAGTCATCACCACCCACCGCCAACTCCCGGGCTACTCTTTTACCATCGAATAGTGGGATTGACTGTCACTCCCACGGCTGAAAGGGCGAGTATGTTTGGTGCGACGGGGATCGAACCCGCCATACTCAGATTACGAGTCGAACACCTTAACCGACCTACGTCTATGCCTACGTCCCGTTAGTATGTAAATCTGAAAAATACATTTTAAAAGTGAACCAGTAAGTAAAAGGATTAGACAAGAAGTGAGAATTATAAATAAAATATTTATAAAGTTGGTAATAATCAGCAGACGAAGCCTCCCTTTGCGTGACGGCCAGGGTCATGCCAATGTGCCTAAATATTGCGTCATAAACGATGAATTTGGTAGTTCTACAAAGGGTTAAAAATGTCCATACGTGTTTTATTTATACATGTTTGAAGAAAATTGACTTGGTTTGAATCTTTCGATTACTTCAGCCTTCAGTTTGTATTTACAAAGACGTATTTAAAGTTACCACTGTACAATTTTGCATACACCTGATTTCACTATTAATTCTAATTTTTTAAAATTTCAAAAACTACAGTTTACAGAAATACCCAAATCACGTAGTTATGAAGGATGAGTTAGTCCACAAGTCTGGCGAAGAAACATCTAAGTTTTTGGAGAATAAAAATAAATTTCATGGACAGTTCTATCACCTAAATTGTGAATCAAGTCTGCCATATTTCTTTACGCCTGTTTTACAAAGTATTTTGCAACATAAGCCTCACAATATCAGTAAAAACCAAATTATGGCTTCGCATCTAATTTCATTTAAATCTTGTTCTTTCAATTTTTTGAGGAATTTTATCGTTAATAATAATTTGAGCTTTTTTATGAAGAAACTGTTTTTATGGGAACAAGTTATTAGAGAATTCAAAATATAGATATAGTTAATTTTATGGCCAACTGGAGATAAAATTTTCCTCAAACATTAGAACAATATCAACTCTTAAATGGAACACTTCTTAAAGCCAAGCATTCAAAACCAAGGAGTATTTTTACTGTATTTACAACAGTTATAAAAATTACATTAAAGTTCGCAAGTTTGGTAGGAAGGAATCTTGCATTTTAAATGTTCAGTCAGTCACATTTCTATATTAAACATTGAATATTAACTAAAAACAAACGTATCAGCTCAGGTCAGTTGAGTTTCTTTTGCCTGGTCACACGAGGCTTCGCTTTTAATTTGACGCTTTACAGGTGAGAAGTGAACGAAGGAAATGGGCCCGGCATGGCCAGGTGGTTAAGGCACTCTACTCATAATCTGAGAGTCGTGGGCTTGCATCCCCGTCGCGCCAAACATGTTCGCCCTTTCAGCCGTGGGGGCGTTATAATGTGACGGTCACTCCCACTATTAGTTGGTAAAAGAGTAGCCCAAGAGTTGGCTGTGAGTGGTGATGACTAGCTGTCCTCCCTCTAGTCTTACACTGTTAAATTAGGGACGGCTAGCGCAGATAGCCCTCGTGTAGCTTTGCGCTAAATTAAAAAAACAAACAAACACGTCAAGAAATGGAACAAGATAATATATTATTTTAAATAATTTATTAATTCTGGACATTTTTAAGTTGAAATAAATGTTATTTTACTGTCGGTCATTGAAATACTTTGAACATATTTAATGAAATTATATGTTACTTTACTATAACTCATTTAATGATTTTGTGTTTTACGAAATGGTACTAGATGTTACTTCATGATGGGTCATTGAAACGTTCAGATATCAAAAGTAAAACAAGATGCTACTTTAGTTTAGTTTTGGTCAAAATGTTTGCATACTATTCTATATTAATGTTGTTTTCTACATGCGTGAAGTCGATACTGAATAAACGCCCGAATAGTAACAAAAAAGTAGCGTAAGATCGGACAGGTATGTGAGTTATTATTCTGGTCCATATAAGTTGTTTTGAACATATGTTTGTCAAACCATACATACATACACAAATGCGTTGTATAAAAGGGTGTGTTTTTTGTATCATATTTGTAGAAACAGATCAACGTTTTGTCCACATAATTTATCTGTATTTGGTGTGGAATCAAGTCTCGTCACGTTCTAAAAGTTATAGGGCGTTAAATTGTTAGACTGTCCCGAAATAGTACGCAGCAAACGGACATTGCCAAAACAGTTGGTGGGTGCCCCAGTGCACTGTATCCAGAATCTTCAAACATCTTGAGACTACATGGAACGTTGTTATAGCAAAGTTAACTGGTAAACGATGAAAATTACTGCCCGAGATTCCCGTATTTTGATCAGGTTAATACGTCAAAGTCGAAAGAAGTCTTGCAACACATCACAACAGGAATGACGAGAAAACATTCATTCCAGGCTATTTAGAATAACGGTGAATAGGAAACAAACTAAACAAGGTTATTTTGCAAAAGGTCAATCTGCAAGCCTATATTAACCAAAATTTACCGTCGTTACCGTGTTACTTGGACAAGACAGCATGCCAATTTACAGTTAGGACACTGGCGACATGTCATCTTTTTCATTTTCGATTTGTTAAAGCTGGTGGTAGGATTCGTGTTCGTCGTTTACATGGAGAACAGATGAGGGAAGGATGGCTGTCTTTCCAATGGGAAACGTACAGGAGGTGGCGCAGTACATATCTTGGCAGCTATTTATTATGATAAAAAACTGTTCTTCATATCTTCCATGGAAACGTAAATGACGCCTCATAAATCATCATATGATTTGCATTAAGATACTATCAGATTAACGTAGTAACCCAAAATAAACATTGTAAGTATAAAACCTTGAAGATCTGACATATTTGTAGCAAGATAAAATCGAATTAACTTGGTAATACATTTATGACTGCTCTTTTTCATGGCTTTTTTAAAGCAATTAGGATAAGCTAAAGTACACGAAATGCTACACTAACGAAATCTGCATTAAGAAATTAAACAACAGATGTATTCACTCAAATTCATAACATTTCAAAACGCAATCGAACAACAATGAATAATGGAAACTGAAACCTAAAAATCTGCATAGGAAATACGGGTATTCTTGTTTTGAAACTAAAAAAGAGGTCCAGAGAAACTAAGATATCTGTAAGAAATTCTGTTACTTTTTTAAGCTGGAAAATACAAACCGAAAACTAAAACTTTTATAAGAAATGCGGACATTTCGTTTAATGACAAAATATATGAACGTACAGCGGTAACTTGTTTTCTGTTGTTTTCTTGCAAACAATTATACTGTTTTCAATAATACCATCTTTTCTTTTTTGCATGATATGAATTATTGTATAAAAAGTATGTCATAAAGTCTTTGCATCGGATGTGTAATATTCCAATGAACTTAAGCTATCTTGTTTTTATGTTCGGCTGAGCTACACCTTTTATTTTTTAAACTATCAGTTTTATAGAAACTCCAATTGTTGAGAATCAGAAGTTTGTGATTCTTACCAACTTCCAAGTCTTCTCGTTAGCATGACGTCACCGTCTGTCTGGACTAGCAGATAAGACCTGACGGTACATAGAATAAAGTTTTCAGCTTTTCTAAACGAACGTAACTAGGCTGTAAGAAAACTATAGAGCCCTTTATTAAAA
This sequence comes from Tachypleus tridentatus, assembly GCF_004210375.1. Lineage (NCBI taxonomy): Eukaryota > Metazoa > Arthropoda > Merostomata > Xiphosura > Limulidae > Tachypleus > Tachypleus tridentatus. The sequence continues at coordinate 12,040,020 of NC_134836.1, read as the reverse complement.
TCCACGTTAATTTCTACTAATGCTTAGTTATATATCGCTTAAGAAGCTGACTCAGGCTTAAGTCTCGATTTGGTTTGACTAAGTAAACACAATAACTATTTAGTAAGACATATTATTCAAGGTCACACCCTACTCAATGAACAATAAAACTAATCGTATTTCTACACTTAAATAGGGACGCTAAGGAATAAGAAGTTGTAATAATATCAAATACAGTTTGTTTACCTAGGGTAGTATGAAAAATAGGTAGTATTAATAAGGAAGTACAAAGTGCTGAATTCAAGGTTTGTACCAAGTAAGACTTTCTATTAAGATTAATCTTATGATGATAATTGTTTTCAATCTCTGAACTTAGCTCAGAAGATTGGAATATCCTCTTCTCCACCAGTTCATTCTATTTTAATATCCGGAGTGTACTTTACTTAGTAATGTATTGTACCTAAACTAGTTAATATTTTGTTACACAGCAGAAGACGTAACTTTATGGATTAATGTGAGGAGTCATTGTTTTGAAGTTTTTACTTAACTATACCATCATGTTTAGTCGTCATTTATTTTCAGTAACAACTTGAAACCTAAAGACTAAAAATGGACTATCGCATATACCAGAAAACATCAGTTTACCATTTTCTAGACTTACTTCGATAGATATTTGTATCAAGAATATTTCCAACCTTCTGAACTCACCACAACGTGTGCTTCTATCGAGAAATGTTCCACCTTTTAGGTTTACTACGATGTATATTTGTATCAAAAGTTTTTCCTACCATCATGGGTAGACTCATCCAGCCAGAAATTTAAATTTTTCTTTAAAATATTCACCCAGTTGAAGGGTTTTTCAAAATAATTAAGTTTGAAATATTTCTCTGAAAATGAAGAAAAGCAACAAACAGACGTGTCGAAAACAACAGTACTGTTAAGCAGTATTATACATTCCAAGTTGTCATCGTTGTAAAAGAAAAACAATGAAGAGGGCTTTTGGAATCGTTGTAGATTTAATTGTCGGTACAGTAGTCTGACTCTATGACATCATTTGTTTTTACGAGCCACAGAAACAGGCTTAACGGGTTACAGTTGTGTAATTATTGCCGCTGACCAGAACGGATATGAGAGCCGAGCTTAATCCTAAAAGAGGAAATCTCTGAGATTAAATTTCTAATGATCCACTAAATCTTGCTACTGTACACTTGGTCTGAATTTCAATACAAACAACACTTGTCAGGAATATAAATGCATTCACATTAAAATACTTCAATTACATAAAAGAAAATCGTTCCCACAACAATTAATAAAATAGTATTTCCCTAACATAACTTTTCATTCAGATTAAGCCCTTTCAGGATAACTTGAGAGAACCTAGGCCGATTTACTATGATTCACACGACCCCTGTCTTATCATTTAAACTGATTTACTCTAAATTTCTAACAAGTACAATCATTAACCCTGGTTCAAGTGTTGTGTGTTTTCCGATTTTTATCCGTTAGTTATTACTTCTCTGACCACATTGTATTGTATACTGTTTGAGATCTTGGACACGCTTCTAGTGAAGGACCTGGTCTAGTCTACACTGTTGTTGCTTTCTGAAGACACGTTTCTAAAACGATTCGTTTGCAGTTTGTTTCTCAGGACGTGGAAATTTATGAAATCATAAGAAAATCTGCAGCGTGTGATATATATTTATCTTGGGATGAGGGTGTAGAATGTGTCCAAGTACTGAGTTTTTAAGAGTGGCTTTACGCAGGGTCTTAGTAAACGTCATATAATCATTAAGTATGCTGCGACTATATTTAAATCGAGGGTGTTATAAATTCATCTTGAATATACTTCGTCGCAAAGGGTTATGATAAAAAGCAGGAAAATTCTAGCTGTGCCTACAAGCTCATCAACAACAAGCAGCAACAACATATAAGTTATAAATATGGACTTTACATATTAATCATCAACTAGTCAATCTCACCTGATCAAATTTCGAGATTGGTTGTTTGTTTGTTTTGGAATTTCGCGCAGAGCTACATGAGAGCTATCTGCGCTAGCCGTCCTTAATTTAGCATTGTAAGACTAGTGGAAAGGCAGCTATTCATCACCACCCACGGCCAACTCTGGGGCTACTCTTTTATCAACGAATTGTGGGATTGACCATCACGTTATAATGCCCCCACGGCTGAAAGGGCGAGCATGTTTGGTGTGATCTCAGGTTATCAGTTGAACGCCCTAACCACCTGGTCATGCCGGGCTAAATCTCGAGAAGCAAAGCTTCGTGTAATGAGAAGAAACAATTTAGTTAACTATGGGAACCCCGCACTCAGGGAGGGGGAAGGGTTTTCAACTATCTACTACTACGTGCCGAAATTGATGTGGTTCAAATAATTAAGAGCTAGTGAGTGTATGATGTGTGATTGGACACGTGCTCATCTGGGTTGTGATTGAAGTAACGAACTTGGAGATTTTAATTAAGTACATGTTAACCCAGACAACAGGAGGTTTAAACTACATTCAACAACACAAGTGTTTGTTTGTTTGTTTGGAATTTCGCACAAAGCTACTCGAGGGCTATCTGTGCTAGCCGTCCCTAATTTAGCAGTGTAAGACTAGAGGGAAGGCAGCTAGTCATCACCACCCACCGCCAACTCTTGGGCTACTCTTTTACCAACGAATAGTGGGATTGACCGTCACATTATACACCCCCACGGCTGGGAGGGCGAGCATGTTTAGCGCGACGCGGGCGCGAACCCGCGACCCTCGGATTACGAGTCGCACGCCTTACGCGCTCGGCCATGCCGGGCCCAACAACACAAGTGAAATTATTCTTTAATTATTCTTTTATCGTCATATTTCCAGATATAAATGAACTCTATAAACAGCTTAACCCATTCCTCCAGACGAATTTCAAAATAATTCGATTTGAATTCTCAAAAATGTATATATATATTTACAGACTATTTCTGTAAGATGTAGCTCACTGTAGCCTGAGGATGGAAGTGACACAGTTAGGTCCACTTTAGTGAAGAAACGACACAGTCCGCTCTCCCTTCAAAAGATTAACACAACACAATAGCCAGGTGGTTAGGGCGCTCGACTCGTAATCTGAGGCTCGCGAGTTCGAATCCCCGTCACACCAAACATGCTCGTCCTTTCAGCCGTGGGGTCGTTATAATGTCAATCCCACTATTCGCTGATAAAATAGTAGCACAAGAGTTGACGGTGGGTGGTGACGACTAGCTGTCTTCCCACTTACACTGCAAAATTACGGATGGCTAGCGCAGATAGCCCTCGTGTAGTTTTTGCTCGAAATTAAAAAACAAACAGACACTACTTTCAAAGATAGAAGACGTACTTTGAAAACTAAATACACAGTTACGCTTAATTTCGATAAAACAATACATAATTCGCGTTACCCTGGAGAAGACAAGAAACAGTTTGGTGTACTTTCGAAAAGAAAGGACGTAAGGCGTTGGTCTGTGTACGAAAACCTAAGAATAGTCCGAAAATGAAATGAAATCATTTGATGCAATCCGTGTTTTCATTATTTGTTTTTAAGAAAATAGACTAAAAATTAAAAGAAAATAAAAGCTTTACAGACACTAATTTGTGACGTTTTTTGCACGTGTATAATAATAATGACCAAAGTCAGTTTACACAGTACTGACTAAAGTTTGTACATAACAACGATCGAAGTCAATGTTTAATTTTATGTTGAATGTTGTTTCATAGTGAATAATGGTTAAACAATCCGAGGTTCGTTTCGCCGCTATAAACAGTGCAGATAACTCAATGTGGCTTTGCTATAAAAACTAACTTCGAAAGTTGTAACTTTCGTAGAAACCACAAATAGTTTAAAACCATCTGTTAATGTCCCTTTTTTTTAGGAATTACATAACAACAATAATTCCGTATGTAAAACTTAGAAAACTTCTGTTACGTTTGCATTGACAGATATGAAAACACTTTTGAGTAAAAATATATTACCATCAAATTATAAAAGCGTATAAAAGCTTGCAAAGAAACCGATATGTGAAATAGATCGCACAGAAATCCACTTGTCTCTTTCAAGTCGTCAGGAAGACAGAACGTTGGACACAGAATAATGAATCTCAAAAATTACTTTAAATAAGCAAATGATCAAAATCCTTAAGGAATCGAATCTTTATTTCTTCATGTTAATATGGAAGAGACACATACAAACAAAATGCTTGGGAAAAGTGAAAATATGAAATACAACAAAGAAAACGTCGACAATATAAAGAACAGTAAACATTAATCTTAAATATAAACGTAAAAAAGTTTAGGATGAAAAAAAATTCTAGTCTGATTTTATTTCTGTCGAAAACCTTAATTATTTTATTTATTTGGTATTTTCACTTATTTAGTTTTAAAATTAATTAATTGCGCAATTTATCATAGTTCCTGCCGCTTTCAACATTATTACCTGTAAATATATATATATATAATTTTCAAATTTTTTGCATTTATTGTTTTAATATTTTAAGTACATAGTTTCTGTAACTTATATGTTAATTTTCGTTCTATCATAAGCACAGTTTCCATTAGCTTCTAAACTACTGGCTTTGTATCTTAACAATATAATTTCGAGAAGTTTCACCAATAATTTCCTTATTTTCAACTAATTTTGGTTGTATGTAAATCATATAAATTTTAATCTGTTTTGTGTTTTGCATCACTTAGCTATTTTAAACTTTAGTTTCTTAATTACTGCTTTGATACTAAACATTTTTTAATTCAGTTATGAATGTAATTTAAAAGACACCTCCTCAACAAATAGTTTAAAGTAACAAAATCAGTGTTGTGAAAACTGTTAATGAAGGATTTAAGTACAACCAAGATAAATATTATAAGTAAAAGAGAACTATACAACGAGCGACGCAAATTCTAAAGTATACTCCTGCTCATTGTTCACAACAACCACATCCTGAAATGACTGTTCACAGAGTCATTTGTTGTCTTTTTGATACACAAACCAGATCCTTTATATCTAACGTCAAAGAAATAGTAATGTATGACCAATGTGATTTCTTGGACGTCCTTCTCTGTTTATAATATCCATCACAGCTGTGCAATGGATAAACTAGAGACAGAAGATTTGGACGTGGTTGAGAGACTGTCTCGTGAAAACCCGAGTGAGTCGATTTCGCGCGCATTTACCAAGAAATGTGAAGTGACGTCATTAGTATGCCCGCATATAAAGGATTCTAAAGATGATGGTTCACAGAGAAGCCGAAATTGTAAGCAACGTAAACAGGACTCCCAAAACTATGACCCAGTGGACGATAGCCCATATCCTCTTACTTTTAAAATGGACACTAGCTAGTCCTCTACCGGACACATTCGTACAATCAATGGGTAAGCTCAAAAATAAACTTATTTTAATTAAAACCTTCACAAACTAATGACTGTATATTCTAGGGTGTTTCTAATGTCTTTAGGTTTCTTTATTCTAACTTTTCAAAATGCGAAACTACAACCTTAATTTGCAATCAAAACTACATGCGTATGTACTTGTGATTTAAAGTGTTTAAATTAGTTCAGGTTTTTAATTATCATATAATTTTCATATTAATTTCTTATTTTTAACAGATACAACATATACAAAATATACCTTCTTAACATTTTAAAAACTCACACTCAAAGAATGAACGAAACATATCATAGAAACATATTAACATACTATATATAATATGTTTTTGATACATTAAACTATATTAACTGAATGGGTTACATAATACAAGGCTCAACCTGCTAGTTACAGTAATGTGAAAAAGTTAGGACACCCTATGAAAGCCTGTGTATTTGTGTAACATTTTTGGATATATAGAAATTTAATCTCAATTTCAACACTACTGAGAGATTGTAGGAATATAACTAAACAATTAAAACTGAAGAAAAGACTTTTCAAGATCTTCTGTAAATGTAATTCTACAAAAATGCATATTCGAACTGAGGAAAAAGTTAGAACACCCTACCCCTAATAGCTAGTGTTACCCCCTTTGGCTGAAATAACTGCAGTGAGACGTTTCTTGTAGCCATCTACCAGTCTCTGACATCGGTCTGAAGAAAGTTTGCCCCACTCCTCAATGCAGAATTCTGTCAGCTGTGAAATGTTTGAGGGGTTTCTTGCATGTACAGCCCGTTTCAAGTCACTCCACAGCATCTCAATGGGATTAAGATCTGGGCTTTGACTCAACCATTTCAGGACTCTCCATTTCTTAGTTTTCAGCCAGTCCTTAGTAGATTTACTGGTATGTTTTGGGTCATTGTTGTGTTGCAGGGTCCAGTTCCGCTTCAGCTTTAATTTTCGTACAGATGGTCTCACATGATCCTCAAGCACCCTCTGATACACAGTAGAATTCATGGTGGATTCTATGATTGTGAGCTGTACAGGTCCTGCTGCAGCAAAGCAGTCCCAAACCATGACACTTCCACCTCCGTGCTTCACAGTTGGTATGAGGTTCTTTTCCTGGAATGCGGTATTTGGTTTACCCCAAACATATCCTTTGTTCTGGTATCCAAATAATTCAATTTTGGACTCATTTGTCCAAAGAACATTATTCCAGAAGTCCTGGTCTTCGTCTACATTCTCTCTAGCAAACTTCAGTCTAGCCTTGATGTTTCTCTTAGAAAGTAAAGGTTTCCTCCTTACACACCTTCCATGCAAGTTAAACTTCTGCAGTCTCTTTCTGATTGTAGATGCATGCACTTTCACATCAACAGTAGCCAGAGCCTGCTGTAGGTCCTGTGATGACATGTTAGGGTGTTTGGAGACCTCTTTTAGCATCTTGTGGTCTGCTCTCGGGGTGAACTTGCTTGGATGACCAGACCTGGGCATGTTGGCAGTTATTTTAAAAGCCCTCCACTTGTTGACTATTTTCCGGACAGTAGAATGGCTGACTTCAAAAATTTTTGGGATCTTTTTAAATCCCTACCAGACTCATAAGCTGCTACAATTTTCTTTCTGAAGGCCTCAGACCATTGCTCTCACCATGGTGCTAACTCTCACTTCAACAGTCAGGAGCACACCAAACTAAATGTCTGAGGTTTAAATAGGGCAAGCCTCATTCAAAATGCTAAATAACGATTCTAATCATGTGCACCTGGTGTGATACACCTGTGTGTGAGTTGAGCCATTTTAAGTGGGAATAAATGTGTGGGTGTTCTACCTTTTTCCTCAGTTAGAATATGCAATTTTGTAGAATTACATTTACAGAAGATCTTGAAAAGTCTTTTCTTCAGTTTTAATTATTTAGTTATATTCCTATAATCTCTCAGTATTGTTGATATTGAGATTAAATATCTATATATCCAAAATGTTACAAAAATACACAGACTTTCGTAGGGTGTCCTAACGTTTTCACATGACTGTATCTGTAAGTAAAGAAAACTTAACTAGATGGGTTACATAATACAAGGGTGGTTAGTTCTTTATCATTAAAGACAACTTAATTAGAGAATTTACACAATACAATGATCAACTAGCTAATTTATTATAATTAAAAGAAATTTAGCTAGGAGGGTTACGTAATACAATAGTAAAGTAGCTAGTTGATTATAATGAAAGAAAACTGAACTAGATGGTTTATGCAATACAAGTGTCAACTTGTTAGTTGATTATAATTTTAAAAAACTTAAATTAACAAACGGCCAACTATCTAGTTGTTTATAATTAACTCACATTTAACTAATTCAGCACCAAAGTTGTTATTACAAGAAACGTATGTACGTATAATGAGAAACAAGGACTGCAGAAACACATACGTAATATTACATTTCAGTATTTCCTTTTGATCTTTAATAGGTTATAACTAACAATAATTATAACGACTGTATCTACTGTACTTCCAGGAATTGATATTTTCTGTACAAAACTTATCTTTAAGTCAGCATCTGGTCTCAGTTATTTAAGTGGCTTTATTTCCATCACTAGTACGTATTTCGTTAAACAGAAACTTACCGTATACTGTTAGTTCAATAGCCAACAGTTATTTAATGAAACACCAACAATAAGCACAGTTTTAGTTCAACAGCCAAATTTATGTAGATAAACTACAGCCGTGAGTACGTTATTAGTTCTATAGCAATCAGTTATGTAGTTAAACACCAATTGTGAGTACAGTATTAGTTCAATGACCAAATCTATGTAGTTAAACACCAATTGTGAGTACAGTATTAGTTCAATAGCAATCAGTTATATAGTTAAATACCAACCGTGAGTGCAGTATTAGTTAGTACAATAGTAATCAATTATATAGTGAAACACCAATCGTGAGTAGGGTATTAGTTCAATAGCCAACAGTTATGTAGTTAAATACTAATCTTGCGTACAGTATTGGTTCAATAGCTAAAAGTTATGTAGTTAAACACTAGCTGTAAGTACAGTATTAGTTCAATGACCAAATCTATGCAGATAAACACCACCTCTGAGTACATTAATGGTTCTATAGCAATCAGTTATATAGTTAAATACCAACTTTAAATAGAGTATTCGTTCAATAGCCAATCTGGAATACAGTATTAGTTTGAGAGCCATATGTAGGTGATTAAACATCAACTGTGAGTACAGTATTAGTTGAATAGCCAACAGTTTTGTAGTTAAAGACCAACCCTGAGAACAACCGTCAGTACAGTGTTAGTTCAACAGCGAATAGTTAAATAGGCAAAAAAAAAAACAACCTGTAAATACAGTGTTAGTTAGTTCAACAGCCAATTGTTAAGTACGTAAAGATCAGCCGTAAATGCATTGTTAATTAAACAGGCAATAGTTATATAGTAGAAAACCAACTGTCAGTAAAATATTATAGATCAGTCAATAGTTAATTAGAAAAACATCAGTTGTTAGTACAGTGTTAGTTTAATAGTTAAGTAGGAAAACACCAACCGTCAGTATAGGATTAGTTCAACAGTCAGTAATTAAGTGGTTAAAGATCAACTGATAGTGTACTTTAGTTCAATATTTAATAGTTCAGTGTATAAATATTAACCGTTGTACAATATTATTTAAAACGGCGAATAATTTATCAGATACCCACTAACTGTCAGTTCAGTGGTAGTTAGGATACTAGTTTGTTCTTTGGGAGAATGTGGATTTTGGAGCTGGGTTGAAATCCGTGTTGTATCACAAAATATTTTTTTCCACTTTAAGCTAAAGATGTGTTACAACAGTGATAGTTAACCTTATAGCATGAACTATGGATTGTGGGGTGCTTCGAAAAGACTGGCTTTCCTCTTGTCAGTAAAAATCATGACCGGTAGTTGGTAGTCTTAGTATGCTTACAAGAATTTCGCGCAAATCTGTGCTAGCCGTTCTTAATTTAGCAGTGTAAGACAGTCATCACCACCCACCGTCTACACTTGGGCTACTCTTTTACCAACGAATAGTGCGATTGACCGTCACATTATAACGCCCCCACGACTGAAACGGCGAGCATGTTTGGTGTGACGGGGATTGGAACCCGTGACCCTCAGATTACGAGTCAAGCGTCGTAACCATCTGGTCATGTCTGGTCCATCACAATCACTATTAGTTCAATATATATAAACCGTCAGTTTGGTTCTAGTTCAAGAACTATTAGTTAGTTAAATACAAACTAAAATTATTTTTTTCTTTTAAGTGATACACGAAATTTATCAGTTAATCAGTTTTTTAAATATATATCAGTTAATGAATTTCAACCGGTAAACATGTTTACTGAACATTTCTTATCGTTATTTAATGAAAAAAATTAATTAGTTTTCAATTTCGTACGTCAATCACAGGAACTCTGGGAACGTTGAGAGTATTATTTGGATATTTGTAATTAATCCAGCAGTATCTAACGTAATGGAATAATTTACGTCTTCCAAACAAATTGCGTTATCAAGAAACTAAATTGGCGAATTAGACAAGGAAAGTGCAACGAGTGGAAAATGTTTTGTTGCACATACTTGCATTAAAAATAATAACTTTTCTGACAATTACGAGGCCTCAGCTGATTTGGAAACGATTTATATAACGTCGTACACATCGAAGTTAAACTTGATTCGATTTGTTTGTTCTTAAGACTGGTTCTCTCCACACCCTATTTAGTGATAATTACTTAGAAAATAACGTATAAATTACATTACTTGGTCCAATTTAGAAAAATGGATAATGTGTGCTAGAAAATTCATATTTATTTCACAAATTCAATTTAAAAATTAATTTGATAACTTTGCTATGAAGATTGGTCACACACACATACAAATGGTAACAACGACATCGTTTAAATATTTAACATATTTCTATACTTACAGTTTCTATACTCTACAGTTAGTTATTTTTAAGTGACACAATCTTTTAGAATTCAACACATCCCTAACTAATCCTCAAGAGAAGTTCATCGATTATGTTTGCAACTCTTGATTGACACTGTAGAACGATAACTCATACAACGTTAAAATACGTTCACGAGTAAAACTATAAAGTTAAAACTATAGAACAACGTGTGAAAGTAAAATCATACCTTCAAAGCATTCCACGGCCGGTTTTTAACGGATCAGATAATCTGAAATATCTGTAAACCAGAGGAAAAAACTTATTATTCTAGTATGAAGAAATAGTAAAATATTTGAACTCACCAGATACGTTCATTCTCTTTACAGTCAATTAGTAATCAAGTCACTATAAACATACCTGTTAACTTATCTGTAAAACTGTCAACATATCTACCTGTAAAACAATAAAAATACCCGCAAAATTGTAAGCATATCTGTAAAATTACAAGCATATTTGTAAACCTATAAATGTACATGCACAACTGTAAGCAAACATTTATATCTGTTAACATATCTGTAAAAGTGCAAGCAAACCTGTAAAACTATAAACATATCTGTAAAATTATAAGATAACTGTAAAATAATAAAAATACTTGTAAGATTATAAAGATACCTTTAAAACCTACAACCATATCTGTAAAACTGTAAACTTACCTGGAGAGTGAGTGATCGTTTGTTTACGAGTGTATTAAAACCAAAAAGATGTGCAACTAATAAGTGCGACAATATTTTATCCAATAATAAGTCATTAACTTTGTGTGTCTTCCTCACTCTAACTTAGGCTAGCGCATAACAAATTAAAATAAAATTGTAATCTAACACAACCTTTCTAAATAACAATAATAACGACAAGTACTTCGAATTAAAACCTAGGCACCAGTGTTGTGTGAGGCAAATTATATAATATTTGCTTCTCTGGCTAACTGATGTAAATGTGAAAAGTACAGAAATTCTGCGTAAAAATCTGGTGAAAAACTGCGTAAATTCTGGGATAATTCTTACATAAATCTATAAAATAACAATAAATATTCGAGTATCCGACCCTATTCGGGCCCAATACAACAGTGATTGGTTTCTCCTTCAAGATTAATTGGCCAACAGGCTATGAAAATAATGGGCGATTCACCTACTCTCCATTCACTTCCCGATTCCTTGACAAGAAAAGCTCGACATGTGTGTTAAACAGCGAGCTGTTATATTCCTATAAGAGGACTTAGCATGAACGCTGTTAATTTTCACCTGACCCAAGTAGCTCTGAAAAAGAGAACGCTAAAGTTAGAAACTTTCTTTAACAGTGTTATATTCCAGTTTTAAGAATGATAGCAGAAAATAAAGGAAAATTAACAAACTTAACTTTAAACTGAAAGGAGTGAAACACTCAGTATAGTCCGGCACTCCAATATTATAAAAGAAGCATTATCACCAAACAAACACTCCTTGTTTACAAGTATAAACAACAAGGTTACTGAGGAATTTCTAAGTGCTGAAACAATTGCTCTTTGAAGTTACTGCTAATTTATTCTGTCATTTAGTTCGTAAAACTTACAGGTGTGCAAACAATGCATTCTTTGGAATTAGTTATTGACATGAGCTATTTTCAATTTGTGTCCAGTATTTCTTCTGAAAGATTTATTATATTAATAAGTACATTCGTATTTGTTTTTAATACGAGGAATGCTCATACATTTTGTACACAAAAGAAGTTTGTACTACACAGAATTATTTAAATACACAACTAAATATCATACGCAATTAAAGCACTCTGACGTAAGAAGTTATAGTAAGTTTCCATTTCTTCTCTACTGTTAGTTCTATTAAAGGTGAAATACTTCTTACATACACAATATATATATAACTTTTCGTTTATTTATATATACATATATATAATGTGTATGCATGTTATTAATAGCATTATTATACACTATCAGTATAATACATGGATTTCACACTAATTTAAATCTTCTGAGCTTGCCAAACCTAGAGAAACATTATTAGAATTATGACCGAAAATATCGATTATAGATAGCTAGGGTTCTCAACTGATGAATCAATACATTCTAATTTTTATAGGTTTTTTTATGACATGGAATTGTTTAGTTCTAGTTAGACCGATATATATTAGATTATTTATACCTTTTACTAGATTAGCTTTTGTCATGATCTTTGGACGTGGCTTTCTATGATTTGAAGTTAACGATGAATATTTGTAATAACTCTGTTTCCTGGTAGCACACTTACAAATTGTTTGTTATATACTATACTCCAAATGCTACATTCTTGTAATAGATACTTCCGTGAGCTACATTTAAACTACTTTTACTTCACACTCTAAACTTTAGTATTTAAATGGTTTTAAAAAACATGTATTACACAGGTTTAACACGTTTACAAGAACCCAAGAATTATGTTGTGTAATAGTTTTATCTGAACGTTAGATAGGCGACATTTTTCCTATTCCTCTGGAGAAAAGAATTCCCCAACGAATCCAATCTGTACAGCTATTAATCTTCAAGCTAATATAGTACATTCCGACAGCGTTAAAGTTATTTATCAAAGTGCTTGTACAAGCATCTAGAAGATTCGATTGTTATTTCATGTAGAGTACTAAAACATAAGATTTATATCTACTATTAGGTGAGAATGTGTTTATGTGGTTACAAGTTTCGACGCTTTCATTTGTCCTTTACAGAGTATCTAATATTAGATCTAAATGTTGTTTTGGACAGTAATGTATTACAGACGGTATATACTACTGTGTATTTTGTGTCTATTGTACCATTTTCTATTTAATGTATATTGTACCATTCCGTAATTCGTTCCTTGTATACAATTATATTTCTATATTTTAACATTTTATATTTAGTATTTATTTTACCATTCTCTATTTAATGTCTATTGTACGGTTTTATATTTGACGTCTATTGTACCATTCTGTAATTCGTTTCTGGTATACAGTTATGAATTTCATATCTTGGTTAGCATTTCATGTTTAGAGTCAATTGTACCATTTTGTATTTAATGTCTATTGTACTGTTTTGTATTTGATGTCTACTGTACCATTCTATATTTACTGTCTATTGTACCATTCTGTAATTCGTTTCTTGTATACTGTTATATATGTAATGTTTATTGTACCGTTGTGTATATAATATATATTGTACCATTCTGTATTTAATGTCTTTTGGACCGTTTTGTATTTAATGTCTACTGTATCATTTGTATTTAGTTTCTTGTATACCATTTTGTATTTAATGTCTATTGTGCCATTCTGTATTTAATGTCTATTGTGCTATTCTGTATTTAATGTATATTGTACCATTCCGTAATTCGTTCCTTGTATACAATTATATTTCTATATTTTAACATTTTATATTTAATATTTATTTTACCATTCTCTATTTAATGTCTATTGTACGGTTTTGTATTTGACGTCTATTGTACCATTCTGTAATTCGTTTCTGGTATACAGTTATGAATTTCATATCTTGGTTAGCATTTCATGTTTAGAGTCAATTGTGCCATTTTGTATTTAATGTCTATTGTACTGTTTTGTGTTTGATGTCTACTGTACCATTCTATATTTAATGTCTATTGTACCATTCTGTAATTCATTTCTTGTATACTGTTATATATGTAATGTATATTGTACCGTTTTGTATTTAATGTCTATTGTGTCATTCTGTATTTAATGTCTATTGTACCGTTTTGTATTTAATGTCTATTGTACCATTCTGTATTTAATATCCATTGTACCGTTTTGTGTTTAATGTCTATTGTACCATTGTGTATTTAGTATCTATTGCGCCATTCTATATTTAGTGTCTATTGTGCCATTTTGTATTCAGTATCTATTGTACCACTCTGTATTTAATGTACATTGCACCGTTTTATATTTGATGTCTATTGTACCATTATGTAATTCGTTTCTTGTATACCGGTATGTATTTAATGTATCTTGTACCGTTTTGTAGTTGATATCTTCTGCACCATTATATATTTGATGTCTTCTGCACCATTATGTATTTGATGTCTGGTGCACCACTCGGTATTTGATATATTATTACTAGAAAGGGATGTTTGTTTGTTTTTGAATTTCGCACAAAGCTATTCGAGGGCTATCTGTGCTAGCCGTCCCTAATTTAGCAGTGTAAGACTAAGACTAGAGGGAAGGCAGCTAGTCATCACCACCCACCGCCAACTCTTGAGCTACTCTTTGAAAAACTAATAGTGGGATTGACCGTCACATTATAACACCCCCACGGCTAAAAGGGCGAGCATGTTTGGCGTGACGGGGATGACTAGAAAGGGAACTGGAACTCGTGTTCAGTAGTAGAGATTGTTGTGATGAATATAACATTGCTTTTGTATATTTTTTTTTGTTATAAAAATCATTCGATTATTGGCCTTGGCATTATATATGAGCGACCGTTTCACTTGAGAACATTGTGTTTCAACTGAAAACCTTCAAAAAGTACTTATCCAATGAAAAAAACCATTAGATACATCGAAGTTATCCTAATAAGAGCCAATAAAGTAAACGTCTAGCTGTATTGAATTTTTCCTATGAAGACCAAAAAAAACAAAAACGTATGGATCTGTTGAATTCAAAATGTGTGACATATAATAATTAGCTTTATTGCTTGAAGTAATTTTTACTTGTTAAAAGTTCATACATAATTTAAATCACAAGAGACATATTAGTGATTGTTCTGCGTTTGCAGGACTAAATATAATATTCTTAAAAATGTAAGCAACAAACCTTCAGTTTCAAAGATTATAAAAATCAATGCATTCAAAAAGATAAACATGTTTAGTTAGAGAGTAATGAAAAAAGTGACCGTAACATGACATGTTATAAAAAATAAAGTATTAACAAGAAAGAGAAAAACAGCAGGTGCACGTGAAACAAAGCAGCAGTTGAAATAATTCAGTTAAAGAGAGAACTCACAAAATCGTTTATCGCTAGTTATAACGTTACTTACTCATTAGTTCCAAATAAGGTATGACCGTTACACTTTTGACAACAACACTCCGACGAAAACAGTCAACAGTCTTATGATTTGATCAGAGATTAATGATTCTCTCAATCCTTTTCACAGGATATGGATAAAAAATAAATGAAGTTAGATTAGTATTAGGCCTAAAATGTGTGATAAAAATCAGTTTACGTGATTATTTCTCAGATTTTAGGACTATTGGTTTCTTGTGCTTCGTCACTTATTGGCGTTCAAATCGTAACCTTTGACAGATTAGTAATAACATTAGTTTAACTGTCTAGAAAATTACAGGGAGATGAGGGTCAAATGCATGATGTGTAAACAGTGTAAGTAACATAAACTGAGAAAAGGTCAGTGTTTTATATATGATATTCTCGGATTTTAAATACCCATTTACTGTTTAAACTCTGTCATTCATAGGCCTAGTTACGTTTTATCAGGATCACCGTATCCTAATGGAAAGTTAAAGTGAAAATGTATTAGTTACTAGTGTGACATTTGAACGACGCTATCGTTATATTTTATGTTTTAAACCTCTTCACCCATTTACTTAAATATAAACCTTTTAACATTTGTAAATGGGAAAATATATTGAGCAAAGCTATTGTAATTTTTTAAAACATATCTGTGTTATTATATTTAAAAAAAATTAAAATTTATTAGTTCTGATTTGAGTTTCATATAAAACCAAAATTAAGTTGAATGATAGATTTTATTTCAAAAGTATCTAGAAGTACATATTTTAGAAATTATAACTTAGCTGAAATTCGAGGACTAAGTCTGACGGTTAGGAAAAATATTTTATATAGTTTTATACCGGTTGGTTTACGTATGGAATGTCGTTCTCATTAATAAATTTGATATTTTATTTAAACCCCTGGCCCGGCATGGCCAGGTGCGTTAAGGCGTTCGACTCGTAATCTGAGGGTCGCGGGTTCGTATCCCCATCACACCAAACATGCTCGCCCTTTCAGCTGTGGGGGCGTAATAATGTGACAGCCAATCCCACTATTCGTTGGTAAAAGAGTAGCCCAAAAGTTAGCGGTGGGTGGTGATGACTAGCTGCCTTCCCTTTAGTCTTTCACTGCTAAATTAGGGACGGCTAGCGCAGATAACCCTCGTGTAGCTTTGCGCGAAATTCTAAAACAAACAAACAAATTTAAACCCATAGCGACAGACATTAACAACAACAACAAAGTAAAGGACTTCTGTGAATACAACATAAAGCAAAGTACATTTATAAATATAAAGTTAAACACATCTATAAATCAAACACAAAGTGAATAAAAACTATGAGCTTAATAAGAACCATTTTAAATTGAAATCTTCCTGTCGTCCAAAATAGTTTTGTATCATATTATAAATTCTCTAGAAAATGTGGCGAAGTGGGATTTGTTTTGTTTATTGTTAAAACAATTACGAATTAATACGTGGCTGTTGGACCGATGCCAAGTATATGAACGCGAAAGTGTAATTAAACTGACATTGGCCCTGAGGGAACCTCAACTCTTTTGTGATTGTTCCGATCTATCAGCTTAGGAGAGAGTTAAGAATATTGAGACAGCCCTGAAAGGAACATTAGATCTGGGGAGCATCATTAGGACACCGCAATCTAACTAACCACTCTGAGGGAAAGACTGTAATGAGAGAACATGTCAGAACGACAAGTAGGAGTAACTTTCTTTTATTTGGGTCCTTAAAAGAAATACATTCTTAAACAAAATACGATATATTAGTACGAATCTAACTACCAGGTTTAAGCCTAATAGTTGAATATCCAGGTTAATGTTAAGTAATTTCTAGTAAAGCCAGTCTAACGGAAAAGTTTGCAACAACTTAATCGCTAAGTGCAGACTATTTGAAACTTTGACTGTGAGTGACAAACGTACTTTAAAAAACAGAAGAAGAGCACGAGCACAGCAACGAATTAATTTCAGAGATTCGAATCATAGTAAGTCTTTTAATATCGTGTTGTTTTTTCACCAGACAAAGAGTATCCGCTAACTAATACACTAACGAATCAAAGGCAGGAAAATAACAGATTCACACGGAAAGTGGATAGATGAGCATTAACAACTCGGTCAGTGTGAAATTAGGTAGATGAACAGTATCAACTTACTTAGTTTCAAAGTTAATAGATGAACAATATCAACTTGGTTAGTGAGAAAGGAGTTAGATGAACAGTACCAACTTGTTTAATACGAAAACAGATAGATGAACAGTAACAACTTGGTTAGTGTGAAAGTTGTTAGATGAACAGTAACAACTTTGTTAGTGTGAAAGATGAAAAGTAAGAACTTGTGAAATTAGATAGATAAAAGTTAAACAAATGTTCAAAAAAATTGTACAAATCTCAACTTTACGTGTATTTTTGTGTGAAAAGAACGAACACTTTTCAGTAAATTAACGTATTTATCTGTGGTAGGAACGGACATTTCTATCAGCACACAAAGTAATGAACAGAGTAATGTAATTTAACTGTTATCGAGTGTCTGCTCAGTTACTTAGGAGAGTCTTCGAAATAGATGTTAACTAGCATCACCTCAACATTTAGAAGAAAGTCTGATAAACGAATAGCCAAAAAATATTATCATCTGATAAATATAACCTTATTTCATCAACCTCTAAACGTTATATTATGTTCTTATACCAGACTAACTTCATGTTAATAAATGAAATTAAGAAACTCATACTTAAATATCCTGTATATAAACAGCAACAGCGGTGTATGCAAAGTGTTACAAAGTTCTAAAACTATGCCAACGAAATGATGCTGTTTCAGTTCTCGTTGTGTTTCTGGATCTGTAATTTACTAACTAGCACAATAAACTACATTTTTGGATCTACAGATTAGTAAATAATACAGTAAACTACATCTCGGGATCTATAGTTTACTAAATAACACAGTAAACTACAACTTTGGTTTTATAGTTTAGTAACTAACACAGTAAACTACTTCTCTGGATTTATAGTTTAGTAACTAATACTGTAAAATACAAGTCTGGATATATAGGTGTTTAAATAACACAGTAAACTACATTTCTGGATCTGTAAATTTGTGACTAACATAGCAAACTACATCTTTGGATCTACAGTTTACTAACTAACACAGTAAACTACATCTCTGGATCCATAGTTTAGTAACTAACATTGTAAACTACAATTATGGATCTATCAGTTTGTAACTAGAAAAGTAAACTACACCTCTGGATCTACAGGTTTGTAACTAACACATTAAACTACACCTCTGGAACCATAGTTTTATAATTAATACAGCAAACTACATATTTAGATCTATAGTTTTGTATCTAACACAGTAAATTGAATCTCTGGATCTTTAGTTTAGTAAGTAACACAGTGAAGTACATTTTTGAAACTATAGTTTCGTAATTAAAACAGTAAACTATATCTTTGGATCTATAGTTTAGTAACGAACACAATAAACTACATTTTTGGATCAACAGTTTTGTAACTATCACAGTAAAATACATCTCTGGACCTGTAGTTTAGTAATTAACACAGTAAACTATAACTCTGGATCTATAGGTTTGTAACTAACACAGTGAACTACATTTCTGGACCTATAGTTTTGTAACTAACACAGTATATTAAATCTCTGGATCTATAGTTTTGTAACTGACACATTAAACTTCACCTCTGGATCTGGAGTTTTGTAACTAACACAGTAAACTATATTTCTGAATCTATAACTTAATACTCTGGATCTGGATGTATAGTTTTGTAATTAACACAGTAAACTACATGTCTGGATCTCTAATTTATTACCTAATACATTAAACTACATCTCTAAATCTATAGTCTAGTAACTAACAGTAAAGTACAACTCTGGATCTAGAGATATGTAAATAACACAGTAAAATACAACACTGGATCTATACTTTACTAATTAACAAGTAAACTACATCTCTGTATATATAGGTGTGTAAATAGCACAGTAAACTACATTTCTGGATATATAGTTTAATAACTAACACAGTGAATTACATCTCTAGATCCATTGTTTTGTAACTGACATTGATACATAATGACCTTAAAGCCGTTTGCTTATTATTCTTTTTTATTATTTTCTGAATAGATGATCACCATGAATTCACATCCAGTCTGGGTTTTAATTATGACGTGATACCCTACTCTGAGAATGAAGTGAATTGGGATCAGAAAGTTGGCGAAATTATCTCGAGATCACCCGGAAACCGAGTTCTTGAGAGTCAAAGATACACCACTCGAGATATACGTAACAAGCAGCAGCCCAACTATGACCCGGGCTGGCGGTTTATTGGGCTGGGAAAACGTGCAACAGCCGGCAAACCACCATACTACACCATGGGACTCGGAAAGAGAACAAGTATTGACGGTTCTCACCAACAGATGGAGCACTTTAACCGGGGAGCTACAATCCTTACTTGAGTATTCTAGCACTAACTGACCTTGACAAGTTTTTTCGTGAACTGAAAAAGGAAATCGCTGAGACTGACCCGTCTACCGGTCAACTAGAAGGAAGCCAAAGACTGAACACCCGTTCCCGTCAGAGACTATCCATTTGGAAGGATCGACCACGACCACTGTACGACCCTGGATGGAGACTGACCGGTCTGGGGAAATAAGAAGAGTATATTTGAAGTTTGGCGTTTCTCGTATTTTCTCTATAAATCAGTTATATATCTGACATGTAATTCCAAACAGTATCAATAAACAACTTTCTTTTCTCTCTTAATTCCTGGCTTATGGTATTTCTATCTTATGATAAGAACAAATCGCTGTGTTTTCTGTCATTTATTTACACAAACACCTGTACAAAGTATTATACTAGTTAAACTCTTGAAATACTTATTTTGATAGTTAAACACTTGTTACAAGTATTCTGTTAGTTAAAACGTATTTTACAAATATTCCACTAGTTAAACACATATTACGAATATTCAGCTAAACACTTGTTACATGTATTATACCACTTAAATACTTCGTACATGTATTCTACTTTTTAGACGTTTGTTACAAGTATTCTGTGACTTAGACACTTGTTACAAGTATTCTTGTATTTAAAATAATTTTTACAAGTATTCTGCTATTTAAGTATTTGTTACAAATATTGTACGGGTTACTCACTTGTTCTGGTAGCTAAACATATGTTACATGTATTTTGTTGCTTAACCACCTGTACCAAATACAGTAAATTAGCAGACACAATATTAAAACAATACAATAAATAAACTCAGACACAATATTAAAACAATACAATAAATAAGCTCAGACACAATATTAAAACAATACAGTAAATTAACTCAGACACGATATTAAAACAATACAGTAAATTAACTCAGACACGATATTAAAACAATACAGTAAATTAACTCAGACACAGTCCTCTGCTGACACAGCGGTAAGTCTACGGATTTATAACGCTAAAATCAGGCGTTTGATTCCTCTCGGTGGACAAAACAGTAAGTCCGATATGGCTTTGCTATAAGAAAACACATACAGCTTAAGCAGGATATTAAAACAATACAGTAAATTAGGTCAGACACAATATTAAAACAATACAGTATTTTAGCTCCTTTTCTTGTCATTATATGTAATTTTTTTAAAATTAATATTTGATATTCTTTTGAAGGTTATTCAATATCTAATATGTAATTATTTTTCAAAGAAATGTGTTAATTGCATATTTTCCCTTAATTTTTGTTTCTCTAGAGGCTTATTTTTCGTTAGCTACTCGTATAGTTACACGAAAAACTTTTGGTAAAAGAAATATCGTGTTTGTTTACATGCATGCCAATTAAAACGTATGAAAGATTTTACTTTTCAAACTTTGCTGTAAAACTTTCTAACTAAATGAAAATCTCACATGACAGCTTTTAAAGATATGGATACGTTACCCATGGCGGGTTAACGCAAAAATTAAAGGCTAGATCCTTGATTGAGCACGTGTCGAGAGCCCACTGTGTAGCTATGCCCTCAAATAAAACAAATAAAAAAAGGATAGATAGATGTAGACATATTACCTCCTGTGGCTTAGCGGAACGTTCGAGGAAAAATAATGCAAAACGTTTGGGGCCAATCCCTGGAATTGTGAGGCTCTGCCTTTTAACAAAATAAACGACGGGCCAAGAGACTTGCTACAGTTGGTATACTATAAACCTCGGCAGCTATAATTGTGATTAACACCTATTAATCGGGAAACTACAGATATTTGACCAAAAACGTTTATTGATTTTAAACAAAATATTTAAATTTAGTGAATTCAAATCAGACATCAATATTTTTCCGAAAACATTACATAACTTTAGCGGTGAAAAGTCAGCTTGTAAACGACGTGAGACTAGTGAAGAATATAGAGCTAGCTAGCTCGTTGTCAAATGAACTGATTCTACGTTAATTCGAAATGAATTTGCTCGTAAACCTTCCATAAGATATCAAGGAAGTTTCATACAGGGAGAAACACTTAATATTATTTGTAAGTTTATAATAACCGTTATTATAAATTGTATTATTATTATATTAAAATATATTTGTGTTAAGAAAGGAAACTGTGTGTCAATCTTGTTGGCAAACATCATAAACCTGACACGTTTCTACGTTTAATCAACTTCTAAATTAAAATTACAATTTAATTCAGATTCAAGCTATTTTAAATAGTAACACGATAAATTGGAAACTCATCCGGGATAAACCATAATACGTAACAACCTATTTATAGCTAAAATTATAGTAATTTTGAAGTATTCTGTTTCATTCTCTGAATAATATATTTTATGTGTTCTAAAGTGCACATTTTAAAGCTACATGAATTATTTTCGGCAAACCCAAATTCGCTAAAAAAAATTGATTTATGTTTATATAAAGATCATGCCTTGTTTGGATTAAATTGTTGCTTGGCTTCTACTGGGATTTATTTTTAAATGACACACGAATTACTCCTGTACAAGCAATAAAACCATAAAATTAGAAGAAAGGAGAAATGAAAAGGTTAATAATTGACACTGGTAAGATAAGTAACTTGGAAGAAGAAATAAATTACCCATTCAAAGAAAACAAAAGTGTTATTCACTTTATTTCATGGTTTTTTAACTTGACTTTTGACAGCACATTGACGATATCGCTACAATTAGTATTAGAGTAGAAAAAAACATAGTATAAAATATAGAGGTTTGCTGAAAAAATACTTTTGATATACATTTGGGAGGTTCTATAAGTTTTGCAAGTCAAGTACAAAAACTGTAATACGAAAATTACTTTTAATCTTAGCACAACTATCCAGTTTCATTGGCTCAGTAAAGGCTTCGGAAATTCATTAACAAATTGTCCGATATGTTTAGGGCCCTCGACTATTAATGTGAAGGTCACTAGTTCGAATCCCCTTCATATCAAACATGCTCGTCCTTTCAGGTGTAGGGACATTACAACGTTACGGTCAATCCCACTATTCGTTAATAAAAAGAGTAGCCCAAGAGTTGGAAATGGGTGATAATGATTAGCTGCCTTCCTTCTAACAAAATTAGGGATGACTAGCACAGATAACCCTCGTGTAGTTTTGCGTGAAAATTCAAATCAAACCACTAAAAAATCTTCAGTATGTACTTTATTACAGTACTAGCTGAAGTATCCGCTGCACAGAAGGTGTGTGAATTTACGATTAATGAAAGGTTATCTTAGGGCATGAAAAGTTGCTTCTCATATATGTAATTATAAAAAAAAAGACGCCAATAAAATAAGCAAAACATAAAATATAAAATCGCAGATTTGCACGTATTTCCGCATGGACCCCAAAAACCTTCATGGAAAATTTGGTAGTGTTCATCAGCAGGGTATAAATGTGGTAAAAACACACAAAAAACCCGCAATACTGAATATTTGTATGTATCACCCTTTGGACCTATTGAACCTCCATATCAAATTTGATGAATATCCATCCACATACAACACACAGTACTATTATATTTACATAGGTTTACTTTTATCCGTACAAAAGACTTGTAATATCTACTTAAAGCTCCCAACATATCGTGAAGATATACTTTGTAAGTTAAAAATTATAATAAACATTATTATCTACTAACTAACTGGCCGACAGATGGCAATTAATGATTAGTTTTCTTCCAAAAATTAAATTTAAATGAATGTTTTATGAATGTGTTTTCCAGAATTAATTATATTATAGTAAAAACACATGTATGGAGAATGGCTATCTTACTGCTATTATTTCACGAAAGTAACGCTTTATGTATATTTGGTTATATCGTTGGTTATATCGTGCAAGTTATCCTTGATTAGAATTTGCCTTCTGCAAATTTTTGATCTTGTGTTACATCTCCTTTTCGTTAAATCAAACTTGTAAACTAAACTTTACAAAAAAAAAAGTTGTCGAAGAAATATTCCTAGGGGTCAAATGTCTGACCCTGTGATTTATGAATTTTGATGGTGAAGGGCAAATACACGAAAGTTGAACTTTTCGTAAATAAATGTTTATAAATATGACTAACTACTTTAAAAATCGTTTACCTAAGTTAAATAACATCAGTAATAATGTATCTTTTTGTTGCGTAAACATTTATAACAGATAGAGTAAATTAGCTCAGACACGATATTAAAACAATATAGTAAATTAGCTCAGGTACAAATTAGAGTTGTTTTAGGTAAATTCAGTCGCTCATGTTTATTATGTAGTATGATATTATTCCTGTCTTAATATACAATTATATTCATATTTTTGAGCATTCAAAAGAGTGCGTTGTAAATATATATATAAATATAAAATAAATACAACAATAAAAACATCCTGACTTAAGTGGGATTTGAACGCAACATTTCCACCTTATAATCGAGCGCTATAATCACTGTGAAAAGTCTTTGTTATCAAATGCTAACGTATTAATCAAATCCTCAGTGTAGATTATCACGCTATTGTTGTTTTTCATAAAATTTTGTAATATGTTACTTTAAATAAGATGAGTTAATATATTTTTTAAAATGTATAAAAAATCCCCACTTCAAAAGTATTTGAACTCGATCTTTCTTTTTGATAAAAAAACCATCGAGCTAAATCGTACAAAACCAACAGAAAGTCGAACGATGCCGACAGAGGGAGCGTCACGAACAAAAAATGTCATTCGTTTTATACATACAGTTTTACATATGCAGGTTGGTTCAATGGTTTCGTTGTTTTTCTCACTATGTGTTAATCTTTCGAGTATAAAGGTTAAAACGTGTTACAAAAGCACTCTGTCGCAGAATATATTTATTTGTGCGAATTAATAAACAACGTATTTACTCAGAATGATTTATTGTCAAACAAACTATGTACAGCGTGGATACATAAAAAGTTGCACATTCACTCAAGTACTAAAAATATGTAAATTAAAAAATAAATTTAAGCGACTTAGGGAAGAGGTTTTGTCCAAATTTTTTTCCATCATTGTCTCACCAACATTGTAATTGATAGTTTACCAAAGTTTTCTACAAAAACTTGCTGTATAATCACATTAACTTTCAAAGTCCCTGTACCTATTCTATCCACACCAAACTTCAAAATTCGTTTAAATCATCAACGTATAACCAATTCAAACTTAAAGATCCCCTTTCACCTCCTGTGTATAACCAAATCAACCCTTGAGATTTATGTTCACATCATTATGGATAATTTATATATAGCTTTGAAATATATAGCTTTTTTTTTGGTCAAAAAATTAAAGAACTCCGAGATTGTTTCAGTCCTTCATTATCACTGGCAGTGTCTGTTGTAACGATCCCTTTTATGATTAGAGAGCAAACTATTCAAGTGATGCGCATAAACACTTGTAAATATATATACATCATTAAACACAACTTGCTTATATCAAGAACATTTTGTTCAAATTTAAGGTTTCTGAGCATTGAAACAAACGCAGCCGTTTCAGCAGTTGTAACCCCCCAAGAGTCAAACACAACTCTACATTTTTGCTCTAAAATGTTACACATCAGGTGTTCCCTACTTTATGCAGAGAAAGCCCACCCATCTCTACAAAAGATGAGAGCACTTTATCCAAACTTTGGTATTTCAGAGGTGGCTCCCTCTATATGTTTGTGCAAATATTGTTCAGGTTAAATAATAATAAACATGATGTAAAAGTTAAATAACTGATTTACGGAAGTAACACATTTGTTTTTCATCATCTCCTAGTCATCATCAACATTGTGGTCACTAAATTGCAAATAAATACGTTTAATTTTATTTGGAGTTACGAACATGATGGTTTTAAAACCATGATAGAAAGAGTAGATACAAAACAGAAAAAAGACAATTGGAAAAAACCGTATAAAACCAAACATCATAAAATGGTGACTACCTTAATACATAAAACCGTTATAAAAAATGACTTTTTTGTATAGACTTATAATTTCTCTATGTTGAGGTCAACATTTGGTTATAAAGGAGACTTCATAAAAAATATTAAAAAGACATTATTTCGCATTTACAATAAGAGTGCTTAATAGTTTTAACTACGTTATGGTGCAAAAAACAAACAAACAATAAGTCAAAGAAACATATGAGCAACACTTTGTTCTGACACGATCTAATCTTGTTCTGAAATAAAGATATTGATTGTATCTAATGCGTGTGTTGAAGATGAGACAAATGTATGATATAATGTTAGTGTACTGTAAAACAAACATGTGACGTTCACACAATATGAAATTAATGTGACTCTTCAAATGGATCAAACAGATTGAGAGATTGTGTTACATGACAGATGTATGTTTGTTCTTAAAGAAAATGCAAAAGCGTCTTCAAACAATCAGACAGCTCTGAGAGGCTTTCGTTTTTCATCAAATAAGGATGGTGATGTTCAACATCTGACATCTTCCAGTCTACTGAGAAGTTCCAAATGCAGACACAAATATATTGATGATTGTGATAAGGAAAATACCAATCATTATAAAGTTATTCAAACGATCAGCATTCTGTTGTTCTGTTGGCACGTTGATGTTATAACGGCTGTTGAGGATTAACAAAATCCCAACCACGACCTGAGAGATAAAACAAAACTTTAAAACAACACGTAATTTGTTTACTTTCACGTCTCGCTATAACTAAATACATAAAACAATAATTCAAAACATACCGTTAAAGTAACTTAAACAATCTCGATACTGATTTAACAAGCGACACTTTCACCCAATCTGTACTGGGGAATAGAGTAAATCATAACACTCCTAAGTTTAGCCATCGTTCTTCGGTGTCATGCGTCACGTTTTTTAAACAGTTGCAAGTTGAACAACTGTTCCTTTTGTTACGGTCTCCATTGTTACTCAATAAATTACTGTTGTTTATTCTTAAAACTTACGCGCTTACTTCTTTTGCGACTGCATTTGCACTTTAAGCTAGCTATCTTGTGTCTGTATTTCTTACAATTTCTACTCTATCTTTTTCAATTAACAATTTTTAATTATATAGCATATTCTTCTTCTTTTCACTGATCCAAATTATATTATTTTCCTTCATTTTTACATGTTATTCTTGTTTTAACTGTCTATCAATGTAACATTTCTTTAACAGTGAAAAGCTGAGCTTTAACCATTCATTGTTACACTTTGTACCTATTTTAAACAGTTCAAAGTTGAAATATAATTTTATTCGCCCCTGGTAATAGATTTTAGCAGCATGCAATCAAAAACGACAAACCAAAGTGTTAGGGCGTAGCTTACCTGAAGAAAGATGGACAGACTTATACACACGACATTGAGATGGTAAAAGGAACTATTTTCTCCTTCACGTAGCACATACTTCAGTTGGGAAGCATTGGCAGTAAGTAAAGCTATGTCCATCATTCCTTTAGCCACAGTCTTCTTTGTAGCGTACAAATTGGCATCCAACGGTGGACGAACAGGCCGATGTGGCGGTTCCTGAAAATTCAATCATTTGATATTGTCTCTAGTAAGACATATGTATATACACTAAACCTACAAACTTTCTCCCAAAATGTTGAGCAATATTTGGTTTTCTTATAAAAGAAAATTATATCACACACATATTTGTCACCTCCGTTGTTCTGAACGAGATAAAATTAAGTACCTCTGTTTGACCACCAGCAGTGACGATGAAACTTCTCAAAATATTTATCTTTGTTGTTTGGGATCGGTGTGACTTAATGACTAGCATACTTGGAGATGGATCCGAAGATTCGTAGCTCGCATCCCTTATCCCTCCCAATTCTCGTTCTCTATTTTGGGCCCCATGGGTGCTGTAAAAGTAGTTTTCTGATCCCAATATTCGGTAAGATGCAAATAACCTAGGGGTTGGCGGAGAGTGCTGCTCACTATTTGTCGTCAGTCCAAAATTATGTACCTAGCCTTTCTGTAAAAAGTCTAAACAATTGGTTTGGTTTTAATTTCACGCAAAGCTACAAGAAGGCTCTCTTCACTAGCTGTCCCTAATTTAGCCGTCACAGATAAAGTGAAGGCAGCTCGTCCACACAAAACACCACAAGCTATTCTTTTACCGATTAATAGTAGGATTTAACTGTCACGGTAGGTAATGTTTCAATGACAGGGTGATGTAACATTTAACACATTCTCCGACAGATTCTTCTACGCGAGAAGAATCAAATTTGTACAGTTAGTCTTTGTTGTTCTATATTACACTCGTTTGTGTTTTCAAGTATTACAAGACAATGGAACAGACTGATTCTTAAATTCAAGTCATTAACTGTCACATGATTAATGAACACAAGTAGGACAGTCTAAATGAACATAAGTATATATGAACTGGATAAAAACTGAATTCCTTTAGTGGGACAGCTGTATGTCTACAGACTTACAAAGTTAAAATCCGGGGGTCGATTCCCCACGGTGGACACAGCAGATAGCTCAATATGGCTTTGCTTTAAAACAAAGAAAGCTATATGAAATATATTAGTCTTGTATGAAAGGGATAAATTGACCTTGGCAATCCACTGTGGTATGACTCATAAATGTTTCAGCTTGTGTTATTCCTACATATAAACAGGTGTAAAGTTTGCCGCGAAATTTTCCCTTCGCATGATTTGTAAGTATAACAACCTAAACTGTAAGATGGACTATTCAGATATTTGCGTATCCAAACAATACATCCTGAAGAAATCACACTCTGTATATATCTTAATAAGT
The DNA here is from genome assembly GCF_004210375.1 of Tachypleus tridentatus. Lineage (NCBI taxonomy): Eukaryota > Metazoa > Arthropoda > Merostomata > Xiphosura > Limulidae > Tachypleus > Tachypleus tridentatus. Next base: position 12,011,577 of record NC_134836.1, on the reverse strand, counting down.
TATATTTGTAAACAAAGGTAGTTTCAAACTACAAGTATGTTGAGTTCTAGTAGTAGCACGTTTCTAATGTAATCTCAAATTTGCATACAACATGAGTGTACATTTAGCTTTTTACATCGTTACATAGTGAAGTAGATAGATTCATTTTTACTCATTGTTAGGTTCAGTGACATACAAAATTTGTTCTTTATTATTAGGCTTACATACAATTTATTTTGGTTGTAAAATATATTTTGTAATGATAAACAGTAAACGTGAGATATTTATAAAATGTAAAAGAACCGTCTATTCTTGCAAACCATATTTTTCATCGTAAGATGTAATAAAATTAAAATATTTTCCAAAAGTTTCTACAGATTTTGTTCTTAAAATGTTTGGACATTATTTATGATAAATCGTTGACAAAGTCACCTTTTTTCTAGCTTGAAGCTTTATTAATAAATGTTAATATGTGTTGACAGTCTGTGATTTTATATGCATATACTGGCGAAATAATATTAGGCTATAGTGAACATCAGTTTTAAGTGACGAATAAGAATACTGTGAGGATCAAAATATTTAATGTCCAGCAATAAGGATGTAGAATTTCTAAATGAAGAAACATTCTGTGATGTTATTAGCTCAAATCACTTTGGGGAAGGCCCTAATGTTTCATTTATGGTGATTTCTTGTGTTTCAATGCTAGAACACGTACACACTGCAGTTATTACATTGAACTGGAGATCAGTGTTTTCGTAAACACTATATTAGTGTATCTTGAAGTTTTATTAACAAACGTTTCAGTATGTTTGTTAAATACATGATTTTATCAAAATACATTAACGATGACATATGGGTTCTGATGAAACACGAGTTTTATATAAAAGATAAAAATTGAGACATACTTGTTGTATAATTTATCATAAAAGATATATAATTATCTGAAATTTGATATTTACGCTCAACACTAAATTCTAACTGATTATTTGTAATATTTAAGTGAAACGGTACTTTTTGGCTATCGAAACATTGTTCCAAACTCTACATAAGGAAAATCTGCTTTTGAATAGTCGATAAACTAGTTTTCTGAACCTACAAACTGAAATCTCACATGAACTGAACGTGCATTGTGAACAAATATTTTTTGGCACTAGCAATATTAATCTTATTTTACTATAATGCACATGTTTGAATCCTTTATTCGTTTATTTATGTTGTGAGATATCTTTAGTATGATGTCTCATAATATATTCAATGTTTGTTTTCACAGAACGTTACAGAAATGACAAAGGTAAATTCAACTGAAATGGTAATATGAACATAACACACAAATGTAGTATGAAAACTAATTCAGTATAAGTTAAGATATTTACATAAGTAGGATAGCAGTGTATCTTGAAGTTTTAATACTTTTATCAGTATGATTGACAAATTTGTAGTTTTTACATTGTTGAAGGAATGATAAAACAGTAACTGTATTGGATTTAGAAATTGTTAAAGAAGAATCACTTGATTTATGATTCAACGTTCTTTTAGAATTACAACTGTGAACTCTTTTTCGGGTATAAACTGTTTTCACTTGTGAGAGGTAACTGATACTTTGGGGATCTATTAAGATTAAATATTAGAATATAATTTTACGTTTGTCAACAAGTATTTAATATACGTATTTGAGTCATTATAAACTGATATGACTATTATCATATAAAACAATAAAAACCCTATAACCCGAGCACTTTTGAAAGATGAACCTGCAGGGAAAACTGCAAATAATATACCTTACCAAAAAGTCATAGATTTATATGTTATAAAACCTTTCAACAGTATTGACCTTTTATTCTGTGAGTTTTAAAGAGGAGACTGATTATTCACCCACGTGACGACCTCTCCTCTCATATACTCAATGACTTATTTTGTGATAAACTTTTAAATTGTCGATGATCTTGACGTTCAAAACTTAGACACACTGGTTGTAGTCTTAGACAAATACATCAGCAAAAGGACTGAAAGAGCAACCTGTCCGTATTAAACGTTCATTTTGAAGTGACAAAAATACGACTTATCAAGTATACATGCATAAAGTTCCAACCTGCAAGAAACAAGGTCTAGACAAATATTTATGAAATTTTTTACAGAAAGGTGAGAACAGTAATGGTTAAACGTAACTATTTATGTAGGTCTTTTAAACTTTAGCAGTACAAATCAACTTATAAAACTAAACATTAAATTGAAAGTGATAAAACGTTATACACTATATTAACTATAGAAATGAATTACGATTATGTTTTACGTTTAAAACGTCAGCAAATGAAAAGAGCATATCATATAAGTTTAATACAGAAGTAAAAATTATGGAACTAACGAATTTTCGAAGTGTTTTACACATAAAGCAATAAACAGTTGTAAATGTATGTAAGGTAAATTATTGGCATCGTTTAAATAAATGATAAATTAAGATCATACGTATGGTAGAACTGACATACGTAACAGCGTTCTAATGATAGTTTCGTTAAAACACTGATTGTACTTGTAACTCTTTTAGAACATTTAATTAAACCAAGACAACAACGTTAAATGACATTAATCACTTCTTGAGAAACTTTGAAAAACCCACCTATATAAACAATATCCTTAATAATAACAACAACACGCGCAATACTCTTAATATTACCATCCATCTGATAACAGCGTCCTTCTATAGTTACGCCAACTGCCTAAGAAACCATATTATTACCATCTATCTTTACAATCTTGGTAACACGGTCCACCTACAGAAATACTGTCAGCTTATGTAAAACATGCAAGTAAAAACTATAAAGTAACTGTCAATGTATTTGTTAATAACTCATTCACTGTAATAAACAATAAAAATCATAGTTATATAACAGAGGAATAGCATAAGAATATATTTAATTCATAAAGTCAAACTGGTGAAATATGTGTAAGAAGTGAAACAGTAAGACTGTATGTTAAATTATTGTACGAAAATTGCAGCTGTTATTATGGAAAATACGTCCTTTTCAGGACAGACATTTGTAAAAAGTATACTATACAAACAAGGTAAAATAATCAATCCTACAAACTATGGTAACATTGTCATAGTTACATCAACCGCCTACAATAACATTATCCTACAAAATATTTTGACAAAAACACGTTTATTGTTATACATACTACACAGAAATATAATCAATAAAACATAATAATTTTGCTAATATAATATAGACGTTGATAACATTTTGAGTCGCCCTATGATGACCTCATCATCTTATTGAATTATCCGCCTATACAAATATGACCCTTAGTAACAATATTTGCTTGTAGAAGTACATATGTCTTTGTAAAACCTACATAATTAATTGCACTAGCTTGGGTACCCGTACCAGGGACGGAAGTTATGTAAATTCATAATTAATGAAAGGTTGTCTTAGGAAACGAAAAGTTGTTTCCTTTATATATAATTTTAAGAAATCCCCAAACACTCATAAACACTGCAAAATACAAAATGTGAAACCGTAAATTTGAGTTATCTCCTCATGGACCCAAAAACATCGTGCCAAATTTGGTGAAGATTCATCAACAGGGGCTAAGTAATGGGGAAAAAAATCGCAAAAACACTCGTAGAAACCGCTAAATGCAAAATTGAGTGAATTTTTTCATGGATGTAATGAACCTCGATACCAATTTTCGCGAAGATCCATCCACACCCTGTAGAAGTATTTACATGGACATACAACAGACAGTACTATTATGTTTTATAGATGGCACCTGTGCATTAGATCCGCGTGTGGTGTATTTATGATGTCTTATCTGCACCCCGAAAATGGACAAAAATAAAGTTTTCCATGACGGGAAAATCGTGACCCCTATTACAAATATACATACACACAGGACAAAAATTTCGCGAAGTTAGGATTGCACACTGCGTTATAAAAGGTTTTTACACTATCATTCACGCAAGAGTTCATTTATAGTATGATAAGCAAAAACACTATAAAATTGGTAGGAACTAGAGATCAAAATGACAGATTTAATGTTTTATTTACAAATTAAAACTAATTGTGATAAAAAAACAACTTTAGGCACTGATGACTGTAAATACAATATTATGAAAATTATACTAAATTATTAAATTTAATACTTTGATTGGTAATATAAAATTGTTGTCATGTTGATCTACATCACCTTGTATTTCGCTCGTGAACTATCTGCGCTATCATTATAGATAGCCGAATGATCATTTCCTCACCTAACATACCCTCTGATGTCACTGTATAGAATTATACCCCATAGCAACGTGATCTCTGGTTCCACTTTGTGTAACTATGACGTCATCATTCTGCCCCCTTGCATGTCCTGAAACAGCCAATGAGCGCGCGGTGTCTACAGCCATGCCCTAACTACTCGTAACTAAAATAAGTGCAAAAACAGTATGATTGTATAAATGAAAATGGGTAACACACGTTAAAACAATACCAAACAAAAGTAAGTAAAAAAAAACAGCCTCACAGTATTAGCAGGTTAAAATAACACTGAGTAAGTTACGCATGTACGAAAAATAGCCTGACTGTATTAGGGGTACAGATGACATAAATGATAACGATAAATAAATAAAAAAGAGTAGGAAATAACATTAACTATATTAATTGGTACAGATAACACAATTTAATAATAATATGTAAATAAGGTGGGTAAAAAAAAATTCTAATTGTATCAGCGCAAACAGATAAACACAACAATACTAACTAGTGAAATTACGAAGCAGCCCTAACTGTTTTAATAGATACAAATAATGAATAACTAAAGTAAGCAGGAAAATAACCTCACAGATAACACAAGTTAATAACAAAATGTAATTAAAGTAAGTTGGTAAAACTACCCAATTTTATTAATCATTACAGATAATACAAGTTAATAACAATATGTAACCAAAGTTAATAGGAAAAATAGCATTATTGTATTAACGGATAAGATAACACAAATGAACAACAATGAGTAATTAGAGTAAGTAGGAAATAATCCTAACCGTATTATCGAATACAACAGAACTGACAATCATCAGTAACTAAAATAAGTATAAAAAATCTCACTATTATCGGGTACAGATAACATAGTTGATAAGAATAAATAACTAAAGTAAGTGGGAAATAACTAACTGTATTAGCGGATACACATAACACATTTGATAAGAATGAATAACTAAAGTAAGTGGGAAATAACTGTAACTGTATTAGCGGATATAGATAACACAGTTGATAAGAATGAATAACTAAAGTAAGTAGGAAATAACTAACTGTATTAGCGGATACACATAACACATTTGATAAGAATGAATAACTAAAGTAAGTGGGAAATAACTGTAACTGTATTAGCGGATACAGATAACACAAAATAATCACAATTTACAGTTCATTCGAATAGTACAAACAGCCTGACGGTATAATCTGTTTCTCACTAACTGTATTAACAACAATAACGAAAATGGTAGGAAGTATAGAAACAGTGTTAACAGAGTGTTAAATCAAGTTGATTATGATACGCAGATCTAACAATAAACCTTAACTTACTTACTTATACTTTTGTATCCCTCAATCTTCCTGCAAAAGAATTAAAGATTTCAACTAGACAAACGTAACAGAATGTTAGGTGTGCCTCTGAATCATTATTTGTGTATTCATTTAGAAGTTACGGTTATATTACTCGAAGAAATGATGGGACGGAATCGTTTGGTTTTATCCCATATTCTTCGTTCGTCAAACAAAATGCCTTGGAAAAGAAAGCGCCGTACTTTATCGACATATACAAAAATATCACAACAATACGTCCCACTGATAGAGAACAGGAAAGTGAGTGTACACATAAAAAAATGTACTTACAATATGGTAAACCTAACATACCTCTCTTTCCAATAGTTCCCGATCGGCTCGGTCGGAAATCGCCGCTGTTGGCGTACTTCTCAAGTCCATCAGTTCTTTTTCATTATTTGATCCTGTAGGCATTTTCCACTTTTTTTCGAAATTTTTCACAAACGATACAATGTTTTGAACACAAAAATGTTATAATTCTTTGAAACTTTTAGATCCAGCAACTGTGAAACATTAAAGATGGTAATACAAGCCTGAAAGAGTCCACCGCAGTTTTTAGGGCTAATGAGATATTGTCGAATTCGAAATTAGGCCTAAGAAATACAAAATTGTTACTACATTTAACGCAGATTTAACTATCTGTGCTTAGTGGATATTAGTATCAAATTTGTTCAGTTTTGTTACAGCCAGGTTTCACGTGGTCCGCATACATGTACACGTTTCAATTTCCTTGTGTATACATGCATACGTAGGACTGAAAAAAGGGTGTTGCCGTATAGCCTGTTTCGTGTAACCAAGTAGTTAGTTACTTAAGGTACTAATTCACCACGTTAGACTCTTTGCTAAATAAATATACTTCATGTTTCCCCACTCTTAATTTTTTTACAAATACAAATATTGGATGAAATAGGTTAAGTGTCAGAACTAATATACAAAATTTCGTCTGCTATCAGAATAAAAAAAATCATCGGCTATTATACAAGCTCATGTTGTGCAGCGCCATCTAACAAGGCGGGACAATAGCACCACTGTGGGCGAGTGCAACGACAAGGAACTCTTTGTTAAATTAGTGAAAGAAAAACCACAATGAAATTAAACATTCGTTTCTTCCATCATTTCTTTCTAAAATACTATAAAACGAAAAATTACGTTCCATTCTTAATCCAATTATTATGGAAAAATAAATAAGACTGCTTTCCTGGCAATTGGTGTTTTTCGAAATTATAATTATATGCCGAAACTGAAATCTTGTTTTATATGTCACAAAGAAAAATATTAACAACCATGTTTATAACTAAGTTTGATTGTTGTTGTTGTTTATTTGAAAAATAAACTTTTTAAATATCTCCAGATGAATTCATTAATGTCAAAATTACGATGCTACGTTCCTCATACTGTAATACATTGTAACTCAATATAAGAAGAAACAGACATTTTATGTGGAATAGATATTCATAATTTTGATGTTCCGTTGCTAATTATTGTATTGCTTTATATACTAATCTGCATTAACACAACCAGACAGCCATTTGGTAGCCGATTTCAAGCAACCAAAGATGATTCTTCTAAGGACTGAGATATGTTAAAATTTCAACAATAACTGGCTCTCTAAACTTGAAACTGATTTTATTAAGTCCTCTGAGACTAAAAATTTACAAAGCTCGAATAATGCTGTGAATATACAGACAAATATTCCATAGAATCACTTTTATAAACCGCATGCTGAGGTACTTGTTCCTTGTCTAGGTAGTGAACTTTTAAAAAAAAAATGTGTGGGTGGCTGTTATGATAAATTACACAAAATTACTACCTTAAACACAATTTATTTTTAAAATAACCTTCCAATATTCATTATTACCCCCAAAAGTTTTGTATAAGCTCTACAAACTCGATATGTATATGCTTAAAATATGGTATACATCATATGATGGTCAGGATGACTTTGTAGTAAGAGGAAGTGGTCAATCGAATAGCAATCGGACTGCTATCTGTTACCTGCTTTCAAGATTCACCTCTTAATTACCTTCTACACTGTTTCACGTAATTATTAATTAACGGTCACTGTTCATAGAAGTGTCTTACGGCTGAAATTGAAAGGTCAAAGTAAAAAGTAGTATAACTCAAGAAACGATTCTTCATATCAACCTTATGGTGGTTGCTGGAATAGAAATTTTAGTTGAGTTTGTGTAGTATTACAATAGTGGTGGCCATTTTTCATTGCATTTCTCCATAAAGAGTGCTAGCGCACTCTCTAAGATGTATAAAACTTTTGAGTGCCTTTCCCAGACTGTGAAAAACTGTTTCATAGAAAATTTAAGTGTTTGTTTTTGGTGTAAGAATGTAGTGCCATTTATGGACGTAATTAACGTTAACTTACGTCAAAGATAATAAATGCTCAATAATCAACGATAATGAGGTAGAGGGATATTAAACCACTATTAACGTACCTCTTCTTCCCAACTAACATCCCACCAACTTTAGTCGAGATTGGCTCAGCGATCTAGGTGTAGTTAGATAACAGACAGACACACAGAGTTTAGTGCTTTATATGTATAGATAGCTTTGTTGTCCATAAATGAAGAAAATGTCTGAGCTTTTGTGTGTTTTTTGCAGATATATATATATATATATATATACCACTTCTCTACTTGGTTTTGGTTTGTTTTGAAGTTCAAGCAAAGCTACACAAGGGCTATTTGCATTACCTGTCTCTAATTTAGCAGTCATGGACAAGAGGGAAAGCAGCTAGTCAAAACAACATATCACCAAATCGTGGGCTACTTTTTTAACAATCAATAGTGAGATTGATCGTATCATTGTAACACCCTTATAAATAAACGAGCAAGTATGTTTGGTAAAGAGGATTCGATCCCATGACTCTCAGACTATACACATTAGAATAGGACAATCAAAACTCGTATCCCCATTTCGCCACTAGAAATAGATCAGTTTATTTTATTTTTAACCTTCAGTCCATACCAGAAGATGGAAGGTTGATAATAAGAAACACACATACACATACAAAAAAACATAATTATTAATTAATTAGAATTCTGTTAATATTATCTGAAGTGTATATTTTAATAAGACCGTTGTAAAGAAATCTCAGTTTTGAAGAAACTGAGGTCACATTGTGACACATAGTAACTAACATGCTCTTCTAGTTATAGCAGTAAGAAACCCCAGTTCAAATTTAAAGATGTCATATTTAAACTATCTGAATTATTAACTGTGTTTGTATATGTTTTCTTATAGCAAAGCCACATCGGGCTATCTGCTGTGTCCACCGAGGGGAATACGAATCTCTGATTTTAGCGTTGTAAATTTGTACACTTAACTAAATAAGCGTTCTGTGTTGTCCGTCCATGCTAGTAGATCTGTATTGCAAAAAAACTAAATTTTTAAGGCACTCTGAGGATCGCTGGCTCGAATATCCATCACACCAAACATGCTAGCCCTTTCAGCCATGGGGCATTATAATGTTACGGTCAATCCCACTATTCTTTGGTAAAATAGTAGCCCAAGAGTTGCGGTGGGTGTTGATGACTAGCTGCCTTCCCTCTAGTCTTACACTGCTAAATTAAGGACGGCTAACGAAGATAGCCCTCGTATAGCTTTGCGCGAAATTCGAAAACAAACAAATTTATGTTTCACTTTAATCTAAAACTTTAAAAGAGTATATTTGCTTCGTATGGAAAAGATTAAAACCTAGCATCCAACACTTCTTTCATATTTGTTTTCACTTGGTAAAAAGCATGTGGTATTTACGCTACTATAAGTACTTTAGCTTATGAACAAAAGTAAAAGCCTTTTATACTGTTCAGTCATGTAGAAGTTTGAAATTAAGTTACTAGTCAATCATGTAATAGTCTGAGGTTAAAATACTGTCCAATTATGTATCTCTTTCTACTTAAGATAACAGTTAATCATGTTAACTTCAGGCTAATATCCTGGTAATTATTGTAGCAGAGATACTGGTCAATAATATACTAGTTCCAGGCAAGTATATTGGTCATTCTTGTAGCTGTTTCAATCTCTGTTTTACTCCAATAAGTACATTTCAATCATTAATATATGTGGAGTTATAGATTGGCCCACAACAATTTCTTAAAATAAATTATACAAATAACCAGCAAATGAAAAGAGATTCACAATAATCTAATTTTCCGAACTGAAGACTGGAACAGTTATGAACGTTGCCCTACCATAACTAGATTGCAATAAACATTTTGTTGGATATTATCAGGTTAAAATTTCAAAAAGTTCTGTATAACTGTCCTGCATTTTGTAAGATATTTTGTTAACCGAATGTTGTAAACACAAAGTAATCCATTTTATCAGATAAAGGTTGCATACTCCAAAAGCTAGAAACTCGTATTATTTTGGCCCATTGATGGTATTATTGTTACAGGAGCCCAAGTAGTAATTTTGATGATATTGTTGTTATAGAAATCACCAATAGTTATATTGATGGTTTAATTGTTACATGAGATACCAGTAGTAATGTTGATGGTATTGTTGATACAGAAAACACCAATAGCTATATTGATGGTTTTATTGTTACATGAAATACCAGTAGTATTGTTGATGGTATCGTTGTTATAGAAAACACCAATAGTTATATTGATGCTTTTGTTATTACAGGAGACACCAGTAGTAATATTGATGGTATTGTGTTATAACCAATAATCTTATGAAACTACAAACAACGAAATAGTTCACAAAAATGTGCTTATATAGCAGATGATATCCACTGATGAATTTAAGGTTTTTGAATCGCTGTTTACAGGTTTTTAATAACGTAAATATTTTAGATAAATACATTTGTGAAACGGAAACCTTAGTTTAGTCAAAGACAATTCGAAAAGTCCAGTTGATCAGTGGGAATTTATTATTCTAAATTGCTAGATCTTGGGGCTCGATATCTCGTGGCTGACAGAACTCAGACAGCTTATTAGTTTTGTGCCGAAAACAAAAATATAATGTTTACCACATCTGTGGTTCTTCTGGTTTGTGCTAACTTAGATAAATCGTCACATAAACAATATTCAAAACTTTTAATTTTCTAATAGCGTGGTGAGATAAAGATTTTAATTTATTTATATGAAATCATGTTTATTATTACTTACAAACAGGTTCCTCACTGAAGTATCATGGGATCAGGTGAACTTATGCCTATTTTCTTGATTTAGAGATAACGTTTAGGGCTTTATGCGATGGCCTCCAACAAACTTGTTGGCTCGAATTCCACTTAAAGCAGATTTTTTTTATAATATTTATATAGATTGTTTAAAAACTAAGTGTATTTAATTACCAAATTCTTTCACTGGTCTTACTTAGTACAAAGACCCCTTGGCAAAACTCCAAACGCTTTACGAAACATCAGAAATTCGATCGAGGAAACGGACAAGGAAATTATCAGCTATGTCTAAGTTATGTTTTCCAGATAACCGTTTCAAACAAATTGGTACTGAAAAAACAGCTTTGCTAAGCCTAGTGGTTGCCGGTGTAGAAGTCAGAGAACTTTGTATTATATATTATTTATGTCGGAGTGAAGAGTATAAAATAAACATCTGCTGGGATTTGTGAAATATTTTGTTATTTTATGTATATTTACTCTTTCAAAATGTACAATATATTTCACTGATTATCTTTTCATTATTAACACTCGTAGCTTCGGCTATGATATAGAACACGTCTTTGTGTCACACTGACTAACTCTTTTCGGAACTTAAAGGCAAGTTTGTATTCTATGATCTTATAAATATTCAACTAGTTCATTAAAACTGGTAGTGTAGGAAGTGTGATTCATTAAGAGCTTTAGTTTCACTGCGTTAAACTGTGTGTGTGATCACGTTTTTAACTAGTCCGTGTTATTCAGGTACTCAACATCAAAGTTTAGAGTTATCTAACATCTATGTTTAGAAGTATCCATACAACATACATTCTGGAAGTTTTATGCACATAATAAATAAATAAAAAGGCAAAACAAACAAGTGAACAAATAAACAATCTTTATTCAAAATGAGGTTTGTGAAGTGAACAAACCGACAGCTTCTGACTAACATTACTGGAGATAGAGAGACGTACATTAGCCCCCTTTCCTCTTTTAATGGGGAGAGAGAAATGTACACATAGAAAAAGGGGCTGCTGGAATGGAGAGAAAAACGTCCAATCAGGAAAGGGGAACTGCTGGAATGGAGAGAAAAACGTCCAATCAGGAAAGGGGAACTGCTGGAATGGAGAGAAAGACGTTTATCTACGTTCGGCGTTTTGTGGCGCAAAGCAACAAGGCTACCTGCGCCAAACATCCGGTAAAAAGTTGAAAGTAAAATTATTAAAATTTGGAAAAAGGAAACAAAGTAAAACAAAACAAACTTTAATTTTTGAATTAAAAACTTAAATAACGTTAAATCCAATTTTTATGTCTAGTTTACAGTAGTAAGAGAAAAACTACAGTAATACAAACTTTAAATTACTTTCTGTACCATAATTTAAATTATCATAACTCACCAGGATGACTAATGGGTAAGTTCAAACACCAGCATTAGTCACCTGAAGTTGGCCTTTCCAATCCTGGTTTCGTGTTTTTGACGTTATGGCCATTTTCTAATTTCATATCGAATTAGATGTACTTTAATTCTCAAAGTCTAATTTATGAATTAAAACCCTAAATAGCGTTAAAAAGGTCTATGGCATTTAAAAAACTAAAAACTTTTGTAATGTGGACAGTGTCACCATCGCCAATGACACTGTATAACGTTATGGATAAACCTTGGGACAAAAAATGACTAAAATGGTGCTGTCGTTGAGAGTCGTAACGATGGCAAGACAGTAAAATGTGGCTTATTGTGATCTGAGTGTCACATAGATAACACATTGGTGCATCAGTCCCAGAAAAAATAAAACAGTCAAAAACTGTGACTAATGTGTATAATATGTAATAATAGGTAGCTATTCAACAACTGTCGCATCCAGCTCTCTAGAAAGTGTAAAAAAGAAAGAGATTTGGCCATCACTCCTATAACACACTCACAGCTCCACAGAACGGAACGTGTTTTTACGGCAAGACAATGTAAACACGATACATCGGATTTACCCTTAAATACCAAAACCATTCATGCCAGGCCTAACAATAATAAATATCCAACGCTTTTGAGTCAATGTTACATATTCAGTATATATAACTAGTGTATTTCGTTTGAAAGTCGTGCCCCCCGCTAGTACAGCGGTATGTCTCCGGATTTACAACGCTAAAATCAGGGGTTCGATTCCCCTCGGTGGGCTGAGCAGATAGTCCTTTGTGGCTTTGCTATATGAAAAACACACTTGAAAGTCGTTTAACACCAGGAGTTATGTTAAGCTTGTCTGTAAACGTAAACTGGTTCTTTGTGCCTGACTTGAGAATAAACATCAACAATACTAGTCTCCACTTTCAATGTTTGTAACCTTGTACTATTCTCAGAACGTCATTCTACTGAAAACTAAATGCAGGTCTTAAGTTGAAAACAATTTTATATGTTCGAAACATTTACTAAATTTTAGCTTATGAAAAGCTCTTTTATAACTCTTGTAATGTTTGTTTACTAAACTTTATCTTTTGAAAACATATTCAACTCTTGTAATTTCTATTTGTTTTCTAAGCCTCATCTTTTGAAAAGCTATCTTATAACTTCGGTAATCTCCGTTCCTTTTGGTACAAAGCCTCATGCCACATTGCACTATATGGTGTGTTCTTCAGGGGAAACAGAACCCCGGATTTTAGAGTTGAAAGTGTGTAGACTTACTGCGGACTCTGTAGTTCTTTAACGGAACCATTTTTTAAATAAAAAAGTACATTTTGTCGAGACCGATTACGTGAAAAATAAGAATGAGCACATTTCATTATGATAGTTTTAACTGACAGATTTGGAACAATTTTTTCCTTTAATTTTATACAAACGTCTCTTAACATTTGTAAGTAATACAGACCAAATAAAGTATGTTATGAAAATGTTTCAGATAATCATACAAAGCTATAATCAACTATTTACGTTAGTAGTGCTTAATTTTGAGCTAACATACTACAGAGAGAAAGAAGTTGATCTGCTTTAATCGAATAGTGGGATGAATTATTTTTACAGCATTCTCAGTACACAAAATCAATATGACGCGAACTTGGGACTCTTTAGAATAAGTGTGACGGACCGTGAGTTCGAAGGTCCGTTAGCTGGAAGATGCTGTTTTATTGTTAAAATGTTAAATTGACTGTTTGGTTAAATTTGTGGTATTTTATGACAAAACACCTCAGAATATGACCTAAAAACGTTGCAGTTTCTCAGGAATTCATGGATAATGTGCATCATTATTTCCACGATGTTATTTTCTTGTTTGACATCAGCTGCAGATCCCTGATATCTACACGTCAGGACTGTATTTGTTAATCTAGTTCCTTTGTCGCTCTAAATACTCCTGTTGTTTGTATTTAAAACGAGAGAAAACCGTTAAGGTAGACTGGTCCCCCGAACTCCCACCAAGATGTGTCCTTTAAACTTTTCCCTTTAGATTATATCTGTTATAGACCTACGAATCTCATTATTCATTCAGAATTTACTTGTATTGTGAAAACCAAAATTTATGACTATCGGGACTTCGAACTATTGGGTGGTCACCACTAAAATTCACTGGAATTTCCATTGAAATACAAATTATTTGAATACTTACTGTGACATTTAACCAAAAGTTCTGATTTTAACCGCTAGGGTTCGTTTTGTTCTTGTTGGTAGGCGCAAAGCCACACAATGAACTATCTGTGCTCTGCTGGACACGATATAGAAATTCGATATTTCACGTTAGTAAGGATTGAAAGACAATTTTAGCCTAGCTTCTTTTATTTTTCCTAAAGCATATAATGCAAAATAAAATAAACTTAGACACGCTCCAGTTTATATCACATATAAACTTGTGATATATAAATCTTTGATAAACCAAAGTGTCTGGAAGATAGTGAAATGCTGAAGAAAAGCTCGTCTACACAATATATTTGTTACTTAAATATATTCTCGTTGTCAGTGTTCGGCACTCACTACAGAAAAGTTCCAAACGAAAAAATAAACGTTTTAAGCATCATAAGGCATTTTATTTCATTATTTTTATTACGTAAAAAGCGGTTACCATACCGAACAATACACACAGATACAAGTAATAAACACAAAACGCAATTCTATGTAGTTCTAAAAAAGCCAATATACTTAATCTTCTAAAATAAACAGCTATTCAAAGCAACTCTGGTGTTTGATCAATCAACTAAAAACCAGATATAATTAGAAATCTACGTTTCATGCTTGTTAGGATAATTTTAACTGCCCTTTATTTGGTATTGGTGTAACAAATGTAAATTATAAATATTCGAATACAGTTTATAAATATTATAACAGTGGATATATATACACAATACGCGTTATGAAATTGTAAATAATACAAAAGGCTTGCTTATCTTGTAATATCCTCCTGGGTATAAAACCGGCAACAAGCGCCACCTATAATTACACGTGACACAGAATTGGGTTGCTGGAATACCTATGAATAAGGTAAGGTTGCAACATCAATACACTAGACGTGATTATTAACTAAATATTTATATACGACAACACGAGTTGTGATGTGGTAACCTACACTGTTAGAACTCCACACCTGTTGCGTTACGCAATTGTATGTACGTTTAATGTTTCGGTCCTTGTAAATCAGGCTTTTAATGCTGTTAATGGCCCTACAGAAGCAGGGGCGTAAAACCTGGGAGGGGGGATACATCCTCCCTTCATTTTAGGTGGGGGGTATGGTGCATACAATCATCCCCCTTTAAAGTTTGGTCTGTTGAATTGTTTTATCGCATCACAGAGCTACAAATGTTTTTTCTTGTGATTCTCGTGTTCTTACCAAACGAATTACATATTTAGGCCTAGATGTAGGCTTTTTCAGAAGCCGAAATGTACATCTTTAACATAGGCGTGCTTCTAAGCTTTTCGATCTAAGCGATAATTCGTAAGTATCAGTCAGTAGACCTAAGTAAACATGCAAGGCTTGCAAGCACTATCACAGAATCTACCTACGTCTTGTATGTAGTGTAAGATTAAGTAAAATTTTCATCACAACAGATTGAGCAGAGCATGAAATTCGAAAATATTACTCCCAAGCGTAAACTCCTGTGATCAAGATCTGGCAGGCCATTTGTAGCTTGTAGTTGCATCAATCTGATGTGTATATTGTGCGGTTTTCCTACAGCAATTGTCCTTATGCATGTCTAGCCGGTTTTATTGTCGAACGCCTTACTCTCCTTAGCTGCCTAATCCACTGACCATAGTGTATGTTTAGTGTACAGTTAACGACAAGTTCAGGACGCTCGGATCCAGATGCGCCCTACAACATCCCCCTCCGCTCCCTTTAGTCTGAGCCTCGATTTTACAACAGGGCTCATTAGACCTGTGTTTGTGGTCCCTCATTAATCCATGAAATTTCAGATTATCACCACCCTCTAATAAAGTGCTGGTGCTTTATGGTAAAAGAACAATATATTCTCTTATCATAGATAGTAAAAATATTGTATTTCCTTGTATAATTAGAACACAAAAGGAGTGATTTCAACGGCCTGAAGCCTCTACTCGAATTGTATTGTTAGTTTTTGTTTAGGTGTTTTTATTTAATAGACGTGCTTATAGACATTATATCACAACGTGTTTGTCTTTTGATGAGCTTTAACAGGAATATAATATATTTGTGATTGTTTAAGTATTTTTCGAGAAACTTGCAATTACTTGTGTTGTAACTAGCACACATTATTGTCCCAGCGATGCCCAGGTGGTCAGTCGGCTCGGTAGTCACTGTGAGGTTCGCGCGTTCGACTTAAATACATTGTACAGTTCAGTCCTACTTCCATTCTGTTCTATCTTCGTTCGTTGTACGTTAGTTTTTCAATAAAGACTGTATTTTAGCCAGTTGAGTCATCTGAGAAACAGATTCCAATTATGACAAGCATGCGTCTGAAACTTTCCGATAATAGACAGTTCTGCAAGCCAGTACTAGTACTACAAGTGACAATGCAGATAATCCAACAACCTCAAGCAAAGGAATAGAAACTTGCCATACAGAGGAAATACCATGTTCATCAGAGGACGAGTCTGAAAATGCTTGTGCAACTATTGCACATCATGAACCACCAGATAGTTGTTAAACAAGTTTGTGTAGTAATGAAAAATCTGACACTCCACAGATACAGTATGGAAAGCCATATCATCCAGACGAACAACTAATACCACGACAGAAAGCAAAATCTCAACTTCCAGGGCAAGTGGTTTGATGAGTTCCCATGGCTGCACTTCGACAATCAGACTTAAAAAGTCATATGCTTTCATTGTGCCAAGGCGGAAAATAAAGGCCTTTTTACAGGGAAATTGGAGAGGCCAGTGGAGTGTACCTTCATATCCACCGGTTTTGCAACTGGGAAAAGGCAAAACAGAAATTCAATGAACACCAATCCTCCTCTCATCACAAATTTGCTATATCTCCAGAAGGTTCACTTGATGTAACTCCAGTGACAATCCAGCTACATGATGGAAAAAAGAAGCAGCAGGAAGAATGCAAAAGAAGTCTAGCCAAAATATTCAGAAGTTTACGTTTCTTACTGCGTCAAGGTTTAGCATTACGCGGACGTACTGATACAGAGGGGAACTTCCTGCAGTTGATGAAGCTCCTGGAAGAGGAAGATCCTGAGTTGACGGCCTACTTGTGAAAGAAAACCACATTCATATCACCCCAGGCTCAGAATGAAATAATGAAGATGTTCAGCCATCAAATACTGAGGAACATAGTACACGAAGTGCAGCATAGTAAAATTTTTGCATTAATGGTTGATAGCACTCAAGATGTTACAAGTGCCATACAGGAAGCAAAATGTGTACGATATGTAGATGAGAACCTTGACGTCCATGAGACATTTCTTGGTAGGTACAGTGTTTTTCAATACAACTGGTGAAACAATATCCTCGATTATACTTGATGTACTGACTAGACTCAATTTACCACTGTCAAAATTAAGAGCACAAACTTATGATGGAGCCACTAACATGAGTGATGCGTACAGTGGATGCCAGGCAAAAATAAAAGAGAAGCAATCGTCAGCTTTGTTTTTCACTGTGGAGCACACAAGGCTAATTTAATAATGCAACATGCAGTTGAAGCTTGTGAATGTGTTCGACATTCTATCCAGTGGGTACATGAACTTGGTGCCTTACTTCAGAGGTCAGGCAAATACAAAACAATCTTTGAAAATATTATATCGTCAGACAGCCACAATGGTCCAGTTAAATACATCCGCCCACTGTGTCCAACACGCTAGTTTTGCCGCCTATCTGCAATCACATGTGCTAATGATCACTACAGTGACATTGTTGATTTTTTGTCTGAATTAGCAAATGAAAAATCAGATGTAGCAGTGAAAGCACGAGGTATGCTGGACAGATTTGACAAATGAAAGACAGTTTTAGGATTGTTGATGGCTCAGCATCCATTAGCTGCATTAGAGGAACAAAACCGTGCATTCCAAGCAAAATTAGCGACAGTATCTGGCATTATTGAAGCATCTGCAATGACAGTTGAGCAATTTCGGGTATTGCGAACAGAGGAAAATTACAACAAGAAATTTGATGAAGCTGAAAAAAGGTAACTTTCCTAGATCTGGTGCCTATTGAACTACCACGCATTCGCAGACCCCCCAGAAGGATCACAGGTTATGGCTCAGCACACCATTCTGCAACGGTTAGAGATTACTACAGAAGCCAATATTTTGAATTTGTGGACACAGTCACAGAACATCTGACCACTAGAATCAATGCAGACAACAATGACTTGAGGCAATATCTGGCACTTGAGAACATGATCATATCTGGTAAGATTGACAACTCGGTTATAAACTTCTATCCAGAAATCTCTGCACAACGGCTCGAGTTTCAGTTGCCCATGTTCAAACGAACAACAAAAGCAATATCTCTGATAGGTGTGAAGGATGCTTACTGTAAAATGCATCAAGCAAGCCAGCAAATGTTTAGTGAAGTGTTTCTTCTCATGAAAATTTTGCTTGTATGTCCAGTATCCAGCTAAGAATGTGAACGCAGCTCTTCTGCATTAAGACGGTCTCGAAGACGTGGTTAAGGTGAACTATGTCTCAGTGCTGCTTCAACCATGTTGCAGTTTGTCATACCCACAAAGATGAGGTCGACAAGATAAATATAGAAGAGCTTATGAAATAATTCATAAACAGATCATCACAAAGGAGGTCTACGTTTGGGAACATGTAGAGTAGAGAACTAAATGAATCTTACTTCAATGAAAAGTATGAATAATTATGTGCTACATTGTATTGATGTGTAATTTTCAAGAGTTCGCAAAGACATTTTAATTATTTTTATCAAACAACATGAACAGTTTTTCAGTAGATATAAACTTATCAAGGGTAATTACTAATTTTATTAATATTTGAAAACATAATTCATGCAATGAAAGTTATTAGTAACCTTGCCAAGTATAATGGCCATCTTTTATACTGTGCAGTGTACAGGAATAAATTCTCGTGCCAGTTAATTTATGACACATTTGTCTTTATTGGATTAACATTTTGAAAACTGTTCACAACACCTCACTTATACAAACCTACATGGAAACCTTGAAGTATCGTGGCAACAAGATTACTCTGTGACTGCATGTTTACAGCTTTCAGGTTCACGTAATCAGAGATTACCAATTTGCAAATTGAACAGTCCACATAAGTGGCTGCAAAAATCATCCCCCCCATCGGATGTAAAAAACCTATGCCCCTGTACAGAAGTTGCATTAAACTTTAGGTAGAGGGAGTGATTGAACTTGGCGATCTATTACTTCGATCGAGGTTTCCTTCTTTCTCTTCAGTGTTGTGCATATCTTCCTTAACATGACGATTTCTATTCAACTAAAAGCTATTACAGTATTTCACTTTTTTGTTTAAAGTAGGATTCCAAGACAAATAGGAAATATGCACGTGACTAACGTGGGCTACACTTGAATACACGCTTCTCAGAATTCAATATAATGATTATAAACGTAACAAAATAAAACGTTCAGTGGATCACGTCTCCTCGGTGGAGTCGGGGTTTTATACACTGTAGAAATAGGTCAGCCAATCATAAAGACATCGCGAACATATCGCATGGGTCCATTTATTAAAAACACAAAATCCGTGGCAAATTGGTCAAGGTGGAATGGCTGTAAAGTTTTGAAGGCTTACATTTTCAAGTATGACGGAACCCAACTTTACGCCCACACCCAAGTGATTCTTCATTGTACGAAACTTACGTCGGTCTATATAAGAAACAAACTATAATTCAACAAAACTCTGCCTTGGGAAAAAAAAATTAAGACTATTTTTATTACTCCTTTAGCGAATTTCTACTTTAAAATAATGAATCAGGGAGGGGAGTGGAGGGGGTTGCTGGGGCGAAAGCTACCTGAAAATATGCCTTAACCCTTCCTGTTGCCACCCACAATTAACAAACAAAAAAAGTTTACTGTTAAAACTAGTTCAATTCCTAAATATAACACTATTTGCGTCCATAATTTGGACAGTGTAGACACCTGGAGTTTTTGTCGAACACCCCTTCAGTTCCCTAACTGAACTTTCTAAGGAGAATAAATTACTAATGTTTGATTCAGAGGTTGGGAGTGGACAGACTGAGCCTTAATTGATAAAAACAAAAGTATCTGTCCCCAGTGACACAAAGATCTTAAGTTGATCTGTCAAATTAGGTTATTTCATGAACCTTAAGGAGGTTAACTGTGTTGCACTCTTGATTTTACTCAGAGCCAAAACTCTTAACTACTTATACCACGTACCACAAAAAGTAATTGATGAGCATTTCTTTTATGCTAAAAACCTTTATAAATAATATACAGTAAATCTACATTCTTATTGTTTAAAGTAAGTCACATTTTGAAAGTTGAATGACAGTGTGATTAGTTCCCAACAGTTTAGTGTAGTACATCCTGCTAATGAAATAAAATTTGGCATCAACATTATTCGTGTCTCTTCTACAATAATTTCAAAAGTGATCATTTTGTAGGCTAACTGGAATAAGGTCTAAAAACTAAGCAGTTGCACGACACTTCTTTTGAGAATATGTGACTAAAATCATGAAAAGTGCAAGTATCTACGAGAGGCAGTGCTAAAATTAGGATTTGAAGTCATATTTGAACAGATCTTGTGAGTATACTTTAAAAACATATAGTTTTACATATTTTTCTGTTATCTAATAAAAGATATAACAAATTAAGAACATTTTTAAGTGGAATTGCTTTTTTTGTCCACCCCCTGTAAGATGTGTTACAGTGATTTCAATACCTGAAACTGAATGAATATTTACATAGTTACCTTTCTTCCCTTAAGTAGCTGACTTTATAAAATATAATTTGTTCAAATACATTTTTTTTTAAGTTTTACTTTAGTTCATTATCTAAATGGATTTGAGAAATTCAATCTAAGCTTGCCACTGTAACTGGAAGAGTATAATTTTTCTATGTACAAAAAAGACTTCTTTGGTATATCTTTCAGACAAGATTTTGATGTAAACAGCTGCCTCTTTCTTTTATATTTATCACACTACACAATGAGAGAGTTTTTATTTCTTTCTTCCAAAAGACTGCATTAAAGGACTCTCTCCAAGTAGGTTCAAACAACTTCCTGGAACACATTACACTTTGAAATAACTTACATGTCTATAGTTCTTGTGTACAGTTAACATAAAATCCAGCTGCTCTTGCAAAACGTTCCAAGTCATTTTCTGCTCCTGTTCTTTCAATCAATTTTTCTGTCACTCGAGGATCTGTGTTCTCCTTCCACTCTGGACCACCACCTAAATAGCTGTCCCCAACTCCAAATGCTGATATCAGAACATTGATAACAGTGATGATGAATATAAATATGACGGTAATGTTGTTAAACAGGTCAGCCCGAAGTTGTTCACTTTCACTGTTTATGTTTGAGCGGCCAACCAGTATGAGCAGGATACCAACAATAATCTGAAAATAAAGCCCCTCATTAAATATGCTCTGTCACAAAATTCTAGAAATACACAGAACTAATCCATTTATTAAATATGACAGTAATGTTGTTAAACAGGTCAGCCCGAAGTTGTTCACTTTCACTGTTTATGTTTGAGCGGCCAACCAGTATGAGCAGGATACCAACAATAATCTGAAAATAAAGCCCCTCATTAAATATGCTCTGTCACAAAATTCCAAAAATACACAGAACTAATCCATTTTTTGACCTGAAAAAGTGCTTACAAATTACTATAATAAATGCATGTGCACATGCACTTCATTTCAATGGATGTTAATAAAAGGCAGATGTAAATATACTTTAGTAGATTTTGTAAAACAATGTATTAAAAGCATATAAAAGTTTTTTGTAAAATGTCTGAAGTTAGGTCTTAAAATAACATTATAAAGGTTTTATTGGTAACATTAAAAAAGGTAAAGTTTAGCCTTAACTAAACTAATGCAAAAAACATATACAAGTTACTATAGTAATGTATCTCTATGGGATACAGGCCATACTTAACATAGGCTTAAAATCAATTATGCCTAAGACAAGCACACTCATAGATTAGGGGTAAAAGAAGAACTTAGCATACTTCATAACAGTAAAAAACTGTTTCCAAAGTATATTGTTGAGGCCAAAACTTGTATTTATGTTCTGAAATTTCTTTATGCACATGAGCAGCTTTAGGTAGTTTTTTTCAGGGTGAGAAATTTCAATTCTGAAAAGTATTTGATAAAAATAATAACTAGAAGTTGAAGTCCTGTATTTAAAGTGCTGTTGCAAATGTTTTGCGGGTCTCTGCTAGGACAGCAATATTTTCTATACACATACAGGAATGTAAAGGAATCTTATAACAAAATAAAGAACTATATTCAACTCAAAATGCTGCACATTACTGGTAGTTTCAAAATATACCTTTTTTAACAGGTGAAAAACAAAATATAAGGCATAATTACTTAAAAACTTACCTTCCTGTTTACCAGTTGTTACATTATTTTTAAGTTTTATATCATATTACTTTACACATTACTCCTTGTATTTTACAAAGTTTTACAGCAATGGGAAACATTTGTTTTTACATTGATGTCTTTCATGCAGAAATAAACTGTAACACATATCAGACAGTTAACTCATATTATGTGAATTACCTGGTAACCCTAATCTGAAAAGATACAAACACTCATGTGTCATTTCAAGCTCTCTGAAAGTCTAAACAAAAAGCTCAGTACATGTGTAAACCACAACCTTTTACCTAACAGCACTCTCATATAATCATAAGACATTTCTGGACTGAACACACAATTACTAGCTAAACACTATGTACCTAATTTCTAAGAAAACAATGAATCAACATATTTTTAACCACTAGTATATCATGAGACACGTGGCTGCAACTACATCACAATTTATTTTACAGCTGACAAATGTACAGACTTAATCGAAGCACAGGACACAGCATATCAAACAGTATAATATGCTGTGATGATCACAATGTAAGCAAATAAAATAAAAACGGTAAGTCACCACACCTGCTTCATTTTAAAGAACATTTTCACACCTGGTGTATGTGGCACAACATGTCAGCCATTGTTACGTTCAGTATAGGTTTCATCTGGTATTTACAGTACAGCTTATCAGCTGTTGTTGTATTTAATGTAGGTTCCACTTGGTTTTTGTGGCACGTTATGCCAGCTGTTATGATGTTTAGTGAAAGTTCCACCTGATATTTGTTTCATAACATGTCAGCAGTTGTTATTTAGTTTAGGTTCCATCTAGTATTTGTGGTACAGCATGCCAGCTGTTGCAACTTTTAGTCTAGGTTCCACCTGATACTTGTTTCACATGTCAGCTGTTGTAACATTTAGTCTAGGTGAATGGTTTTGTGTACAAATAATCAGCAGTGTCTTTTTTTTTTGTGGAGGGGTCAATAGAGGCAACCACCCCTTGAACTCGGAAAGAAGCACAAAACTACAGATTTAGTACAATGTTTCTAATCAGGCCAGATTAACAAATATGTAGCTGAACTGGAAAGCCAGTGCAAAGGCAGTCTTCTCTACCCCCTTTAGCCTTGAAATAATAGTTAAAGTTACAGTTTAGTATACTGTAGTGAAGTATGCTGGCCATAAGCTGTATTTCCAGACACCTCTAACCAAGTACATACTTGACACTGTCCCCATACTGTCTCCTCCCATCACTGGGTACAAAACTCCTAATACTGGACCTGTAAAGTTTAATGTATACTTAGTTTTTCAAAGCATTTTTCAGAATAACTTCACCACATGTTACCAACCACAAAGGAAATTAAGTATATTGGAGAGATTACCTAAGTTTCAGAGCAATGCATCAGGAGTAAAACTTATTAAAATATACCACCACTTATCTGTTTGTAAGGTGTAAGAATTACTGAATTCCAAGACCATTCAAGATATAACACTGGATGTACTTTCACAGGCTCCCAAAAATGTTTTATTTGAAAAGTTAACAAAACCAAAATTAAGGGTAACAAATATTTTTATTTCTTGGTTTAGAATTTCATACATCATACTGTGTTGTAGTCTACAGAGTGCATAATTCTTCTCATGATTCATGTCATGTATATGTGTTACTGACTTCATTTTAGTGCCTACTGACTGAATGACAGATAACTCACTGCTGTATAGTGCTGTAAGTAGTTAAAACAGATGACCTTCGGCTCCCTAAAACTTGATTGCATAACAATAGTGAACAATAAAAAAGATCCATTTTTTTCAAAACAGTAAAAACATTTGAGACTTGACTATGTAACAAAGTCAGAGAGCATTTGTTCAAAATAGTTTTAAAAACCTGAAACAAAAGTGTGTAACAAATTCAGAGAGGATTAGTTCAAGATATCAAAATAACCTGAGACTGAAATGTGTAGAGACTGGAAATAAAAGCTATCATCCAGAATTAGACAAAATGTGAGGGTAACTTTGTGTGACAAACGAAGAGAACTACTGTTCACAACTCAATCAAAAACTGTTCTACAGGGTAAATAAAACTTGAAGTTGTTCTACAAACATGTATGTTTAATTGTTCTGACAACTATCCTCACTGGCATTTTTTGCTAAATGTTTGGTCTTCATATGTTTGAACTTTAGAACTGGGACATTACTGATATACTGATCAGGTTATCAGTTATAAATAACCTGGCTGGATTCTGATGGAGCTCTTTAACTTAATTTTTCTTACCTGCAGAACAATTGATGCACTAATAAGAACAACAGTGATGTGAAAATATTCATGAATATCTGGCTGAGAGAGAACCAACTTTAGCTGTGAAGCATTAGCTGTTAGCAAAGCTATGTCCATCATTCCCTGAGCAAGTGTCTTTCTGGTGGCATAAATATTGACATCTATGGGTGTCCGGCTTTTCATTTCTGGTTTCTGTTGGAGACAAAGTTTGAATAATGAAATGTTATCTAATGCACAACTCAAGCTCAATAAATAGAGAACTAAATTATAGGATTATCAAATATTAATACAGATTTCAAATATGGAAACTACATTTAATCAAACAAATGTAAGTGTGTGTATACTAGCAGCTCTAGTATAAAAAACAGCAGTATAAGATGAAAGGTAATAACTACCTCCACCAGTCATTGCAAACTTCACATACAAATATAGATATTAAATTTGATAGTTCATAGGTTGTGAAGGGTTTGAGAAACCTGTTCCACTTTGAGAAAAAAAAATTTTATTTCTATACATATAATGTCAGCCTTTTCTAGGGCAAGTTACCCTATTCGCATGATTGTTGATCATTTGCATTAATCATAAGGGATGTTATAACTCGAGACATCACCTGATCTGCCATTGGAAAAGGCTGCTGTCTACCGCACAGTATGGGTAACTTTGTAGAAATATCATCCATGGAAAAAGATAAGTGATACCACAGGTTGATAACACAGAGAAATAAATGAGTGAAAGAAATTTAATAATTTCCATCATAAATAATGTGAAAAAACACACATGCAACTGAATAAATAAAAAAAAACATTTCGAAGTTTCTACAGTAACATAAAGAGGTATCAAACACATGGTATACCAGTAATTATCAACTATGAGTAAACTTTACATGTTACGAATCAAACATAGAATGTTTACTTGTTTTTAATATATTCCTGGTTCTAATGTTGTCTTCCACATCGTCTTGTCTATTTTAGAAGAATTATGCTTAAACTGACATCAATTAAAAACTTAAGGCCTACACTTTAAATCAAACACAATAATCGTAATTGTTGCTATGTTACAAAAATAATGTTTCTATAGCTTAGAGAAAGTCTGATCTTATGGGCCTGTTCAGTAGTTAATAAACTCATTAGTATTAAAATAAAATACAAGTTTATAAATTATAGTAACAAGGCATATTCGATTTAATGATCATAAGTTACAAATAATGGCAACATTATTTAGTCTAAACTACTCACTAAAGATTGGATAAAGCTTGTTAAAAGCATAAACCGAGTAAAAATAAATGTTAGTGTTAGTTAACGAACCACTTAAGCTTTAAAATGTTAAACTGATATAAAACTTAAATATTTTGTGTTACTTGGCTGCCTTAGTAAATTTACATTCCTTTATCAGCATCATTATCAGTTATCTGGGCATAATCAAAAGACAATATATACTTTTTATAAAAAAACTGAAATAGCAAAATAAAATAATAAATTATGAAACCGTTTATTTAACATTTGACTATTGTAAAATTAAAAGTTTGGAAAGATTTATTCGGTAAACCTATGAAATCGATAGTTTTAAATGCAGGTTACTAAGAGAAAATTCTATCTATAAAAATGTAAGTACAAATCGTGTTAACACTTACTGGAAACTTGTACGTAGCTGATATTTTGTGCATTGATTCCAAAAATTTCTGTATAATTTAAATAATATCCAGTTCTCCCAAGTCAAGTGTGATATCGTAAGCTATCTTTCCGATCTACCAACAGTCATTAACTATTAAATCGTAGAGTAGAATACAGTCCCGCACAAAACTGCAATTCCCGAATTTTTTGTTGGCTTCTAAGTTCTACACGTACTTGATACGAGGCCTTGTTTGAATTTGGTAAAACCCTTTACAACCAGAACCAGAATTCTGTAATTTTACACTTTAATTTAATCAGGAGCCAACCTGTTTCAAAAAATAACTAGCACTACAAACGTCCTACGTAATATTGGATATTACGAACACTTGTCGTAAAACAACTAACACTTCCAACCACATAACAACAACGTTATTAACTCCTTTTCTAAATTTAAAAAAACACTTCTGACTTCCACGAAGAAGGCGGGGAAACATGGAAAACGAGACATTCCGGACACTCAACTAGCGTTACGAATACACTATAGTTTTGTTTGAAAATATTGGTACCCATGACACCAAAGAACTAAACTTCGTAAACGAATGGATTGGTATGTGGTGAACAATTCTTTTATTCATTAGTATACTTTGTCTTTTCCCGGCAGGCCCTCCTCTATCTCAGCAGTATGTTTGAGGGCTAAAAACGTTAATATTAGGCTTCGATGCCCACAATGGGCAAAGTACACTAGCCAAATATGTTATTTTGTGCTTAACTCCAAAGAAACAATTTCTTATCAACCTCGGTATAAGAGTTTGTATGTGAGCAAAAAAAGTAAGAGCAACTGACAGTAGCACATGGCTGCAGTTGATGAATGTTTATGTACTAAAAATGTTGTATTGTTTACTGTAACTAAGTGTCCTAACAATACACCTTAAGTATTAAAAGTTTCACCTTTTTGTGTGGCGAACTGAATTATTAAATATTTAGTCATGTTAAATTGATTATTCCAAAACTCACAAAAATACTGATAAAATGTGAAACTACTATATGAAAAATGTGTAACGTTTTCTATTCATGTTTTTCGATGTTTAACTATACCAGTATGGGTGAAAAAAGACACCTTTGAACATGTATTAAACTGAAAAACGCTATAAAAATATTTTTGCAATCTGAGGCTTAGTTGATGGTCTTGCCGTCTGTTGAGCAAACTTGCAACTATGTTTTTCTATATCTCATTTTTATTGAAATATAACCTATTACTTCGAAAATTGTTTTGTTGTTGTTTTGAATTAAGCACAAAACTACACAATGGGCTATCTGTGCTCTGACCACCACGGATATCGAAACCCGGTTTTAGCGTTGTAAGTCCGTAGACATACCGCTGAGCTACTGTGGGGCCTATTTCGAAATTAATTTGGTTTACTGACAGGTTAAGTAGATGAATTTGTTTTTCTAACATTTATCCACATATAATGTTCCAATATACTCAGTTTAATTACAGTAAAACTTACTTATATAATCACAATCTTGTTTATTTATTATTTACTGCAAAAATAACAATGTACAAACCAAAAAAAATTCAAAGCAATTGAATTTATTTATCTTCACTATAACACAATAAATTAATTCCCCTCCAACACAACCGAGATCTCGTACAAGGAGAAACAATAAATTAATGTCACCTTTTATAAATACGGGGTAAACACTCAACTCAAAGACCACAAGGTTTCAGGTAAATATGTCTTTAATTTTGAATCACTGACCATAGGAAAAGGTAGTAAGACAGCAGTATCCACCACACAATGGCTTTGTACATTTTAGAGTCCAGTGATGGCAAACCTATGGCACGCGTGCCCAAAGTGGCACGACAAAAAAATTTTGCTGACACGCGGTATGCAGTGCCGCCTCTCGATTCTTTAAACCTGTTTGTTTTTGAATTTCGCACAAAGCTACTCGAGGGCTATCTGTGCTAGCCGTCCCTAATTTAGCAGTGTAAGACTAGAGGGAAGGCAGCTAATCATCACCACCCACCGCCAACTCTTGGGCTACTCTTTTACCAACCAACGAATAGTGGGATTGACCGTTACATTATACGCCCCCACGGCTGGGAGGGCGAGCATGTTTAGCGCGACGCGGGCGCGAACCCGCGACCCTCGGATTACGAGTCGCACGCCTTACGCGCTTGGCCATGCCAGGCCGTCTTTAAACCCTCACGTTAACCCAAAATAAATAAATAAACATATATAATGATTATCATTATTGCCAAATGCAGCAGCGAATAATTTTTCCAGGCCTGGAGCAGTAAGAAATGTTTACAGGAGACATCTCACGCTTTCTTGGCGTCAGTTTTGCGGTTTCGGAAGCACGTGATACCAGATGACACGTTTTGAATTCTTTGCAGACTCAAAGAATAAAAACAGACGTAAACTGTTGGTATTGGCTTCGCTCTGCTCATAATTTTCTTTTGTTGTTTGTAAGTGAATACTGGATATTTAGCGATAATAGCGCAGTAAATATATGAATTATATTTTTAAAATTATGTTATTTGGCGTGGTATGCGTATATTTTTTTAAAAAATAATCACAGATTTATTTTTATATCAATGACAGAAATTTCCACTTACTGTTATGTTACGATAAGTTAAATTCTCGTATTTAAATTAAGTGGTGAGATATTTTTAAATTGTATTTACCCTTTTCAGCTTGTCAGAATGTCAGGTCAACGAGCAAAAAAACAAACACATCCAAGTGGAAGGAGCAGTAGCAGATATTTTCAAGGATCATGGACTGAAAGATTTGGTGTGATAAAGCATTATGCATCTTATGTTTCGAAACCGTGGTGTGCAGGACTTTCACTGTAAAGCGGCATTATGAAACTGTTCATAAATAGTTTTGTGATAAGAGTGATCAAGAACAAAAAATAGCACATTTCTCAAGATATCAACAATAACATACAGTCAAGTGCATTGATGAAATTTGTTTCAAGTAGTTCCAACTTAGTTACTGCTAGTTTTGATATTTCAAAGATTACTGCTCAACATGGGAAACCACCTGGTGATGGGGAATATATTAAAGAATCGTGACTGGAATGTGCTCCTTTACTTTTTGACGGTTTTCCAGAAAAAGAAAAAAAAAATATTCAGCGCATTAACGAATTGCCAGTGAGTATAAACACAGTAAAAGATAGACTATTAAAGATGGAAACAAACATATAAGAACAGCTAACAACAGATATTGGTTCATTTAAGTTCCTTTCCATTTGTCTTTATGAGAGCACTGATGTTACATCATCAGTTAGACTAGCCGTTACTGCTCGATTTTGTAGGACTGATGAAATCTGCGAAGAACTGGTTAACTTGATAACGTTACCTGAACACACCACAAGGACTGAAATATGTAAAACAGTAGTAAATGAATTATCCAACCGACAGGTTGACCTTTCAAAAATAGTTCCCTTAACAGGTGATGGTGCACCCAGCATGATTGGTAAAGAAGCAGATTTTGTAAATCTGGTTGCAAAATATGTTGGAC
Source organism: Tachypleus tridentatus (assembly GCF_004210375.1). NCBI lineage: Eukaryota > Metazoa > Arthropoda > Merostomata > Xiphosura > Limulidae > Tachypleus > Tachypleus tridentatus. Next base: position 11,981,561 of record NC_134836.1, on the reverse strand, counting down.
ATCCACTAGTAGGCTTTCATTGTATTATAACACGAGGAGTCTTTGTGTGCAAAAGCTGGCCTTAAGAAGCTTGAAAAAGTGATGAAAATTGTAACCAAGGTAGTTAACTGTATTTCTGCGCATGCTTTGGAAAAAAGACAATTTCGGAATTTACTGAGAGAGGCGAATTCAGTGTACATAGGACTATTTATATACGACAAAGTTTACTGGCTAAGTTGATGTTCTGTTCTTAAACGTTTTGTTGAGTGTTTGGATGAAATTCGTTTGTTTTTGACAAATGAAAAATTTTCTTGTCAAGAATTATCTGATGTTGTGTGGGTATGTAGATTGATGTTTTTTACACATTTCTCCTCACATTTAAATAACCTGAACACCAAATTGCAGAGATCTAGCAAAACACTTGATGTTATGCTTTATAGCATAAAATCTTTTGAAATCAAACTGAAAATGATTAAACGTGATGTTTACAATGGCTCTTTCAAATATTTCCCAAACTTAAAAAACAAACAAACATGATAGATCTTGAAATTAATAAGAAAATATACATTCGGAGCATCATTAATTCAATTTTTGAACAATTTTCTTTACAATTTAATAAGTTCAGGTTATTTGAAGAAACTGTAAAATTCATAAAGTATGCAGACAGTGCAACGTTAGACAAACTGAATTTGAGAACCTTGCAGTGGATTGACTCGAATAAGTTTGAGATGCAACTCATTGATTTACAAAGCAGCTCAATTTGGAGGCAAAAATTTGTCGACTTAAAGAGCTGAACTAGAAAATGTTGAAAGAGATCGGTTAGTGATTGGAATAACGCAGAAAATGAGGTTCTGAAACGCTGGAATTCTATTGCTGAAACTTTTGAAAGACTGAGAAATGTTGCAATGGCAGTATTAACAGTATTTTGATTAACACATTTATGCGAATCATTATTGTCGGTGATGACTGGTTTGAATTTTGCGCAAAGCTACACGAGGGCTATCTGCGCTAGCTGTTTCTAATTTAGTAGTGTAAGACTAGAGCAAGAGCAGCTAGTCATCACCACCCACCACCAGTTGTTGGGCTACTCTTTTACCAACGATTGACCGTAACTTTATAATGCCCCCACGGCTGAAGGGTTTGACGGGGATACGAACCCACGACCCTCTGATTACGACTCTAGTGCCTTAACCACCTAACGATGCGAACCATTCAGTAACGACCTTTGTAAAGCCTAATTACAGGAATAGACTTACTGATGAAGCTAGTGCTGCATGTATAGCTCTCAAAACAACCAAATACAAGCCTGGTATAGAATATCTGTCATCGTTGGTGCAGCAGCAAAAGTCTCACTAAGAGTAAAATATGATTATTTTCCTTTCTTTGTCTTTTTATTTTTTGTTTGTTACATAATATGAACCAGAGATTATTATTTCACAAAATGCCTTCTGTCAATAGTAAAACAATGAATAAATGTAAATAAACAAGAGGATTCCTTCTTTTTCCTTACAAAAAAAGTCCATTATTATTGCTAATAATTCATTAATTTTATTTATTGTGAATTACTGTAGTTATTAATAACATGTAACTCATAAAGCTGTTTTATTTAAAATAATTCAGAAGAAGAATAAATGGCAATCTGCTGCTAAAATTTACCATGTGCACATAAGAGAAATATTTTAGAAGATTATCCCCATTATGGGCACACGCTTTCAAAAAGGTTCGCCATCCCTGTTTTAGGCGGAATAAAAGGATTGTCTGGCAGTAAGTAGTCTTACAACGCACTAGTCCGGTTGATAATTAGAGGTATCTTAGTGTAGTCATATGTAGAACCTTTCAATACACATCTTGGCACATTTCTATTAAAGAAACTTTAATTAAATAATCATAATACTCTATTTGTCAGACATATTCGAACATTAAAATTAAGTTACAGTCATGTGAAAAAGTTAGGACACGCTATGAAAGCCTGTGTATTTTTGTAACATTTTTGGATATATAGATATTTAATCTCAATTTTAACAATACTGAGAGATAATAAGAATATAACTAAACAATTAAAACTGAAGAAAAGACTTTTCAAGATCTTCTGTAAATGTAATTCTACACAAATGCATATTCTAAGTGAGGAAAAGTTAGAACATCTTACCCCCTAATAGCTAGTGTTACCTCCTTTAGCTGAAATAACTGCAGTGAGACTGCAGTTTTTTGTAGCCATCTACCAGTCTCTGACATCAGTCTGAAGAAAGTTTGCCCCACTCCTCGATGCAGAATTCTGTCAGCTGTGAGATGTTTGAGGGGTTTCTTGCATGTACAGCCCGTTTCAAGTCACCCCACAGCATCTCAATGGGATTAAGATCTGGGCTTTGACTCAACCATTTCAGGACTCTCCATTTTTTAGTTTTCAACCAGACCTTGGTGGATTTACTGGTATGTTTTGAGTCATTGTCGTGTTGCAGGGTCCAGTTCCGCTTCAGCTTTAATTTTCGTACAGATGGTCTCACATGATCCTCAAGCACCCTCTGACACACTGTAGAATTCATGGTGGATCCTATAATTGTGAGCTGTCTAGGTCCTGCTGCAGCAAAGTAGCCCCAAACCATAACACTTCCACCTCCGTGCTTCACAGTTGGTATGAGGTTATTTTCCTGGAATGCTGTATTTGGTTTACGCCAAACATATCCTCTGTTCTGGTGTCCAAATAATTCAATATTGGACTCATTTGTCCGAAGAACATTATTCCAGAAGTCCTGGTCTTCGTCTACATTCTCTCTTGCAAACTTCAGTTCGGCCTTGATGTTTTGTTTCTCTTAGAGAGCAAAGATTTCCTCCTTGCACACCTCCCATGTAAGTTAAACTTGTGCAGTCTCTTTCTGATTGTAGAGGCATGCACTTTCACATCAACAGTAGCCAGAGCCTGCTGTAGGTCCTGTGATGACATGTTAGGGTGTTTGGAGACCTCTTTTAGCATCTTGTGGTCTGCTCTCGGGGTGAACTTGCTTGGATGACCAGACCTGAGCATGTTGGCAGTTACTTTGAAAGCCCTCCACTTGTTGACTATTTTCCGGACAGTATAATGTGTGTACATCACGAACGAAAGACCGCAAACTTTGAAAATAGCAACTGCCATCTTTTGGTTAGGATGATACATTTTATTTCGAGAAATGACAAATTCTTTAAGATATTTCATAAAATTTAAGTAATATTTAAATTTAATATTCTAACTACCTCTGAACTTTTATGTATTATTTTTTAATCTTAAATTCAATGCAGTTATTATTGAAATAATATAAGTAACGTAAAACTACAACATTATTACCATAATAAAGTAGGATACCTAACACAATTCTCACTTGGTTATGAATTTCACGCAAAGATACACAAGAGCTATCTGTACTACCGTTTTAATTTAGCAGTGATAGACTAAAGGGAAGACGGTGAGTCAACACAGCTTAACATTGACTGGGCTACTCTATTATCAATGAATATTAGGATACAACGTCACATTATAACGCTCTCACGGCAAAAATACTGAAATAAAGCAAGTTATGTAATATTACTCTAGTTAACATTAAACTACTTAACAATACTTCAGTTATTACTAAACTAAAATAATCTATGTAATACCACTCCAGTCAATACTGAAATGAAGTAACGCTAGATTAATATTTACTAAACGTAAGCTACATAATATTATTCCGATTAATTAAATTTTAAAGTAAGTATTATAACACTACTACTGTTATTACTTACGTAAACTAAGTAACACAGCACAAGTAATTATTACTGAAATAGAGTGAGTAACGTAACACAACCCCAGTTAATATTAAAATTAAGATACGTAATACTACTCCAGTTATTATTGAAGTTACGTAAGCCACGTAACAACAAAATAACAATAATTTTACGTATATTCATTAACACGAATTTTTTCTAACCATGCCAACTTTACGTGAATACACGAACAAGAACTACGAGGTCTGTTAAAAAAATACGCGGACTGACGTCATAAAACAAAATGTACTTTATTTAGAAGTTACAGGTCTGGGACCCCTGTTTGGCCAAAAACTCACGAGTTCTGAGGCACAGATTTCGCAGCAACGCGGTGCATTTTCAATTTTTCGGTCAAAATCTCGTAACAAGATCCAACTGATATCCCACACTCTTTAGCAAGCTCCCTGACAGTCAGACGTCGATTTGCCCGCACCAGGGTGTTGATTTTGTCGACGTGTGGGTCGTCAGTTGACGTGGAAGGACGTCCAGGACGCTCATCATCTTCAATGGACTGTTGACCATCCTTAAAGCGTTCATGCCACTTGAAACATGCCGTACGCTTCATAGCAACATCACCGTAAGCCGTGTTAAGCATAGCAAAAGTTTCAGTCGCAGATTTTCCAAGTTTAACACAAAATTTCACAGCAAGTCGTTGTTCCTTCAGGTCATTCATTCTGAAATCCGCCAAACGAAAAAATTGCACTTCACTTAAAACCGCGTAGCTAATACACAAATAAAGATATCTGCAATCGAGAAATGGCGACGTAATCAGCTGATCTGTGCAAACCTAGCGATACCAAGCGAATTCCCCTGGAACCAACTGGAGCCGCGCAATTCAACAGTCCGCATATTTTTTGAACAGACAAGATCCGATACAGATTATGCAAGCACATTACTAACAAATGAAATATCCCTTCAAGAATTACTAGAAGCAATAAAAACACAAAAAACAAAGCACCAGGTGAAGACGAAATACAAGCTATCCTCCTAAAAAAGGGCACTCCGAAATTGTTTGACCACCTAAATTCACTTTTTAACTTATCACTATCCTCAGGATACATCCCAGTTTCTTGGAAGCTTGCAAATATATTATTGTTCCATAAGGAAGGAAAGCCAGTGAATAAACCTAACAGCTACCGACCAATCAGCCTGACCAGCTGTGTAGGCAAAATTCTTGAAAGAATAATCAGTAATAGACTCTCCACATTCTTGGAGATAACATCAAAATTGCCAAAAGAACAAAATGGATTCAGGAAATTTAGACAAACGACAGACCACCTAATCAGATTAACCGAAACCATAATAGATAGTTTCAACAAAAAAGAATGTACAGTCGCTTGCTTCCTTGATATCGAGAAAGCATTCGACACTGTTTGGCACGATGGTCTAAGGTTCCCAATGAATGAAATAGAACTACCGCAAGGAATTACTTGCTGGTTATCTAACTTTTTGAAAAATGGAAAATGTAGAGTAAATGTTGAAGGAACTTTTTCTGAATACTTTACTCCACAAGCTGGTGTCCCACAGGGAGGGGTGGTTAGCCCTATACTCTTCATCATGTATGTAAACAATATGCCACTGAGGGATCCTAATCATGGATTCTCTTCACAGTTGGCAGATGATGTGGCAGTCTGGAAAAGTGCCGCAACACCCACGATAGCAACCACGAACATACAACCGCAACTAAATAGAATAAGTGAATACTGTCAAAAATATAGAATAAAAATAAACACAGCAAAAACACAACCCGTAGTCTTTACTAAATCCACAAAACACAAAAAACAACAGCCAGAACTATATATGAATGGCATTCTACTCCAGACTGCCCAATCGGCAAAATTTTTAGGTCTGACCTATGATTCAAAACTAACTTTGATCAATTATGTGAATGAAATAAAAATAAAGTCTGGCGAAGAACTAACTATGCTAGGAGTCTAACTGGTAAAAACAGTGGAGCATCTACAGATAACATTCTAAAAATCTATAAAACATATATTAGACCTGTAATAGATTATGCAGCTCCAGCATGGATAACTGTAAGCAATAAAATAATTAAAACTAAACTACAAACAATCCAAAACACACTCCTCACAACTGCACACAGAGTTCCAAGAACAATATCATCTCAATTCATTCAAAAATACTCGAACATACCAACCATACCAGATAGACTCCTACATATTACAATTATGTACTTTAATAAGAATTGGATGAAAAACGAATTACTATGCGAACTAGACAGGTACCTCATACATAATGAAGCTAGTCCTAAATATCTCTCCCCAGTTAACTTATATTTCAAATATAGAAAAGTAAAAAAATAAAAACTTTAAATAATAATAAAAAATATAATAAATAAAAATTAAAAAAAAATTATGGTTTCTTTATTTATGTATTAAAAAAATGCCACCAGTGAACTTGACATTCTGCTAATAGAATACAAACTGTATACGAGCCAAGATACATGGACATTGTCCTGAAAAGGACCAAATAAAATTCAGTTCACAGTCATAAATATCAATCAGCCAAGAATATAAGTACGAGGAGGAAGAAGAGGTCATAGAGAACCTGACCCTCCAGGGTATGAACTTTTATTACCCAAACACGGACGACATTCATTTAGACCTCGTATTTATGTTCATATCAATACAGTCTTTAAATGCATACATGATCTCTAAGTTTTTGGGTTAATATCAACCTAGTATTAAAGGGTATATATGATCTCCAACTTTCTGTGTTTATACCACCACTCACTTTAAGTGTGTATATAATCTCTAACAATTTGTATTACCCAGTCTTTAATTACATATGTGATTTCTAACTATTTATACTTGTATCAATCCAATCTTTAAGTGTATATGTGATCTTCAACGTTTTTTGTTTATAGCAACATTGATTTTAAGTATACACATAATCTCCAACATGGACTTTTAAGTGCATATATGATCTCTAACTTTGTGTTTATACCAACACAAACTTTAAGTGTAAGTATGAACACTAACTTTCTGTTTCGTATCAACATGTACTTATATACATAAACACACACTCTGTACTTGTATCAACAAGGCTTCTATATACAGAAAGACGAATTTTATGACTTGTACCAATATGAATTTGATGTTTATACGTAAACAAAAATTTCCTACCTTCGTACCAGCACGGACGCTATATATATGAACACGAACTTTGTGTTTGTATTGACACGGACTTTATATATGAACATAACCCTATTGTATTTGTATTGGCATGGTCCTTATGAAGATATGTGAACACAAACGTTTTGTTTGTTTTAACCGAACTTTATATGTATGATAAACACAAACTCTGTGTTTATATCAATATGAATTTTCTTTACTTTTATCAACGCTGACTTCGTATGGATGTACGTACTCAAACTTTAAACAGTAATGTACAGGTGTTTATTTATAAGAACTAGCTTGAAACACCGCTATGAGTTTTAAAGCACCTTCATAGTTGATAGAGGCTCTTTTCTAATGATTAATATCCTTCATCATTCCCAGTCATCTTCATAGCTTTCCCTTATTTAAAACAATATCGGGACACTTACCTGTGTGCTTCGTTTGGTCCCGATACTTGTGAACAGTTTCAATCTCGATGTCAGAACTGTATCCATGAGTTCTGAAAATCTACTTATATTCCTCTTATAAATAAGGACACGTCAAGTTTGGTATAGAGGAGAAAGATACTTAATTAACGAATACCCAACACGAGATCTCGTTTTAAAGCATAATAAGTTTTTTTCTTTGTCGTTGTGTGAATGTTATCCTAGGCCTAATATCAATACAAAATCGGGTAATTTTCAGGATTCTTAAATCATCTGTATGCTTTTATATAACTCTAGTATTATTTGTTTGTTTCACTTATGAAAACGATAATAAGGCAATTTGTCGCGGTCCCTAGTTTTGAACTACTGTCCTAAGAGAGAAAGCAACCGGCCGGGAGCATCCACCGCCAAACCTTTACCAAAGAATAGTTGGATTGACTTTTTAATTTATATTGAACTTATTAATAGACGAAGAACTAATCAATATTAGTTGTGTCCACTTAAAACTGACTCTTTTTTTTTTTTTTTTTTTAGATTACTCGTTAAAAATGTTTCATTCTGCACTCGTGAGAAAGAAAGATTAACTTTTGTAACGCAACTAAGATCTAGGTTCACAAGCTCCCCGACAGAGGACACTGCTTCTAATTCGGCTTTAGCTCCACTAGAAGCAGGACACCGTTTTATTTAATACAGTTTTAATTTTTTTATATAAAATAATTAGAAACTGATAAATATAAAACCTTGTTGATTAATCAAAACAGCTATCTTTCAGATTAAAAATAAAGTAAAACAAAGACATTTAAATTAGTACCCTATGCACACGGAAGTGAACTACGAAGGTGGTTCCAACACTGACAATGGCGTTCACGTGCTGCAGGTGTAACATGAGTGGCAGGTTACTGTTATTAAGTCAATGTCGCATGTCAACGGATTAACAACGAAACTTGACTGCAAACTAGGCCGCTCGAGCAAGCCAAATATGGGTCAGTCTTGTTATTTTTTTCAGTTCTTTTTTTAAATTCTGAAGTCAGACTCTGTATATTCAGCACGATTTCCTGAGTTTATGTATCAGGTATAAAGAGTAAATATATATATTTTTACATCTCAATGAAGAATTCGAGGCCTAGGAGCCTAAGAAATATTGTGTCTCAAGATGGCTGGTTTGGATATTAAAACTTAGAACAAAGTTTCGATCTTCTTAGGTCATCTTCAGGTTTACAAAGAGAGTTTGAAACTGACCGTTGCCAGGCACACGTCTTAGAAACGGGAACGTAAACTGGTACGTGAGTGTAGGGGGCGTTACAGAATAAGTAAGGTTATTAATACAATCCTGTACAGGCCCAGCATGGCCAGATGAGTTAAAGCGTTCGACTTGTAATCTGAGGAGTCGCGGGTTCGAATCCCCATCGCACCTAACATAGTTGCCCTTTCAACCGTGGGGGCGTTATAATGTTACAGTCAATCTCACTATTCGTTGGTTAAAGAGTAGCCCAAGAGTTAGCGGTGGGTGGTGATGACCAGCTGCCTCTCCTCTAGTCTTACACTGCTAAATTAGGGATGGCTAGTGCAGATAGCCCTCATGTAGCTTTGCGCGAAATTCAAAAACAAACAAAACAATCCTGTGCCCATTTACACCCTCGTCCCTAAGATGCGCAGGGCCATGATCAGTGGCAAACTCTCTCTGTTAACCTGAAGATAACCTAAGAAGATCAAAACGTTATTCTCTACTTTATTTCAATACCCATACCAGCCGTCCTGAGATACATCTTTACTTTAAGGGGCTTTCTTGTCATCACGAATTACCTCAGAAATATTAATATGTTCCTAATCAGTAAGGAGAATCTGCTAGTGATTTTTTTACAAAAGTTTTTCGTAAAACATATTTCATTTCTCTCTTCCAGAAACTTCTAGAGTGGACCGGCTACGAAGGCTTGTTTTGTTTGTTTTTTGAATTTCGCGCAAAGCTACTCGAGGGCAATCTGCGCTGGCCATCACTAACTTAGCAGTGTAAGACTAGAAGGTAGGCAGCTAGTTATCACCACCCACCGTGTAGTGTGATTGACCGTAACATTATAATACCCATGGCTGAAAGGGTTACGTGTTTGGTGCGATGGGAATTCGAACCCGCGACCCTCACATTACGAGTCGAGAGTCTTAACTACCTGGCTATCCCGGGCCATAGTATGAAGACAGCTTGTACCAATACCAACTGGACATAAACTAAGATAATGCCGTCTAAACCTGTATTATAAATATTCCCGAATAATTCTTCAGGAGCAGCTTGTACAGGTTTTAGGTATGAATAGTGTTTTACAGACAAACAATAAATTCGTCCCCAGTATGTCAGCGGGTGGTTTACGAACTTCACAAATCCCATATTTATTTCTCCTTCACGTACAGAGCGTAAATAACCTATCTTACAACTTCTTCTAACACAAGCAAACTTTCTTACGAACCCCCTCAATGGAACAGCGGTAAGTTTACGTATTTATAAAGTTAAAATCTGGGTTTTGAATCCTCGTGGTGGAAATGACCCGTTGTGTAGGTTTACGCTAAAAAACGAGAATAAAAAATAGACAGTAAGCGTTATTGAAAATATCGTCTTTAATTCATTGCATTAATTCGAAAAAACGTTTTTGAATAAGAACCTGAATTTGTGATCGTTTCAGCAGCCTTGGACGTTCGTTCAATCAGCACGAGTTACGAGCTATTCAATGGAAACAACGTAAATGTAATTTCCAATAGTTTAAACGTCTCTGAAAAACTAGTATTATTCCCTAGAGCGTTCAGTCAAACAACGTGCTAGATTTTTACAGACAAATATTTATTTTACAATTAATGAATTGTTACTGTCTGACCTTCTTTTAAAATAGCTTTATATCGTATACTTCTTGCAAGAACAGAAGTTATCTCGGAGATTTATGAGACAGGCTGACAGAATATTTCCTGGTTTTAAGACCTTTAGCTGGGAATTAGGGCGTCTTTTAGTTCAGTTTCCAGAACAGAACAAACTTTGGGATACTATCGCTGTAAGCTCTATTACATGGCATCCTGGGATATTTACTTATTTTTTTTTTCCTAAAAGAGAGAAACCTTGTGGTACTGCTCTTGAAGTTTTAAATGTTTAACGTTTTACCTGCCAAAAATCACTTATACATTAGTTATGAGCAAATCTTACAAACGTATACAAATTCGTAACTTAAACTTTCAATATACAGAACACCTCGTGTCTCCGCTTTTGTAGAGAGAACACGCATTTATTTATTCTTTATACAAAGTATGGTCAGGTGGTTAGGGTTTTCCACTCGCAATCTGAGGATCGCGGGTTCGAACCCCCCGTCACACCAAACATGCTCGCCCTTTCGTCTCATTTTATCTATACTCCTTTGTTTTCAAATCACATCAAGCACGAGAAATACCATAATTTAGATACACCTTTAAGATCCGAGTATATGAGTACTTTATGCCATAAATGGCTGTTACACACACTTCTAAAGTAATCAATTTTATATTGCATCTCACAACTTGCACAAAGCTAAACACTTGTCCAAAAGTATTTTTGATAGATCATGTTTAACCATAGTATATTTCAGGTAGGTTGTCTTGGGACTTGCCAATTTACATATTAAAATATAATGTACTCAAACCTTTGTAATTAGCAGATATACGACCAAGAATCCCATGTTAAAGTTTCATACATTTATATATACATATATACTTTTATCCGGTCATACAATGGTAAATTTCCAAACGTACAACGCCGTGGGGGCGTTATAATGTGACGGTCAATCCTACTATTCATTGGTAAAAGAGTAGCACAAGAGTTGGCGGTGGGTGATGATGAATAATTGCCTTCCCTCTAGTCTTACACTGCTAAATTAGGGACGGATAGTGCAGATAGCCCTCGTGTAGCTTTGCGCGAAATTTAAAACAAACCAAAGCAAATCTATCAAATCAAAACAGTTGGTCTATTTTAGGTTTACGGATCTTTTGTTGTTTTTTTCTCTCAAAGTTCTGTCACTCTACATAGATGTAGCGTGCAACCTAGGCCACTACTTGTTTTTGGCTAGTCTTGAGTGGTTTTAGACGTTTTTTTATCCAATTATTATACAAATCATCTTAAAGAGAAAATGGTCTTGAATTTCATATCATTCACACAAAACTTGTTACGTAGGCTTAAGAAGTAAAGAAAAGAAACTTTGTAAACCTAACATCAGACACGGTTTAAACAGCGTTAGCTGTCAAAATTAGTAGAGTACAACACTTATTGTTAGTGTTAACTATTAATGTTCACAGGTAAGAAAAGGGAGTACAGAACTGTCACACATATTTTCATTTGCGATTATTTGTTTGTTTCTTGAATTTCGCGCAAAGCTACTCGAGAGCTATATGCGCTAGCTGTCCCTAATTTAGCAGTGTAAGACTAGAAGGAAGCACCTACCGTCAACTTTTGGGCTACTCTTTTATCAACGAATAGTGGAATTGACCGTAACATTATAACGCATCCACGGCTGAAAAGGCATGTTTGGTGCGACGGGGATGCGAACCCGCGACCCTCAGATTACGACTCGCATGCCTTAACCCACCTGGCCATGCCGGGGCCCATTTACGATTATATTTCATATTTTTACTTATGTTATTGGTTTATTCAAGCTATGCTACAGGATGGCTATCTAAGTTACCCGTCCCTAATTTAACAGTAAAAGCCAATCATGACCACATACCACTCTTTTATATATATAAAAAAAAAATAGTGGAAGTCATCGTCATATTATTACGTCTCCACGGCTGAAAGGGTGAACACGTTTGGTGGGACGGGGATTCGAAGCCATGACCTTCAGATATTGAATCATGCCGGGCCACTAACTAACTTCTTAATAATTTGGCAGTTCGCTCTAGATTTAGATGATTCTTGGAGCTGAGTGATTGATCAAAATTTTGATTGAATTGATTAATTTCAATAATCAATCGAATTTAATGTTCCTGATAATTAATGTTTTCGATTATAACAATTATTTAAGTAATCGAAATATACGTTTTTTGTTAAAGCACACAAAGCTATACAATGAGTTCTCTACGCTCACGCAGGTATAAAAATCGGCTTTCTAGCGTTATAAATTATTTTAAGCGCTAGCCATATCATGGGAAAACAATCGATTACTTGAATGTAACTTATTAATAATTCTCACGATTTATCACGTAGCAAATTTCACTAATCACACAGCTATAGTAATTACAGTTATTTCCATGGAAGTCCGCAAGGGGTGGTGGTGAAAAGCAGTTGTCCCCATAGAAACATTTTTTTTATTTATTCATTCAGCATATGCATACGACATTTTTTTCAGTTCATAATTTCACATCACTACTCACCTCCAGAAAAAAATCTACAGATACCCATGACTGTTTCTATCACTTTCAGATAAAAAACGTTTTTCCTCCTTTTTCAGGGGTTCTAATATTTTTCTTTTTTCTTTTTAATAAATTTAACTATATATAATAACCAAAACTGACTAAATATATCCTGAAATCTAAGCAAGTATATGTTAAACATTCATTAAATCCAAACGAATTAACTGAGAAGATGGAATGCCACCTGATGCACACACATTATCCAGTACACGTGTTTGTTGTTTTAAAATTCGGAGTGGTTAAATATTTCTAGAAGAAATAAATTATAGAGGGTAATGCAAAATCTGGCTCACTACCATGATATTTCCATGACCTATCCCACGTGACTCATAGTTGGTTCGTACGTCATTACACTTTCAAGGACGGGTGGAAGTTTCGGAGATTCCTGAACCGATTTAGTGACAGGACATTTTGTATGAAACACTTCTTTTATTTCCAAATTTAACAAAACTGGTTCGGTCCCTGATCATCCAGCCAGACTATACATGAAAAAAGAAGTCCAAGTAACATACTCTGGATCTTGAAGCAACAAAATTTCATATCTTCAGGCTGTACATATCCCAGAAATTGAAAGGTAATACAACGGGCTCCGTTTTGTGAGCACTGTCCAGTAACTTATTTTCCTGACAGTTGGTTAGAGCAATACAGACCCAATGGTATGGGCAGTGCTCTTTCCCGAGCGTATGTTATTAAACCTTTTTTTTTAGGAATGCATTAACATCCCCAGAGAAGCAATACAACGGCATAACAACAATACCCCAAATATTAAATGAGCTAAAAGTGATATCGGTGGTACATGAGAGGATAATACTAACACAACCATGAGGATGCTTGACCTCCTACACCACCATCTTATCAAGCACATGACAAGTACTTCTCGAAATAACATGGAGACGACTGCGAATTTAAGTCAATACTGTAGTCATCTACGTAGATAAGCTACTGATATAAAGCAGTAGAAGATCGTAAATAACCATCATTACACGAACAAAGATCATAAATCACTGCAATGAGAAAACAGGCTATTTACACACTACACTGTGACAACGATATAAACAGAAACCAATTTTCCCTCACATTAGAAACTAAAAAATAAAGCATTTTCTTACAGGTCCTACAATTAATGAATATCGTACACGGTTTGTGAGCTCAATAAACAGTTTCTTATAAGCTTAACATCTTTAGATATCCGTAAATGATTGTTTTTTAAATTATGTCAAAAGGTTTTCCACTAACGTTACACCTGAACAAATCATTACGTAACTTAGTGATTAATATCACACAAAATTAATATTTTAAACTTTAAAACTATAACTTTTTGCACCTATTGCAGTCAGCTGTAGTTAACGCAACAGTATATGTAATAAAGCTAAAACAAAGTCTACATAACAGTGTACTCAAGTCTACACAACAATGTACACACAAAGTCTACCCAATAATACGATAAAAATCCCGCAAGAATAGTTTAGTCTCTTAAATCTCATAACATACATATACTAACACAATAGATGGACCATTAGCTCAGTTAGGAAACAATAAGGTACTACAAAACAGATTCAGTTTCTTTCTGTATGTAAGAGTAAATATCATAGGATTTAAACAATCTCCATGAAACATTGTACATAGTTTTAACACTGTAATAAGTTAGATCCATAGATTTAACTTACCTGTGAACCAGGTGAAAATCTCCATATCCTGACAATGTTTTAATTTAAAACTATCAATAATTATGCTTCACTTACTTTATCTAATTCACAATATGATGTGTTTTGTTTTTCATACAAATGACAGCATACATAACATCTCAACCACTACTACATGTCTGTCATATTACACCTGGCTTAATGAGCCATAACACTGGGTAAAAGGACTTATTGGTACTTGATATGGTCGATATATCAATTACTCTTTAACTTAAACCTTCTTCAAATCAACCAGACCAAAGTCTTCACTTATTTTTTATCAGATATACCATAGGTTTTAAGCCACAAAGGTAGCCAGACCAAAACCCCAGTCCTTTACTCAGATGTATAATTTTTCAAACATATTACCTCCTAAATATAACATGTACTCCAATATTAATGAACAAAAAGTTAAATTTCCCTCATTATCATAAATAATACAGATCTAGCCTCTAGCAACACTGTGGTCAGATTAACCATTTGATGAAAAGAACGTTAATCTGTATAATGTTTTATGGCACATTTGATATAGTGCTTGCAATCACAGCCAGCAAATTGTCAAAATATTAAGAGAATTTGGAAGTTTAATCAAAAATAATTTGTAGTTCTGAATATATCAAACAATGTATGGGTAACCAGTTTTGTATATCCAAATATGTCTAAGTTTTCATGTAAATAAATCACAAGACTTGGCTTCTTGATCATCTTACTTCAAAAATCATGTTTAAAAATCCTAAGAACTGGAGACAATCCTTGTTTATACCTTACAAACGTAAGTTAGACATTATTGAAACACAACATTTCTAGTAAGTATGCATTATTATTCACAATGTGTTTTGGAAAAGATGATCTGGACTGGCTATTAAAAAAAAAAAATTTAGATTTGCTACCATATATTATATGCACCTTAACTTCTAATGTTTTAGTGGAGGAAAATGCATATTATATTTAAAAAAATTACAGTGCCATAGTCCTTACCCAATCAAGCCAGCCAAATGAGTAATAGAATAACTTATCACATCAAATATTACACCAGTTACAATGTACTTTAAACAGAAGCAACTTAAACTTGAACCAAGTCCACTCTGTTTTATAAGCATCCAATTCACTACTTTCCAGAATTATACTTTACCCTAAAAAAGAACATTTTGTAAATATTGAACAATTTTGAGCATTTGAAAATCTTTTTCTATAGGTTTCCCAATAAACATATAGTCATTAGGGGCAGTAGACTTGTAGAATAAACCAACACAATGATGATTCGAGTAAGAAACAAGATAGTAAAGTGCTAGATGAACCAACTCTGAAAAATATTTTCCATATTGGTTCCATTCTGGCCAAAACCACTAGTACAAACTGCCTTACCCAATATAGAATTATCCAACCCACATCATTAATTTCCAAAATGATCATTCATCCATTAAAAAACCTGTGACAAGGTAAACTACTAGGAATGTAATGTTTCACAAATATACTGATGTATTGCCATAATTATTCTGTATGGTAAAATATATTTTGTACTGCAGTTCAATAAGATTATGCCAGGTTTAAGCCTGAGCTATTGTTTCCCAACAGCAAGAGTAAGCTGAACAGTTAGCAACTGATTGGAAAGCCATGAATCAATCAGAAAATGCATAACATGAATTCTCAAAAAAAAAAACATTCAAATTTTAAATTGCACCTGGAAAACTTGGATCCTGTGTTTGGAAAAACTGAATTTCCCACAAGTTTTAATAATACTGTGAGAAAGATGGAAAGATACATAAATGCACTGGAAGTACAATGAATATAAACATATTTTAAAGGTCTTCATCAGAAAACAAGTCTTGATGCACTGACAGATAAACAGAATGATGTCATATTTTCCATCTAGTTCAAGTTCTGTTCACTGGAAAATTCAAGTACATCTCCAAGGACTGTTCTTATTACAAGAGCTATTAGAAACTACCTATTGCAATGAGTTAAGGCCATACTGTATGCAAACATTTTCTTGTCTTCAAAGGTACATGATGAATGTTACAAAGGTATGGCATATTTGTAGATCATTTGGTATAATTTATTTTAACAGTGAAACAAATGCTTCACAAAAAGATTAATAAATGTTTTAACATATAAAATACTTTCTTTAAACATTTTACTCCTACTAACAGTGATAGAATGTAACAAATATGTTCAAAGTGCACTGTTTTTAATGTTTTGAGATCACAGCTAAATTCTATGTTGATTCAGTGACAGAAAAATTTAAAAAAGCTAATGAAGTATTCCAAAAATATGGGACATTCTGTATTTATTAATGGCTTGGCTTACTTAGAGTGACAATTATTTAGCACAAAAACCAAAGAATAGTTCTCTTTTAATTTGACTAATTTAATGAATTATATTGAATACACTAACATCTCAATGAAAAAATTTAAGTTAAATAAGTACAAGTTGAGTTCACCAATTCTTTTTGTTAGCTTCTTAACAAACAACAATGCACGATTAGTATTTGTGCAATTATAAGAGATATTTAACCACATTTATGTATTGTGAAATATCTTAAATTTATACATGCATAATTCTAGATTGTAAAATCTTTCCACAATGGCTACCGTTGCTCAGAACTACAAAACTCCAAAGCAATAAGCAAAGTGTTTGTCATATTGATTATTTTATATACTGGCAAAAAGGACCAAACACAGATGAGCATGGCAAAGCATTCTGGTTAATGCATCACTAAAGTCTTTATATAATTACCAAGTTTCAACATGGTTAGAGAATCTCTGCAGTTATGGGTCCTTTAATAAAACAAAAAAAAATAAATTAAGTGAAGATAAATAACTGATATATGTACTACCAAGATAACAGTTTACAATATATGACTTTTCCAAGTGCATTATTTTTCTTTTAACACATCATAATGAGATCAAATTTCTAGTTCTAAGTGTAACTTGTCTTTGGAACTTCTGGCTGTGTATACACAGCTTCTCAGGCAAAATAAGTTAACCTTACAAGTTCTGTGACAAATGGATGAAATTCTGATCTTAGATCATGTATGGCTCTAGTTGTGAGGTTATATTTTTTTAATGTGTAAATAAACACTGTAGACAATGATCCTAGTCTGTTTAAGAAAACTTGAATCCCAAAAGTATTATTGTGTAAGCCTTAGTGGCATCAATGCTCATTACACCTTCTCACTAACTGACAGCACTACCAACAGAATTTAACATTTTACTGAGAAAACACTGAACCACAATTTCATGACACACACAAACAAGCTGTAACTATTATGGATAAAACTGGAGCAAACATTTCAATTCCACAGACAACAGCGTCACAGAGAGAACACTCCTAGTAACACACCTGAGGAGAATCACATTAAAAATATTCAATTTCCATTCTTTGATTACATGTTAAATGATATGAAACATGGACTGTCTCAGGGAAACATAACCTGCTAAGAAATTTTTGTGCAAAAAATAATTGAAGTTTAACAAAATATTACACTTTTGGAAGCCAGATACGCCAAGTTGTTCTCCACACACCAAGCTGTTCACACATCAAGTTGTTCACGTGTCAAGACGTTCTTCACACGACAAGTTGTTCACGTGTCAAGATGTTCTTCACACGACAAGTTGTTCACGTGTCAAGATGTTCTTCACATGCCAAGATGTTCATGTCAAGTCATTTTCACATGCCAAGTTGGTCCACATACCAATTTGTTCACCACATGTCAAGTTGTTCTTCACTAAAAAGTGGAATGAAATAATGGGAAACACATGAAAGTGAGTAAAGCCAACCAAAATATATCCAAATGTATTTTCGTAGCTGATGAAAATATAGATCTGAATGTGAGAGCATTACTGATTACTGGCCATATTCTACCTATTATATGGCAGGAGCTGAGGTTTATTTTTCTTGTCTAAGAAGATCAAAAACCCACCTGAGAAGTGCAACCAGCTGGTTTATACTTGATGATTATTCATCATAATTTTCAGATAAACACTAATAATGTAGTGACAGAATATCTTAAGAGAAATAACAGATGTATAAAAGCATATGTATTTATGTTGGCAGTGAGAGTCTTCAGTGTTAATATGTTTATCAGAGAGACTTTTGCTCATGGTTGTTCAGTACATTTCAATAGAAATCTCATCACTTAATAATTTTTCAGGCAAACAGAACTTTTATATATTTGAGAAGTAATAGAATTAATATTATGCTGTTCCTTTACCTTCAAATAATAATACAATTTACGGTTTTAGGCACTAATTCCAAATTTATTCCTCTTTATATAGTCTCTTGAATGCATTTGATAAATGTAGTTCATTTTCCAAGCTTAAATTTGTTTATGTGCAACTCTTTACGTAGACACAATTTTGAAATGGTGATTATTTTTCTCACTAGGTGTGTGTGTGTGTGTGTGAAATATGTATATAATAAATATTAAAATACCATTGAACATTGTTTCAAAATTATCCAAATACACAAAAATCACCTCACTTTGAATTGATTGATTTAGTGTTTTATGGCAAAAATCAGCTAGGCTATCTGCGCCAAGCGTCCGGTAAAAAGGTAAAAATAAATTAAATGTAGTAAAATACATAAAAGGAAATGAAGGTAAAACAAAGCATCATTGAAAAACAGTAAAAGCATAAAACCAATGTTGACACCTAGTCTACAATGGTAAGAGAGAAAGCAGAGTAAAAGAAGTTGTAAAGTACTTACTCTAGCAAAATGGTAATGATCATAACCACGCCAGGAAGACTAACAGGTAAGTTCAAGAACCACCGTCAGTCACCTGAAGTTGGCCTTTCCAGTCCTGGTTTCAGGTTGTGTGTCATAGCAGCCATTATCAAAATGTAAAATAATAGATGTTTTAAAAGACATATAGCAAAATAATAATAATGAGCAGCCAAATGTCCAGTAAAAAGGTAAAAGCAAAGTAAATGTAGTAAAATTTGTAAAAGTAAAAGAAGGTAAAAACGAAACAGCAATTAAAAACAGAAAATTTCAAAACCGATGTTGACATCCAGTCTACAAAGTTGTAAAGAACTTCTGTAGCAGAATGGTAATGATCATAACTTACCAGGAAGACTAACAGGTAAGTACCAGAACCACCGTCAGTCACCTGAAGTTGGTCTTTCCAGTTCTGGTTCCGGGTTACGTGTCATTATGGCCAGTACCAAAGGGTAAAGTAATAAAAGTTTAAAAGACATGCAGCAAAATTGGAATAACAACTTGCCAGGACGACTAACAAGTAGTTCAAACAGCAGCGTTAGTCATCTGAAGTTGGCCTTTCCAGTCCTGGTGTCAAGTTATTTAATGTTCTGGCCATTTTTCAATGTCAAATTGAACTAAAGAGAATGAAATTAAATGAGATTAAAAAGATTAATGGCCATTAAAAAACTAAAAACTTTATCAAGGTGGACAGAGTCACCATCACCAATAACACTGTCCAATGTTACACATAAACCCTGGGAAAAAACATGTTTAAAATAGTGCCGTCGTTGAGAGTCATAACGATGGCAATAAAGTAAAATGTGGCTTACAGTGATTTGAGTGTTACACAAACTACACACTGGTGCATCAATTGCAGATAAAAGAAAACGATGAGTCAAAACACTGTGACCAATGTGTAGTCTAGTTAGAACAACTTTCTCCTTCTGAACCCTATGGAAGCTAGATGGCCAAAGCCCAATATAAGGTTTTATTTGAAAAAGCTTGTTGTTGCATTGCTCACTCCAAGTGGACTGCCAGCTGGCACGGAGCCGAGTCTTGAATACAAGACCATAGTCCACGTACGGAATAGGCACAGTGGTGACAGTGCCAGAGCAGATAAATTTAGCTGCTGTGTCTGCAAGCTCGTTCCCGCGAATACCAGCATGGCCTGGTATCCAGAAAAACTGGATAGAAGTAGCAGTTAATGAGAAATGGGCCAGTCGGTTTTGAATATCAGTGAGAACAGAGTGTGAGCCAACGTGAAGCGATTCCAGGGCCAGTATAGAACTAAGCGAGTCAGTATAAATAGTGCAGTTGGAATACTGCTTAGCTTCAATATGATCCAGGGCAAGAGATATGGCGTACAGTTCAGCAGTGAACACAGAAGATGTAGAGGGGATTCTGTGAGGAACCACCGAACCGCAGCAAACCATAGCAAAGCCCACTGAATTACCTGATTTAGAACCATCTGTATAAATGTAAACGGAATGATTGTTTGAAAGATGTTCATTAAATAAATGACGGTACTTCCAATCTGGAGTATCTGCCTTTTTCAGATGACTGAATGAAAGGTCACATTTGGGGGCTGTAATGAGCCAAAATGGGATGGGCTGACCTGTGGATTCTGCAATGTTATCCAAGGACAAACCCAATTCATCCAATTGCACCTGGATGTGAAGGCCAAAAGGAACAATGGCAGATCGTCTGTCCTGAAAAAGTACGGCCCACTGAGGAAGGAAAACGCATCCCCAGGTAGGATGCTTTGGTAAGGAACGAAGTTTCGAAGAATATAGTAAAGATAGTTGCAAACGGTAAAGGTGCAGAGAAGGTTCATGAGATTCAACGTATAAGCTTTGAACTGGAGAGGTGCGGAAAGCCCCAGTGCAGAGTTAATGTCCTTGGTGATGAATGGGGTCTAGCAACTTTAAGGCCGAGGGTCTGGCAGAGCCACAGACCATTGATCCATAGTCGAGTTTTGATTGAATAAGAGCACGATATACCTTTAACATAGAACATCGATCTGCTTACCAACTGGTAGTAGAGAGGACACGGAGGATGTTCAGTGCTCTTGTGCATTTGACCCGTAGCTGCTTTAAATGTGGTATAAAGGTCAGCTTGCGGTCAAAGATAAGCCCCAAGAACTTGGTCTCAGGGGCCACTGGCAGCGAAACTTCACCGATATAAAATTCAAGATCAGGGTGAATACCCTGTTGGCAGCAAAAGTGCATGCAAACAATTTTAGAGAGAGAGAAATTAAAGCCGTTCGCCATAGTCCACTTCAGTACACGATTGAGGGCAGTTTGTAGTTGCCGCTCAATATATCTCATGTTCGATGACTGACACGATATGTGAAAGTTGTCGACATACAACCCACTCGCAACAGTGAGAGGGAGTTGTTCAGTGATGGCATTTATCTTTACATTCAAAAGTGTGACACTAAAACACAGCCCCGAGAGACTCCAAGTTCCTGTACAAAAGAACAGGAAAGTGTCGAACCCACACAAACTTGGAATCTCCTGTCCAGTAAAAATTTTTTAATAAACATGGGTAAATGGCCACGTAACCCATATGTATGGAGGTCTCGCAAAATGCCATACCTCCATGTTGTGTCATAAGCCATCTCAATGTCAAAGAATATTGATACAAGATGTTGGCATTTGAGAAAGGCTTCTCTGATTGATGTTTGAATTAGGTGGTCTGTGGTGGAGTGCTGTCGTCGGAACCTACACTGGGTGGGCGAGAGGAGGTTGTTTGAATCGAGGAACCAAACAAGACGAGCATTAACCATCCTTTCTAAGATCTTACAGAGACAGCTCGTCAAAGCAATTGGATGGTAGTTTGAAGGAATCTTAGGATTTTTCCCTGGCTTAGACAAAGGTAAAATAATAGCCTGGCACCAGGCATCAGGAAAAATATTCTCATGCCAGATCCAGTTAAAGACAATTAGAAGGACATCAAGAGAAGCAGGAGATAGATGGTGCAGCATGTCATAGTGTACATCATCAGGTCCAACAGATGTACTGCCAGACCGACGAAGAGCCAGTTTCAGTTTCACCAGTGTAAAGGGACAATTATAGTCAAAGAGACAGTCAGTTCAAAAGGAAAGAGGTGAACTCTCTGCCCGAGTTCTTGATGGCCAAGAAGGTGGAGGAACAAGCAGAAGTGCTAGATACTCAGCAAAAGCTTTCACCTAGAGTATCAGCGATGCTCCGGACATCAGCCACCATTAGAGACCATTAGAGAGTAAGATCGAGAGAGGGACAAATTGTAGTGCCCACTGACCTTTTTTGAATCCTGTCCCATTTGACCTTGAAACTGGTGGTAGAAGATATGCTAGTTGTAAACTTAATCCAAGATTCCTTCTGGCTTTGACGTCTTACCCACCTAAAACGTGCTCGGGCCCTTTGGAAAGTGACAAGGTTTGAAAGTGTGGGATATCTACGAAAAGTATCCCAGGCCCATTTTTGAGCCTTCCGTGCTGTCCATTAAAGTCCCCCAGGAGTAGAAAGGGAGACGGCAACTGTTCAACGAGAGCATCAAGGTCTGATTGATCATGTCTCTCTCCAGAGGACAGGTAGAGAGAACAAACAGTGATGGTATGACCCAAGAAAACACGGATGGCTACGGCCTCCAAGGGTGTGTTGAGTGACAAAGACAGGGTGGGCACGTGTTGATCAACCAACAGTGCCACCCCTCCATGTACTCGTCCATCACACAGCCTGTCATTTCTGTACAGAGAAAACTGCTGAATGGTGACTGTATCAGCAGGTTTTAGAAATGTTTCTTGTAAGGAAAGGCATACAGGATGGTAGGAAGTAATCATTGTTTTGATATCATCCAGATTAGAACGTAAACCTCGACAATTCCATTGTATTAAGGTGGCCATTTTTAATGACAGGTAGGCGAAGAGGCTGGAGAACCCTTCTGTTATGACCACATCTTTTTTCTTTACTGTCCTTAGTCGGAGGAGGTCTATCAACCTTCATGGATCCTGCCCTGGGTCGATTGGACAGGTCTTTGTTATTGGAAGGGGATTCCAGTGACTGAGGACGCTAACGAATGATTGTTTTGCCTCTTGGGGTGGGAGAAAAAGATGTATCAGAAGAAATGCCTGTATTTGAAACTGAAGGATGTGGATCTTGAGGTTTGTTGAAATGTATGGGAGGAACAGAGATGGGTGTGGAAGTCGATTCATCAACCTTTTAACCATGGAGGTCAAAAGGCTTTTCATTTGTTTTGAAAATGATTCTCTTGGAGGCACAGAAAGATTTGTCTGCACTCCCACTGTAGTTGTGGAATGAAGTGCAGCAGCATATGTCCGAGATGGAGTTGTGGACAGCAATTTCCGAGCCTCAGGATAACTAAATGTTATGAATCATTTTCAAACACTGCACCTCTTTTTCCTCCAACCGTTTTGGGCAAGAACAAAAGTAGGAAGGGTCAGAAACATTGCAGTTGATGCAATGTGGGTCCATGTCACATTCATAGGCATCGTGGTCCTTGCCACCACAATGAGCACATGTCAGGGAACCATGACATGATGTCTTTGAGTGGCAGAACCTCTGACATAAGAAACATCGGAGAGGGTTTGGAATGTATGGCTGTACCCTGCAAATTAGATATCTTGCCTTGATGGTGGCAGGTGCACGTCATGAAGTAAATGTCCAAACGAGGGTATTTGTTGGCAGTGTAACTCCATCTCTGCGAGTGTAGATGCACCTCACTGCAGAAACTCCTTGAGTGGAGAGACCAGCGAGAATCTCTGACTCGGGGACATTCTTCAAATCCCTCTCAACAATAACTCCTCATGATGAATTCAATGTAGCATGAGGGGTAACCTCAATAGGTATATCCCCAATTGCCGTTGAATTCAAGAGGAGTTTACTATGGTGGGTTGTGGATGTTTCAACTAATATGTCTCCAGATTGAAGCTTCTTTACTGACTTTGGAGAGCCAGCAAGACCCTCTAGTCCCTTCTGAATAAAAAAGGGGAACAATTGCCCTAAAGGTTTTTCTGAAAAAGAATGTAATATAATAAAATGAGGTACATGTGTTACAGATGTTGAAGATTGTTGCTCAGAGTGTTCAAGATGTGGTCGCTTACTTATTGACTGTTTTTCACTATTTTATTCAAATTTTTTGAAGGAGGATACATAGGAAAAAAGAAGAATTTTGGTACCCACCATGGAGCCCTACAAGGGGATGCACTACAATGTCATGCAAGGACAATGCAGCAACGCCAGGGTTTCGTGAACACTATACCCAAACACCAGCATCAGGCACAATGTCCACAACACCTGTTGAGAACTTCCAACACTGGTACTTGGTTGGCTCTAGCCCAAGTGGACCAGTTGATTGAACCAAGGGGGGCCACCCAAAGGTCGTCCGTCTGCAGGAATTCAAGGCCAAAGTGGTGTGTTGGGGTTTGACCCCTCAACCACCAGGATCCTCTCCTCCCCTTCACGAGTCGCCACGAATGGCAAACACGTGGGTGGATGTTTAGATCCCAGAGAATGTAACCAGACAGAACAGAACCTTCCCTGGGAGGTCCCCTCACCACTTACAGGAATCCACACCGAGGGGGCCTCACTTTGAAGATTTATCAGTATCTTATATCTAAAAATCACAACCATAAAAAATTAAAGCATTTGGTAGAAGAATAAGTGGAAATTTAAATCAAGTTATAAGATCATACATTTTTTACACTAATTGAACCAGTCAATTTTCTCAGACACTCCTGGAACTATGTTATATTGTTAAATCACAAATATATTACTGTTCATATACATGTGCCCTTGTACAGGCTGAGCCCTGCCCTTCAAAAAAATTCTGCATATGCACCTGCTTAAACATACCATGTCTAAAAGAGTTGCATTTCTTTCAGATCCAACCAATGAGGCTAAATCAAAATCAAAGAGAAAGACAATAAAATCTGTTCATTTGTTTATTATGCTGCCAATAATGAATTACTTATGAAGCATTATTAAATACTGTGTGAACTTCTGATACTCAAGTGAGATATTGGAAAATAACAATAACCACACACATGGAACATTCACAGGAATGGTTATATGTAGTCACTGAGAAATAAGTGAGACTGTCAAAAATTCACAATACTTGTCATTTCTTGAGAGACATCAACAAAAGCAAACAAAAACACAACAAAGTCTAGATAAAGGTCACAAAAACCAATACACAAATGTTAGAGAACTGTACAGTTAACACACACACAAAGATCACTGTGGAGAGGATAATTGGCTCTGATATTACAGTAGGTGTTGACACCCAGTACAAAGGGATTCACCATTTAGTAAATGTGATATATAGCAATGACGATAGCTCCAACAGTGTTAGTGTTACAGTAGGTGTGTTGACAGTACAAATTTGCCATTTAGTATGTCTGTGGTATGTAGCTTGATTATAGCTTCAATGGTTCTGGTGTTGCAGCAGGTGTATTAACACCCAGTGTAAACAGATTCCCCATTTAGTAAGCCTCTGAAGCATACATTGTTGACTAGAAATAGCTGTCCTGGTGCTTCAAATGAAAACCATTCCCTGAACAATTTCAGTGACATGTTACAGGTCTTCTGTGATAAATGCTATTACTCACTTCAGGCTTTAAGTAGATTGAAGACTATTGCCAAGCCATTGAATCAAACACCACAAAGACCATACAAAGCCATAGCAAAATAACAGACTTCACACACAGAAGAGTTTTACAGAAAATGTCCAAAAAAAAATACACCAAGAATTTCCAACATCTCACAAGTTGATAATATTAATGTTATTAAAACACATTGTAAATGTCTTCCAGCAAGTTTAAAAGTACACTTAAAAACCTGGAAAGGATAAACTACAACAAGGAACAGTTATCCAAATTTTCTTAAATTATCTTCCTGAGGGTATTGGAAGCTGTATAAATCCAACCAAGTAGGCTTATAAAAAAAGTAATAGCCAACATTGTACCTCAGATTAGAGGGAAATTCAGCAATCTCCTATTTGACAAAACAACCGGACAACATGAGTGACACTGTGGTGGGGAAGATATCCACAGCCTTGAAACCAATGGATAAAACTTAAGTTGTGTACATTACCATCAGCAGCAAATAGGGTTGTCTAAACCTTAGTGTACATTGCCAACTGTAACACAAATAGGATTGTTTAAACTTAACTTTGTAGCAACAATCCAGTACATAACTTTAAGCTGTTTGAAAACTTGTTTTTCAGACCAAAGTTTTTAGTGAACAAGATATAACCAACTACTAGATGCAATACCTAGTGATACTTTTCTTTAATTTCAATCCTGTGTATCATTATACACTTATACTGTTGTCATAACAAGTTAATATGAAACTCAGTGACAATTAACTACAAAGAAGTGAATTCAAGTATACACTATCATTAAGATATCCAAACCAAAGCCACTTGGAACATATATTGAACACTACAAATCTGTGACAGGCAAATCGATCAGAAAATACCCACAAAGAACTGAATGCCTGAATAGGAACTACAATTCTTAAAACTTACTTATTTTTTACTATTCTACAAAAACTAAATATTAGAAATAAAACAATTAAACACTTCCTAACTTATTTTATTTTTACTTAATTGTTTTGTGTGTGTGTATATATACACACACACAAGGTGTCCATAGTCCTTGTGCAATTTGAATCTTTGTATCATGCAAGTTATTAATCTCTAAAATGAAATAAAAAGGGAATTTATTCAGGATTTAAATAAAATTGTTAATGATTCATTTGTTCTAATTTCTTTATTTTCCAGATAATAAACCCTTTACTAGAATGAATGGCTTCAACTGAAGAAAAGGTTAATCATGTACCCTGGCTCGCTGAGTTAAAGTATCACAAATCAGAAGAAAATTTAGATCTCACTACAACAAGAAAGTGCCTCACTGAAATTCAATTCAAAACTGAATGAAAAAAATTTAAGGAGACTGGTTCTATTAAAGATAAGCCACAAACTGGAAGATCAAAGGTAAACATAGAAACTATGTTGTCTATAGAGGATTTACTATTTGTAAACATGCTAAAACTTCAATAAATTACCTGTCTGTGTTTTTCATTTTACAGTTTGTTTATATCTTATATAAAAGTTATTAAAAATTCAAACTGTACAAGGACTTTACAGACACCCTGTATATATATAAAATGACAGTTGGATAAATAATTTTTGACATTTGTATTTCTAAACTCTGCTAAGAGAAAAGAAAATTTTATTGGAGTCAATTTTATTAGTATTTTATGCACCAGAATAATTAACTATATAGTTCAAAAGTGAGTGACATTTGTCCTATCTAAATACCTGAAAGACTGATGGAATAACATTGTAGGAATATTTTGTTCCATTATATTTATATTATGTAAATTAATATTTTGTTCCATTATATTTACATTATGTAAATATGCAATTTATGGACTGGTACCCTTTTATAATGTAGACTTAATAAGAGACTTATATATGCAAAAAACGGCTCGTTTGGGTTGTGAAAATATTTTACATAGAAGAGTGAAAAAGGAACGCCTTTATACCTATATTAATATAATAAAATAAATAAATTATTCAAACATCTAACACCGCCCTCTACATTCTGACACTCAGTCACACAATCCCTTCCAAACATGTGGTCAGCTTCTGGTCAGTTATCTCTTTCTTTGTGAACCTGACGATGACCAAAGAAGGTCGAAACGTTGTTCGCTCTTCTATGTAAAATATTTTCTCAACCCAAACGAGCCGTTTTTTGCATATATATTCCTCTACAAGTGGGTTTTCTCGACATCACTAATTAATAAGAGAGTATGATATACATTTATTAAAGTAACCATTTCTTTAACAGTTTCAAAGACCACAAAGAAACAGCCTAAGCCAAATGTATGTTAAGATCAAAGGTTAGCTGAACATTAGGGCCCCCGTTTCTCAGATTAAGCCTACTGCTAATCTAGATCTAAAGTCTATTAAGTTACTAATGAAACCACTTCACATTTACAACTTTTAATAATTTGATTTCCACACTCTTATTTCCAGTAATTACGTGTATGTTTATTTGATTTTTATAATTAATTTGTTATTCTCCAGTAAAATGTTATATCACTATTTTTTACAAGATTTTCAACTTTCATAACAGAAAGTTTTTTTAGATTTTACAAAAATAAAACATTAAACATGTAAAAAATCCTGAGTAATATCAATTTTGTTTTATTTAGGTTTAATTGGGGGAAAGTTGATTCAAGGTAATAACAGTGTACTCCACAGAGCTGACATCTGTACAGTAAGCACATCAGATATGGATACTACCTTTTGTTGAGCTTGTACTGTTCATCTGTACTTATTTTAACAACACAGTATTACGTGTGTACAAGAGACATCAGTAAGTTGAAGTTTCAAATAAAAAGGTAAAAGTAAAACCACACATTTACTGCTTTCACCTCTTAAAACTGAATTTATTTGGTACATTTCAGATAAAGGCCTACACCAGGTAATTCTGTATTGTAAACCACTTTATTTTAACATGTATTACCACACTCACAAGACACTAGCAGAACTAAAACTATTTCTTTGTTCATAAAGACAGATCTGCACAATGGTTTTTTTTGTGTGCTGTGCCAATCATAAGTATTAAAACTTGGTTCTTAGCAGCATGAGCCCTTTGATTTACAGCTGAACCACTAATGGGAGCATAAATATTTATCTAAACTTTTGTAAGTTTGTTCTTTTTAAACACCCATTGCTTAACTTATTTGTTGACCATTTCTAAACAACCACTTACTAGAAATACTTTCAAGCAATAAATAATTTCATCCACAAGCAAACTAACCAGTTTATGTTGATGTACAACTCAGATGTCCCTCAAATAGGTAAGGGTACAGCTTCTCTCAAAGAGTAATGAACAGATGTATATCATTCAGTAACAGATCTGCTGGGCGAACTGGCATATTGCCACATCCCATGTGAATGTAGTACACTGAATTAATTCTGACAAACAATATGATTTAATTTTATAGCAACACAGGTATATAGGGTTATCTTCCTTTTTCATGTTAAAAAGAATTTTAAAAAGATGTCACATGGAATATATATATTTTCTGTCAAACAAAGAAGTTTTCAGTTACTTTTCAAAGGCAGTATCCGTTCATTATGAAATACAAAACAAAGACAAACACATACAATTTCAGATTCCAGGTAAATGATGGTTTTACATACAACTTTATTAAATGAGTATCTTAAATAGCTATATTTTTAGTTATTAGGCTAATTTTTAGCTTTCATTGTACAAGTAGCTTGCACTGATCGTGTTTTAAATTCTCAGAAAAAACAATTTACAATGCACATATTTCATAACCTCAGAGGTTTTAAATTAAGAGAATAATTCAGTCACTAAGATTAGCCTCTGAGGTTGTAAAATCTAATTTTGTAAATTTACACCATAAAAAAGTCTGTAGATACACAGTATGTAATATAACAAACACTTTTCACGTTGTAATTCAATAATTTTATATTGAACAAACTAATAATTGGGGCCAAACACACACCTCATAACACGAAGTCTTCTAATTTACTCAATGCATTTTATATAAAGTTTTTAGTTTACTTCCAAGACATAACAACATTAAAAACACAGAAAATCTTTCAGGCTATCTAATATAATGTTATTTAAGCTATAATTAGATTACAACCTCTACAACTTCACTTTATCAGTTGTGGGAATGAAAAATCAACTATTATAAACATACCACAGTTGTAAAAACCTGTCTCAATTTAAAATGCATTGTAGAGACACACAGTAACAAACACATTTCTTAAATATATTGTTAATGCATTAAGAATGGATTGGAATTTGTTATTCCTATTAAATAAGTTCCATGCACACACTGCTAAATGCCAGTTATCTACATATAAATATTTTGATCAAATGATTAACATTTTGATTTTCACATTATTTTAAAACAAGAAGCTAATACAATGCTAACAAAAGCACAGTTTAAAGAGAAAATTTACAACAGCTCAACAAAGCTTAACAAGAAACCATACAAGTCTTTTCCAGAAAATATAAATAATACACTACCACGTTCACCTGAGCTATAGACTTAACAGACAATTCACAATTCATCATGACAACAATGACCTCTTCACAAGTAGTCCCTACTGCAAATGATAAAATCCTATAAAACTACCAAACCTTCCTTTTAGACTCACACAGATTGCAAATTCAGCTAGAGTCATAAGAGAGCAGTAACCTGCTAGTAGGATGGTTCCACTGTTGGCTAGCATTTCTTTGGTCCTAAGCAAGACAATCATCAAGTAACTGAGTTTATAATTTTTGGCAACTTGCTCTGATTTTCTACTGCTTTCGATGCTTTCTCCCCAACCATAGTGATTGTCACTCGAGATTTAGTACTTCCTATAGTGTTCATCCGAGTTATCAGAGTACCAACATTATTAGTAACAGCTGCATTACCAACTTCTGCTTTTATCAAAGGGCCAGAACTGCTATCTGTGCTCTGTGATATCTTACTTGAATGGCGTCTCAACCACTCGTGTTTCAAAGCAACAGTTGGAGTCATACGAAGAGCTGGATCCCATACAAGGCATTTCTTTATAAAGTCAAGGAATCGAGGATCGTCGCAACCCTTCAAAGCAGTTGTAAACTGCTTGCTGCCTGGAGAACCTCTCATCTTTCCTCGTCTTGACCTACTTCCATTAAGAAATACAGTTCCATCGGGTAGAGTTGTCGGTGTACAGTAACGAGGATAACCTCTAGAATTTATGAAGTTTTTAGCACGTTTTGATTGGTCCAATACGTTCTTTGGTGGAATACCCAGAAGTTCAATTATACAAGCTAGTTGGTCCAGTTCATCCTCTCCTGGTAACAAAGGACAACCCGTAACAAGTTCTGACAGGATGCATCCCAAACTCCACATGTCAATTGATGTCCCGTATTTAGCCCCTAGGATCACTTCTGGAGCTCTGTAGAATCTCGACTGAATGTAAGAGTACACTCTTTGATGTTCGTAGCAACTGGATCCAAAATCAATCACTTTAATCCCACTACGACCTTGCTGTTTAAGCAATACATTCTCTGGTTTCAGATCGCAATGGATTACTTTATTCCGTTGTAAAACATCTAAGCACTGAAGTAATGAATGTGCAAACTTACGAACTAGCTGCAAACTAAATCCCTGAAACTTGTTCTTTTTCAAGAGCTCGTACAAATTAATACTTAGCAATTCAAACGTTATACATGTATGGTTGCGGAATGTAAAGTTCTCTAGCATGTGAACAATGTTCATGCCATTGTCTTTATCTTGTTTACGAAGGTGGTCCAGTATGCGAATTTCTTCTTGAGCCTGTCGATGAAAACGCTTTTCATTACGAACCATTTTTAAAGCTACATGTTGATGGGTTTTGTGGTCATATGCCTTCACTACTTGACCAAAACTTCCTTTACCAATAATTTTAAGCATTTCATATCGATATGCTATATGATCATGAGGTACATGTAAATATGAACCATGCTCATCATCATAGCCACAATTACTTGGAGCTCCTATAACACCCTGTCTTTTCTTTGCATTGGCACCAATGAAGTATACTTGTGGGTAGCTACATATTTCATGGCGTTCATATGGTGTGAGTTTATGCATATACAACTTTATTACCTGCTCGGGGGTGGCAACTAGGGTCTTTTTTCCAGAAACATTTCTGTTATCGGATGTTTCATCACAATTTCCAACTTGTGGCATGTATGGGTTATTGTGTACACTGCCCGACTTCGTTGCAAGTCTTCTGCAAGTTCTGTTATTATCTTCAGGACTGTTTTCACTGGGCAACTGTTGGGCTTGTATGGATGCTCTTTGGCAATTTAATCCAAAACTATTGCTTGTGAAGCTATTGTTAATAACTGGCAACGTGACTTTTTCTATATTTTCGGGTAATTTTGGAAGATATGTTTCGCTTGCAGAAGAAATGCTGTTTGTTCCAGTTACGCTAGGAATACAAGTCTTATTTCGAGATAATGGCATTTTGATACAGATATCCTTTTAAATTTATGCTGGAAAATTCCAAGACGGACTGGATATGCATAAATATCTGTATAGTTAGGCCTAAACAAGCACTGATAACAAAGGCTGTCTCGACTGCTGCATTATAATAAATCAGCGAAATCGATGATGTAAATACATATTCCATAAAAAACTGAAAGATCTAATTAAAAATTCTGATACATAACTGAAGTACAAT
This sequence comes from Tachypleus tridentatus, assembly GCF_004210375.1. Taxonomy (NCBI): domain Eukaryota; kingdom Metazoa; phylum Arthropoda; class Merostomata; order Xiphosura; family Limulidae; genus Tachypleus; species Tachypleus tridentatus. The sequence continues at coordinate 11,949,194 of NC_134836.1, read as the reverse complement.
AAGATAAAGTGGGTCAATTAATTAAATGCTAAAATAACAGCTATATTACAGTAAAACCTAAACTGACAGTAACATACACCATGCCCTCCTCCTGTATCAGAACCTCCTTTCTTCTTTCTTTGAATACTTGGCACGATCCATATGATCATCGATAAACGTCACATATGACGTTTTTTACTTAACCAATGGAAAGCCAATAACTTGGCAGGAGAATTTTATATCAACTATTAGTAAAATATTAGAAAGGCAATAACTGTTTTCGTACGAATGTCTTTACCAATATAGCGAAGCATGATAATAACTAATTTTCTTGTCATTAGTATTAAAATCATATTTCTAACACTGAAACATTTATCTAGCTCTCAGAGAGATAGTGCAATGTTGAGAAAGGTAATAGGCCTAATTCTAATATCTGTAATGACAAGTAATATTCGAATGGAAGTTTAAAAAGAATAGAAGCATAGAGAGTTTGTTTCTTTGTTTTGTTTATTGAATTTCGCACAAAGCTACTCAAAGGCTATCTGTGCTAGCCGTCCCTAATTTAGCAGTGTAAGACTAGAGGGAAGACAGCTAGTCATCACCACCCACCGCCAACTCTTGGGCTACTCTTTTACCAACGAATAGTGGATTGAGTGAAACATTATAACGCCCCCACGGCTGAAAGGGCGAGCATGTTTGGCGCGACGGGGATGCGAACCCACGATCCTCAGATTACGAGTCGTACGCCTTAACACGTTTGGCCATGCCGGGCCAAAAGAAAAAAAAAACAAAAAAACTAGATATTATCACTCTTGCTAATATAGTTAACATGATAAATTTATTATTCACAATAACATACTGTTCTGGCTTTTAAAGTTCATGAAATTTTGTTGCGAGCTCAAACTCATTCTGACACATAATTATTCCAATATTATAACCATTTAATATTTTGTTTTTAAGTGAACAATGGTATTACGAAGACAAATTACTGTAAAAAACAAAACATCGAGACCCAAAAGTACCTATAGTTTAAATACTTAAAAATGTAATGAAAACGAATATCCTGTTTATCATATATACTTGTTCCTTATCATGTCGAGGTCACTTTTCGATATTTTTAAATATTTCTAGCCATAGTAAATGTATTAGAACGTATCTGATACACTAATGTCTGTTATGTGACCTTACCGATAATTTTAAGAAGAAAGTCCTTATAAAATGATTATTTATGTGATATTTAGAGATTAAATTCATTTAACATGTAATGATATTTTTCTGCATTATTTTCAGTATTTCATTCTGAAAGGTTCGTATGTTACCTATTTAATGTTTTTCAACTACTATAACAAGTTATTTTTATATATAATTTAAAAATGTTAGGAAAATACTGCCAACGTAGTAATTGGAATTAAATATTGTCAACAAACCTTTCGATATGACTAAATTTTAGAAAATTGAAAATGGTAACCGTGAATGCGAGTTTTATATATTTTATAACCATATTTTTTATTATAATTAATGCACAAAATTTTTTACAAATTATACCAATATGAACTACATTTTTCTTGCTGTTCATTAATCTTATTTTTAGCTGATATGATAGCCTGTATGGTATTAAAAAAAATATTCCACATACATTTTTTTAAGCATGTATAAATGGTTATAATATAATTAATCAAAGGTTAGAATTTGTTGTTTTTAATGCAGTCCTTCCTCATGACTTTATTTATTCTCTGAGCTTCATTTGGATGTTATTATTTAATTTTACTAATATATATATATATATATATTAATGGATGTTATAACCATTTTTTAAAAGCCAAAACAAAACACAGTGAAATTAAATACATTTAAATGAAGTTAAATACGTAAATAAAATCACGAGGAAGGACTGCGTCAGAAACAACAAATCCCAACCTCTGCTTAATTATATTATATTATAATCAATATTTTTAAAGCCAAAACAAAACGTATACTCTATTGTTTTGGGCCCGGCATGGCTAAGCGTGTTAAGGCGTACGACTCGTAATCTGAGGGTCGTGGGTTCGCATCCCCGTCGCGCCAAACATGCTCGCCCTTCCAGCCATGGGGGCTTTATAATCTGACCGTCAATCCCACTATTCGTTGGTAAAAGTGTAGCCCAAGAGTTGGCGGTGGGTGGTGATAACTAGCTGCCTTTCCTCTAGTCTTACACTAGGGACGGCTAGCGCAGATAGCCCTCGAGTAGCTTTTTGCAAAATTCAAAAACAAACAAACCTTCTATTATATATACTAATTCAATGCTTATCATATGACGGTTAACGATAATAAATTTTACTTCTGAAAATTAAGTCTAAATAAATGTTCCATGAAAATATTTTCTAAAATTTAATTATAGTATACTGACGGTATGTGTATAGAAAATTCCTATCCTTTTCAGAATATCTCACTGAAACATTTTGTGTGTGCGCACATATATTTTGCAAGGTATCCTTGAATATAATTTAGTATATTTTAATGGCGTGTTTGTTGTGAATTTCACGCACAACTATATGAGGGATATCTGCGCTAGCCGTCCCTAATTTAGTGGGGTAAGGCTAGAGGGAAGGTAGTTGGTCATCACCACCCACCGCCAACTCTTGGGCTATTATTTTACCAACGAATAGCGGGATTGGCCGTACCATTAAAACGCCCCCACGGTTGAAAGAGCAGACATCTTTAGTGTGACGAGGATTCGAACCTTCTACCCTCAGATTGCGAGTCGAATGCCTTAACCACCTGGCCATGCCTAGCCATATTTTTATGGCACGAGCAAATGTTGTTCTTGATACACTCTTATATAACCATAAAAAATAAAACATAACAGCCTGATTCTACTGGCATATGAGCTCAAGACTTCCACACGACATTGCAGTGTTACAACCAGTGATATCCAATCTTTTTTAAATTTAAATATTTTATTGTTGTAAAAACTTTAACTTGTAATAAAACAACTCTTAGAAAGTTTTTAACTGAGCGTAATCAAATAATTCAAATACCCAAGTAAAATATTTTATTGTTGGTTTCCTAATTTATATGATATAATTGATCGATAACGGGAAAATGTAACCTTTTAATAATGATTAGTAGGCCGAATGAAATGACATTAGTGTAGATATATTAGTCGCAGGTATTTCAGCCAACATAGGTATAGGTTTATTAGGAGCTCTGTTCTTATGCTAACTGATGCAAGTAAATCGATTGAACGATAAAAATACTACGGTATGAAATTTATTTAAACTTTGTTAATGACAAAACTTTCAGTGCATGATGATGCAGGTCTGGTTAACCTAATGATGGAATAAATAGTTAAAAGTCACAATGCGCCAGTCTCGAATCGAGTATGTTTGTAGCTTTTTTTAGTTAGAAATACCATTGTGTCTTCATCGTACAGTAAAGAGACCGATTATGATTAATACTTGGCCGCATTAAACAATAAAACACCCCTCTTTTTAATTATAGGTTGTGTTATTTCTCACGATAAAACGTAGTCATATGATAACTTAAGTGCCTATATTTCAGACCCTGAAATACAAATTGACAGCAAGTGATTACTTAAAACTTTATTGTGGACAAAGTTTACCTTACGAATACGTTATTCAATATGAATATGCTGTTGCAAGAAGATAATTTATAAATATTGTTAAAGAAGATTCGTTCAAAGAGCATAAAAAAAGTTTGGACATAGCACACAAACTAGGCAAAATAGTCACGAAATTTAAATGTTTTCGACCCTTTGTGGTCAATTCTTGAAAACAAACCCCAAAATACATTTCTACCACCAACATTTCAACAATTAGAAGCTTTAACCAGCTACTGGTCTAAAATATATATGCCCAATACATTTCATTAATATTTCACAGTAACTATTTATAATGTGGTGCATTGTAACATTTCTAGTTTTTACAGCCTATAACTGTCTCTAGTACAACTTGTTACAGTTTTACTTCAGTAGTAACCTCTCTACCTTGAACTCGGTGAAAGTCCATCTTGGTTTATCAGAGCGTTATAAAAATATATACCAGAAACGTTTATGGCATCAAAACCAATAAACTATAAAATAAAGTAGGTGAAACATTTTATTAAAAAAAACAAAAACATCTCGACTAAACATCAAATCACCTTCGGGATTATGTTTATATAAGAAAATAGCCGTGTGCGATCCATTGTACTTCTTTTAAAATGTTTTACAACATAAAATTGTTTATTTTGTACTGCGATTACATTAATAGATATTACTATGAAATGACCAGTAGTATTAATCAAGAACTTGAACTTCAGAAGCTTTTCTGGTGGAGAAATTTAATTTCTATCACAAAACAGCTTAGCATGGCCTAATGATTAAAATATCTTACTTCAAATCTAAGGGTCGCAAGTTTAAATACCAGTTACCACCGAATGTACTCACCCTTTCAATCTTTGTTGATAAGTAACTCAAGAATTTGTGGTGTTTGGTGTTGACTAACTGTCTTCTCTCTAGTCTGTCACTGCCCTCATGTGAGCTTTGCTGGAAATCTGTTACTATTGTGGATCAAGATAATTTGAAAGATAAAAGTGTTGCAGATCCTTCCAATAACTTACTCCATATTTTTGACTAGTTAGTTGGTTTGTCGTTTCACCTAGTCGAAAATCAACTAGGCGATCTGCGCCAAACATCCGGTAAAAAGTTTTTTTGTTTTTTGAATTTCGCGCAAAGCTACACAAAGGCTATCTGCGCTAGCCGTCCCTAAATTAGCAGTGTAAGACTAGAGGGAAGGCAGCTAGTCATCACCACCCACCGCCAACTCTTGGGCTAATCATTTACCAAGGAATAGTGGAATTGACCGTCACATTATAACGCCCCCACGGCTGAAAGGGTAAGCATGTTTGGTGTGACGGGGATTTGAACCCGCGACTCTCAGATTACGAGTCGAGTGCCTTAACCACCCGGCCTGGTAAAAAGTTAAAGTAAAATTATTAAAATTTGCGAAAAGGAAACAAAGTAAAACAAAACAAAGTTTAATTTTTGAATTAAAAACTTAAATAACGTTAAATCTAATTTTTAAATCTAGTTTACAGCAGCAAGAGAAACTACAGCAATACAAGCTTTAAATTACTTTGTGTAGTATAATTTTAATTATAACTCGCCAGGAAAACTAACGGGTCAGTTCAAACATTGATATTTGTCACCTAAGTTGGCCTATCCAGTCCCGGTTTCGAATTGTTTAGATTTAGCACTGAAAGGAAAGAAACTGGTCCATCACAAATTCTAATAAGCCTATTTTGTTTACAACATAGCACAACTCCTCCACTAAAGAAGGCTGAAGGCTTAGCAGCAAACTTCAAGTTCTCATAGTAGTATTCCTTTTCCACTGAAACAAGGCTTAGCAATGAACTTATGGTGTTCTCATAGTAGCATCCCTTTTCCACTGAAACAAGGCTTGGCAATGAATCATTGTTCTCACAGTAATGTACCTCTTCCAACTGAACAAGGCCTATCGTCAAACCTCTGGCATTCTCACAGTAGCACCTCTCTACCACTGAACTGCTGAAGTTATCACAGTAACATAACTCTTCCACTGAAACAAGGCTTGGCAGTGAACCTCTCATGTAAATGCAAAAGCATAACTCTTCAATTGAAATTCTAAAAATTATGTAGCAGTTAAATGTAACACTAAGATTATTGGAAAACTAAGGTACTTACCCATAACACAAACTATGAGAAAATTGCATAACATTTAGCTCTAACACTAAAAGAACTATACAGTAGTTAGCTGTTACAATAAGGCCAGATGAAAATTATATAGCAGTTAGTTGTAACACTGATGCTAGAATGAAATTGCATAATAGGTAGCTGCAACACTGAGCTAGAACAAAATTAAATAAGTAGCTGTAACACTCGGGCTCTATAGAGGACAAAATACATAGGGGTTAGCTATAACACTGAGGCTCAGAGTAAAAAGCAATTAGAGGAATGGTGACCTGTTTATCTGCAAGTGATTGTATGTTACAGGATGACCTGAATGACATTTATGTTTCAGACATCTGTTCTAAGCAGAATTGTGCAAGAAATTCTAATAAATAAAACACAACATAAGGCAAACTGAAACTTTTTTAGTGTTAGGCTTGGATATTTAACCTATGCCTTATGATTGCCAACTTGTATTCTTTATTAAGAATTTGAAGTATAGTAAATATTCACTCAAACATTCAGTTTAGTTCTGCTTTGTTTTGAAAAGTTTTCATAAGTTCAAAGTGATTATAGTAATTAATTATCATGAATAAGTATTAAAAAAAAGATCAAGTCAATAGCCACAAATCATGATTATTCACTGGAAAATATAATATGTATTAAACAGCTGACCTCACTGAAAATAGTTTTGGTAAAGATGTGATAAAAACTCTTTTAGTGTTAGGCTTGGATATTTAACCTATGCCTTATGATTGCCAACTTGTATTCTTTATTAAGAATTTGAAGTATAGTAAATATTCACTCAAACATTCAGTTTAGTTCTGCTTTGTTTTGAAAAGTTTTCATAAGTTCAAAGTGATTATAGTAATTAATTATCATGAATAAGTATTAAAAAAAAGATCAAGTCAATAGCCACAAATCATGATTATTCACTGGAAAATATAATATGTATTAAACAGCTGACCTCACTGCAAATAGTTTTGGTAAAGATGTGATAAAAATGTTGTTTCATATTTATTACAGGCTTGAGAATCAATAACAGGAAGTCTAAAAAACATATCTATGCCAATGAGAGATACGGTAAAAGGCCTTAAATTTCCTACATCTTCAGTACATTGGCACTAATATCTTTTCTAAAGTTTACAAAAAATTAATATATTTCCAACTTTCTGAAGAGTTTTACCATTTTTTCTAGCCAAGGCAATCAGCAACTTTTTTTTTTTTCCTTTATAAAGTTCTTTAACAATCTTCATTATTTCTTTCAGTATCTTTTGACACAACTTTTTCACAACTCAAAACCTCAGGGGTATATTTTGAGTAAATTTCCAGGTTGATGTGACACAAATGTAGCCCATCATGTGGTACTCTGAAGGAAAGCACTGTTTAATCAGTGACAACGGAATAAAAATTGCCACAAAGATCTTTTTAGGTTTATCATTATTAGGAATATTAGATGGTGTAGAAATGTAAAATATTCAAAGAATATTAGCCATTTTCACAAATTATTTACACATTAGTGTAACATTTTTGTGTTATTAGGGTAGAATAACTGTCATTGTTATAAAAATGTACACTGTGGGTATTATAGTTCTATTTGAAATATATAATATTGAATTTCTTACTCATCCAAATAGAGGAACCCTGGTATAATTTCTTATTCCACCTACCTTAACAAATTATGTAACATAAATACATTGACCTTCAAAGGGAATAAGTAATAAATAACTAATAAACTGAAACCAATAAAGTCATTACATTAATATTTTACTTAAATGGAATAATGTTTTAATAAGAAAATTAGGTAAGAAGTTATGATACTACTAATTAGAATCAAGTGAATTTTTAAATATATTTTGCTGTGGTCAGAAATAAACTTCACAAATCATATTATTACCACATATTTTCTAACTTGCTACAGTTACAATTGGGTTAAGTTATTTTTCTCTGCAATATCTTCTGAATAATTAAGTATGATATTTCTTTTTAAGTGAAGATTAATATTGTCTAAATATCTTTTAGTAATAGTCATCACTGAAAACACCGAGAGGAAATGGCAAAAGTTTTGATAATTTCACTTTTATCATCTTAGATTTTATGGATCCTTTTTATTTGACAAATGAAATTAATGTTCTAATCATCCAATAACAGAAGACATTTTTCTTGGAGAAGGCCTATCAACAAGTGCTTACAGCTTAAATAGAATAACAATATACAGCATGATCTATACAATCACTTTACAATTACTTCCATGTATTTGGCCTCAGATATTAATATACCACAGAATTCTTTGAAGCACCATGTTTTTAATATGACTAGCTTCTCTTATCATTATCAACACATTTGGTAAACTATAAGATACAAAGTGAAGTGATCTTAAAAAGTATTTATTGAAAACAAAAGTTATTTTCAAATGACAACTAAAAATTTAGCTTTAAGAATTAGAGCCAGAATTTCTTCTCAAAACGAGTCTCATTATCTATACGTATAGTTGTTCTCGACATGAAAGAGGGGTTATTGGTTTAGTAGTTCGAACATTAGAAATAAGCAACTACAGCTTGTGCATGTGGAACACAAGTAAACATCCAACACTAAAGTAACAAGATGTAGTTCAAACAATGAACCACATCTGATCAAGAAGTTTATATATTGGTCTACTTCAACTAAACCTAAAGATAAATTGGTACATTTCACCATTAATGCTGATAGTGAGTGTCATTACAATTAGATTATGTACTTTAAACTGTATACTATTTTAAGGACATAAGTTTTATTCTCAAGTGTTTGCTACACACACAGCAAAATCATATAATGAAGAATTAAATGGAAGATATTAAATACATCATCACAATGTTCAGAGTATATGCACAAAAAGAAATACTGACATACATGCAGAGTGACAAGTAATGATAACCAAGAGTAGAGTGCTGTAAAGTTTCTACTCAGATACACTTACTTTGGCCACTTGTTGCCATTAAAATGAAAATTAAAGAAATGGTAATATCCCCCCACCCACCCCAAAAAAAATATTCTGGGATACATTTAAAGATCACATCTTATCTAATTAAGTACATTAACAAGACAGTGCATACACAAGTTTAATGTTTTAGGACTATTATTTTACCAGAAAGATAAATAAACTTCAACTGATTACAAATCCACACTATAAGTCACCCACATTAGTTACTAAGCATTAGTTAAATCCTGTAGGTTTAACCAGCAATATTTCATTAATGCAAGTCACATAAATTAATTAATAAATGTAGTTACATAGCTGCAACTGACTGTGTGTCAACAATAGTTACACTGATTAGTTGCATTTAAATAAATTAGTTTGGCAAACTGTGTTAACATTATGTTACTGCTAGTCCACAATGAACATACAAATCGCAGATATAAATAAAGTATAGCATTTCACTTGACTTAAAGACATATCTAAAAAATCTGAAATATCAGTCCATTAGCAGATACAAGCTGGAGAAACTTTCTTGTCAAAAACACAGTTTCATGTCACAGAGTAGCAGACAACTACAGAAACAATAAAAATCAACTATGAACCTATACTCCATGATAATATGTATTATTACAAAAAACAAAGAATGCAAATATAACTAGTATACCTATATCAACAGTTATATATATATACACAAATAATTTCAAAACTTCTCTCATTTTATTCAAATGCTTACAATAACTGTATTCTCACTCTTCTTCATGTGACTTAAAAATTAAATACCATTCCTCACCTAAGCCAATGCAGTGTTTAGCCAAGTGGTTTGAAATATATTTCCATGAAGCAATAAAATATCTTTGACATTAATATGCTGCTTTTAAGTACATAAAAATTCATGCTACAAATTTGCACTTTTAATCCAACATACAAGATTTAACTCACAATTTAACATAAAAGTATATTAAAGCTCAAAATTCAACTTTCTGTCTAAAAACTACCAATTCAGACACTTCCATATGACATTCCTATCCTTGAGTGACTTCTGGTGGCAAGAACTTGTTCCTAGCTTTATCCTGAGAGCACTCATCTCAGAAGATCTTGTCAGAAGCTTCAGTTCTCAATGACTTTTGGACTTGGAATGTGAGATCAACCACTGAAGGGTTATGTCTGGAAAATGGAAGAGAAAATTATGCTGTACAATAAGATTCAACCTCTTCTTACAGAGGTTTCATTATTTAGTGAGTTGTTAAAATAAATATCATACTGGAGATTATCTTGAACTACTCATTTTAATAAATTAATCATTAAATTTGTGAATAAAAACTATACTTTATAAAACATTTATATACATTAACAAATCACACCAAAATGAAAATTCAACTTAAAATTGTATTACTCTAACGTTAGCAAGATAGTACAACCTTGCATACATAGGTTATAAATGGCTAAGCCTAAATTACCAACAATTTTATGAAAACTGTTTGAAGTCAGTTACATAAAAGTCAAAGTTATAAGCATACCAACGTGATACCTTTATAATTTGAAACTTCAGATAGCCCAGAATAAGTTCCACATTGTTTCTTCTGATAATGTGTTCAAGCCATCAACATTTATCATATCAGTTTAGGTATTCCAATTGTGTTTACCTTAAAGTTTGGATTAGAAATATCAAGTGTTGGGCAACATATTTGCTGTGCTTGCATTTTAACACACAAACTAGATGTGCTTAAATCTACATGCTTGTAGTAAGACTAGACTTAATCCAGAACTGTCTGTCTATATAGAAGTGGCAATGTAACCAAGTTTTATAAACTGTATTGTGCTACCACAAACAGCCATTCACTCAAAATCAAGCTCTATACAAAACTCATGTGCAGTTTGTCCATGATAAAAATTTGTGACTAAAACCAAATTATTAGCCGATCATAAAAGCAAACTTTTCCTAACATTTCAGCCTGTTTTAGGGGATCATACCAACAGTTCTGTTGTACAAAGTAATATCTTTTTTAAACAAAAATGAACAAAGATATCCAAGATGACCATTAAAATCAAACCCTGTATCTTTACTGCTGCCATTCAAATAATGCTACTGTACTCATAATTAGACATCAAATAATCATATATTACGAGGACAGAAACATGTACTACTTACGGTATTTATCATAGCATTACAGACAGTAAACGTCACTGCTGTACCTTTGCTTTAAACTTGCATACTAAACACACCCTATCATCATCATCTCAAAAATGCATAAACAATACTGAATTTGTTTTCTAATGTAAATAAACAAATCAATGTATTTTAATAGTTTATATGATCCATAAATACACCTCACCAACAATTCCCTTAATGCCAACAGCGCTACTCACCAATGTTATCTTTCTCTTTACATGAAACAGAATAGCAACAGATCTCTCTGTCCTGTATGGATGAGAGATTCCTAAAAACAAACAATGCTGATAGTCAATCAATAAGTTAAAAACAAAAACATTTACAGAAATATTACTGAAGTATACTTCAAGTGATTGCAATATTACCTTGATATAAAATAATGTGATCATACCTAATTAACAACTACAAAAAAACCCATTAAAGTAATGAATGGGAATAATATGTTTGTGTTAATATGAATCAAATATAATGATTTTATTCTGATAAAATTGATTTCTGTTTAAAAAGTTGTTCAATGTTAATAACATATTTAATGTTTGTCTTAAAAACACTAAACTGGCTAAAAAAAACTTTTACTTGTGTGCTATTGTTAATAATGAAATCAGATCAAATTATTAGAATAACAAATCAAGTTCAAATTCCTTTTGGGGTATCCTGCAAGATTTATTTCTGGAATTACACTTGTAAAATGATGACAAAGCTAGACTACTAACAAATGTTCTCATGGTACCAGTTTTCTTTACCATAAAAAGATACAGAATGATCTTATGTCTTAACAAAACTTCACATGACAATCATTTAACACCTTTGCAATGGCTCGTGTATTTTACATGATCATGTAGCAATGAACGTGTGCATATTATAACTGATTTAATTTATAAAACTAATTAATTCTGTACACAAGTGCGCACAGAATTAATCCACTTGACAACCTCCATATTGGAAAAATGTTGTCTAAAGCTAAAGCACTCTTAGTTGTAAAATCAAAGACTTGTATAAACTGCATTTATAAATAACTATTTTTACAAAATGAGATTTTTCAGGGGGGAAGTAGATTTCCAATTCCTGTGATGAAATGTTAAAATGTATTGTTTATTTTTACAGTTTCACAAAGCTACTAACAGTAGCTAATTTTGAGGTGAAAGACTAAAGAGAAAACAGCTAGTAAATGCCAACCACCACAAACTGTAGGGCTACTCTTATTAGATTGTATAATGAGGTTGAACCATCACTTTTATAATATACATACTAACTCAATTTACACAGATAAAGGTCTGTAGTCAGAAGGGGGGGAGAATAAGAGGATCCTAACCACAAAACCCCATATCCACAATCCAGTTGACTGAGTGGGTTATACCCCTGTCTCAAAGAATAACTTCCTAAAAGTAAACAGTTTGAAATTCATATCTATTATTAAACTATATAAACCACTTATCTTCAGGAAACCAATGGAAAACCAAGTACTTAAGGAAATATATCATTTTACATTCAACAATATAACTAATAATTTCAAGTTTAACTTTCACTCTTAAGAAATCAAAGTAAACCATAACTCAAAAGTTATCAGGTCCTGTAATTAAGCGTACTGGTTGAATGGTTTGTTTTATTGAATTTCAAAACTTAAAAAAGCAACTACACAGAACTGTTCAATACTTGGAATTAAAGATTAAGTATTTCGTTTTTTAGAAACAACAATTTTTGTCATACTACATTCTTGCAAAGTTTTCATTTCATAATACCATAAATATGATTTTTGTCTTGATTCAAGAAATTCTGCACACAAGTTCACTGTTTTTATTAACATTAATCTACAATATAAACTTTACTACCCGTATCAAATCTATAAACAAGCCAAATTTTCTAACTGTTAATCAGATGTTTTCATGTAATAAGTGTGTGTGTGTGTGTGTGTGTGTGTGTAATTTAACAAGTTGAGAATGTTTTGTATTCGTATATTTTTATATTTCTTTTCTTTGTCCATCCAAACTGTTACTTAGGCCTAATGTCAACATCTTTTCTTCCAAGCTATGCTTGTATTACTTTGTTTAAATCTTTACACGATTCTTGAATAAATGGAAAGTCAAATTAGTTTAAATAATTGATAAACAAAAGAAAGAATTTTCATTGTGTGTTTAGTTACCTAACTTGTGGTTTCTTATAGCTGAGATACTGGCAATTTACATAACATTATAAATAAGATTGAGAGAGTGGTTATGTATAGTAAAATATGACTTCTATCAAAGCTGTAAGCGTCAAATTGGTGCCATTTTGTTCAAAAGTTCTAGCTTTCTTCAGAGGTTAAGGTTAACATTCAGAACAAAAAAATTCAAGAAAATTATAAATACTACTTACAACTAACAATTTTGTTCAGAGTGCTATGGAATAACTTTTTTTAATTTAAACTTTCTTTGGATCTGAAGGACTTGAATATCAGGTCATCCCTTAAGTAATGCCTGATTTTAAGTTCAGAAAAAGAAAGGATTTCAAATGCTTTTAATGTATTTAATCAATAATGTATGTATGTATTATTATTATTAATTACTTCCTGCCAATAATTCACAAGCTAAGCTTATGAATACCACTTCCATAAAATTCTTGGGGTTTGGAGGAAAAGAATGTAAAGAGGGTAGTTTTGACATCTTCATGTGTTCCAAGCTCTTTTCTATCAAGATTGTTCTACAAACTTCAGAATACATGGTAATCAGATGGGACAAAGTCTGGAGAATAAGGAGGAAGTGAAAGTTTTCCCAGTCTAGCCCTTCAATCTTTACAGATGTCATCCTTGCCATATAGGGCCATGCATTATCCTTGTGTAACACAACACCTTTACGATTGATCAAAGCAGGCCTCTTTTCTGTCAGTGCAATATTCAAGCAACAATATACCACCAAATGCTTAACAAGACTTTCCTATGGTGGAGGCACATTTTGGGCTGTGCTTTAATCAGTTTATCTGCACTGAATCAGTCTGCAACACTTAACATTCTTATAATATATTTATTTCTCATCTCCCATCAGTAACTTGTCCAAAAAGGTGAATTACATTCACAAGAGTGCAGAGAAATGTAAATGTCCACTTCTGTCAAATCATGACACCTTTCCAAGCTGTTGCAGATGATGGTGAAATGTTGAATAGAATGAATTAAGCTTCTGTGCTAGTTCTTCAAATGTTACAGCACAATCTTCATTAGATGCAACCAGCAGCAAGTTATCATTAAACTCAACAAGATGACCTGAATGTGGAGCATCACTTAAGCTGTAGTCACCTGATCTGAACTTCTGAAACCACCTTCGACACTTTCTTTCATTAAGACTTTGCACAATAAACACCTTGAATATTTCACATAGTTTCTACTGCACTATTGCCTTTTTTAAACTCATAAAGCATTATATGCCTAATGTGCTCCACAGACACATTCATCTTCATAAGGGTTTATTTGATTAATGATCTGATAAAATGGAGTTGGGTTAGATTCTTTTATTTGTCAGAACATTTTTATACATGTCCTACTACATATTTTAGTCATTAAGGCCTTCTAAAAAACAGAAATGATGATGCACTTTCTGGATTAAAATTTTGGACATTACTTGTGGGATGACCTGATAGAATGCATGGAAGAACAACTACAAGTTATTTTCTATAGATTTTCTTAATTCAATGATGAAATTTTGCCCTTTGATTAGTGTGTACCCAACTGGGTACCAGAGGGTTAGAGAAATAACAATTAAGCTAGAAACACACTATAAAAGTTTCTATATAATAATCTACATTACAAATAAATTAACATTAAACATACATAGCAAAATAAATCCATATTTCCCTACCAAACTTCAGTCAAATAAATTCAAATTATAAAAATAAACTACAATAAAATGAATATTATTTGAATGTATGCAAAAATCATAACTTTTATACCCAATTCATAAGAAAAACTAACTTGACAAGGTTTTATGCCAATTAGTCAAATAATAGTTTGAAAAAATCTGTTGGATTTGAAATGAGGCAAATTTTATCCATGTAATGAAATGCACTTTGTTTTTGTTATTAGAGTAAAATTAGTATTTATGTCAAAAATGTGGTGAGTTTTTCTGTTTTATAGATGTGTAGAAATATGCTGATTTTCAACTTCTATAAAAGAACACACCTAGGGCAATTCAGGACTTGTTAAATACTATATGATGCATCTTGATATACCTATTACCACCAAGAACTTTATAAATTAAATATTGGATAGTTACTACTCTGAAAACCAGAACAATCTGAAACAAATAATTTTTTTCTTCTCTGTTCAATATATTACCTGTCTGTCTATATATAAATATCATATAAACATATTTCTCTCATTAACACCAAACATGGTACTTGCATCTGTTCTATAAGCTCTTTTTCATCCAAGGCACTA
The DNA here is from genome assembly GCF_004210375.1 of Tachypleus tridentatus. Taxonomy (NCBI): domain Eukaryota; kingdom Metazoa; phylum Arthropoda; class Merostomata; order Xiphosura; family Limulidae; genus Tachypleus; species Tachypleus tridentatus. Next base: position 11,934,001 of record NC_134836.1, on the reverse strand, counting down.
GGCACATCTCTTTTGTTCCCTAGAACCAGAACAGGAATACCAGCTAGCTGCGGCTTGTCCAACAAACTGTGCAGTTCATTTCTCGATGCCTCAATCTTCTCATGATCTGCTGCATCAACCATGTAGCTATATGAAACAGACAAGAACTTTAATAAACCATGCTGTGTCAACCACTTAACACATGAAATAAACATTAATTTTAATTAACACACTATGCTGTATCAACCACATTACTATATGAAACAGATTTAAGCTTTAATAAGCTATGCTATGCCAACTACGTAACTATATGAAATAGGACTCAAATTTTAATAGACTGCTGCATCAATCACATAACTTAAAATTTCTGTGTTTCATGTAAATTATACCGCATCAACCACGTAACTTCACAAAACAGACTTAGTTTTAATAAACTATGCTGAATCCATTATATAACTACATAAAACAGACTTGAATTTTAATGGACTATACTGTATCAACCATATATTTCATCTACATTAGTACATGACAGATTTTAATTTTAATAAACTCTGTGCCAACCATATAACCACATGAAACAGATTTGGACATCCATAAGCAAATTGCTTTACTGACCACTTAACTTAAGCATAAATATTTGTTTTTAATGTTATTTGGTCTATACATCCTTACATAATGCAGATGTTAAGTGTCATAAATACACTTAAAATGCATAATGCTAAATTAGGCTTAACACTCACAAAAAAAATAGATAGGTTTGAAATGTTTGCATGCTTTTTTCTTAATCTCATTTTGTTCTATAAAAAATAAAAACATTTTTCATGTTAACATGAAGAAATGTATTTAATCTACTTATAGTTAAGAAAGCTCAACAGTCATTAAGCCAGACTGACCAATCAGAAACCTTCTGGTTATACAAACTACTTTTAGCAAGTTAATATGATAAAGTATAATAACTGCTAAAAATTGGTACCAAACATATATTAACTTTTGATCAATATATATATTAAACAGAAAAATTTGTTCTATCATTTGGGTAACCTCACTGTTTGAAGTATTTTCTGTCATAATTCCAACACATCACAAGATTCAGTAAGCTGAGGCTAGCCTTGCAGTACATTTGATTTTAATTCAACGTCAACTGTGTACTGTTACTTAAGTATATTTTTTACTGTGATTCCACTTGTATCTCAAGATTTGGTCAGCTTATGAGATGTAAATTAGTCCTGCAACATAATTATGTAAAAAAAGTCTAGTTTGGTTATGTTCAAACAATGTTCATAACAACGTACATCAATCCTAATAAAACATTTTAGAAATCAACGAAGTACCTGAAGAGTGATATAAACCTTGTAAAAGAAATAAGATTAATGTTGATGGGAATAAGATGTTATAGTAAATAATATTAAGAAAATAACACTTCTTTGTCCACTGATTTTAAAATGTTTTTAACTGGTTACTGAATGTATGTACATATTCTCCATTCAAAGTTTCTTTTATTCTTACAAGACTAACAATTAAAACTGAATACCAACAAAACATACAAAAACACTTAAGTTGTGAATCACTGTCTTTTTACATCAACTTGGCTTTGTGGTTAAAGTAAAGTAATTAAAAATTATGTAAAATCAAGGAATTTTTTGTTCTTACTTTTCTCATGTTAAGTAAAAAGACATTTACTTATCCTATACAATAGCATGATAAAAATACAAGTCAGCTATTCAGTGGTAGACTAATCTTAAACCATTTACTACAGTCACCATTATGTTGCAAAAATCATGTTAAGAAACTTCAAATTTTCACATGTTGTCATGTTATTTATCTTTGTGAATATTTTTAAACATTTTTAGCTCATTTGTGAACAATGAAATACCTTCATTTAAATGTCTTGTGATCTACATTGTAATACCTTCTACACATTTCCAATACACTGTGTAACACATACCAGTACGCAACAGCTAAACAGATGTATGAAATTGACAATATAACTCATACTAGTATACAACAGTTAACTAGACACACAAAAGTCACTATATAAAATGTTAGTATGTAATAGTTAACTACAACACTTCTGAAGTTCATCATATACATGTCTATTTCTTGTGCGAGACTAGCAAATTGGAGGTTAAGACTGATAGATGGTGTATCCCCACCACAATGTGGGTCCTACTTCTTAAGTCACCTCCAAAACCTAGGATACATTTTATAATCCCACATTGTAGCTTGTACCCTAGGATCTTTTTTTAAAAAATGCAGCATATTTTGTTTAATTTGTTTTGGCTTAAAAGATTATGGTTATAATTAGAGGTTGGAATTTGCCATTTCTAATGCAGTCCTTCCTCATTATTTTGTTTACTTATTCAACTTCATTTAAATGTATTTATTTAATTTCACTAAAATATAACATACTACTATACAATATAGTTAACTACAACTTTTCTGAAGTTCAGTATATAACATACTAGTAGCATACACTATCCACTGCTTGACATATTAACAGAAGTATATTGTTTTAAAATTTAGTTTTCAAAACAACAGTACAAAGAAATTTTATCTTACATGATAGCATTCACACCACGGCAATATCGTTCCCACATACTACGAAATCTAGGCTGCCCTCCAATATCCCAGATCTGTAATGAATCAAAAAAGTACACTTACAAAAGGTTATAAAGAATGCATGGTAAAATGATGAAAATGGTAAAAGTGACATTTTTAGAAGTATACATATTCAAACAAAATTTACCTACTTTAATATTTCTAGTGAGACAATAAGTTATATCAAAGAAATAACTGTGAGAAGTGATTTCCTTGGTGGTATCTGTAGTGTGAGAAACCTATCAAATTAGTAAACACTAAAAACATCAGTTGTTCATGAAAACAGTGAATATATGTATGCAGATTATGAATTTGTGAAATTAAAATATTTCAAAACAAAAGATAAGAAGGTCTTATTTATACCAGGTTGAGATGTGATAAACCACCTCAAAGGAAAATCCATGCAGTCATCAGAAAATACCACTATTGTAGTAGTTACTGAACAACCTCCACCCCACCCCAATTCAAAAACAGAAAGGTATCTGTTCTATAGTGTTCACTCACTAAGATAAATGCCCCAAACTATGGAGTGAAAACCCTAATGGTAAAATGCAATAACAGAGGAAAGCCTTCAGCCATGTCACCAGTTAAAATTCCACTCTTGATGTTACAGTTTATTTGGTTCTCTCAATTCAGAAGTTGTCTTCATGATGCCACCAACTGGAGTTTCTACTCTGTGTTTCCAAATTCTAATTTACTTTGTGTCTTTGTTTCATAATTTAGCAAAAAACGTGCAATAGGCTATCTGTGCTGTGCCCAGAGGGTACTGATACTTAATTACTAGGATTATAAAGCTCTCATACTTACTATTCACTCACCAGAGGGAATTATAAATAAGTAATTTCTTAAGCAGTCCTACAATTTCAAACTAGATAAATAAATCTATCAAAAAACAAACAAACCTCTAAACAATTGAAGAGCTAAATAAAATAGAAGTTTACATTACTGTGGCTCAGAAAGTTACACTCAAAAGCTATTCTGGTATAAACACCTATCTTTTTTTCAGCCACAAAGCAAGTTACAGTTACTATTGTGAAGAAAAACACCAGGGAAAGAAAAGTTTGACCAATCGTAATTGAAAACATCCACATTTTATGCCAAAAAATTTACAATTTAAAAATAAAGGACTAGGCTGCAACTGAGAGATGTGGCAAATACATCTTAGAAGCATTATAAATAATTTTAGCATTTTATGGACATTTTTAATTATTTAGGTGGAAACAGACCTCAGCTATTTACCTTTAGGCTGCATAAACTGAATTTCTGAAAAATCTGCCAATTAATATTTCATTGCAGTAGTTACTGTATATTTTGGCATTTCATGCTACAACCGTCTAGAAGACTGAACGTTTCTTTGAATACAAAAATTTATAGATGTATTGTTTAGTTAGCTATTTAGAACATCCACTGTGAATGTAGCTTAAAATCCATGAATAAAACATTCTAGAAAACTAGATGAGTCCATCAACAATTAGCCAAACATGTTAACACACTGATATTTCTCTTGAATGTGTGTTATCCTGCAATACTTCATTACACACATGTCATTTCAAACGTCTTGAATAAATTTATACTTGTTTGTTTATCCATTTAGTTGTAAATTGTTTTTGACACTCAGACTTAATATTGAAATCAGAGCGATTACAAGTATTGAATATTCAATAAATGCTCATAAATGAGTTATTATACTCACTTAGAGGTAATTTATGTAGTTTCATAAGAATATAATTTCAGATTCAATTAGCATATGTTGCAACTGTCCTGCTTGACATGTTGCCAACACTTGTCATTTTTCCACTCCTAAACTATAATTCCATTTTAATACATCACCAGTGGGTAGTTCATTAACTTTTCAGATTTAGTTATTAGGTAAACTGTAAAAACTAAGTAAAACTTGACTTTTAATAAAAAATTTGTTAGTCTTTCTTGTTAGGTAAGTTTTAATAAAACTAGCTAAAAATGTAAGATAATTCTTTTTACTGAAAGGGCTAAAAATATCCTGAAACTAAGAATTATATTTGAGAAAGACAGGTAAAACCAAAACTCAGGACACCAGTGGCATTCTTTTTCAATTATTACAAATTAATTTTTGATAGCCTACTGGAATCCCCTTCATAAGCATTTTTCACCTTCCCCATACTGAGGGAGGATACTATAACTCCTACAGTGGCATCCTTCAACTCTTTCCATTTTTTGAAATTGTCCCTTATATACTAACTACAGAATATGACATGTAAATATCATCAACAGCTTGGAATATCCCCAGAATGGTCTTCTCAGCCATTTTAAGTTTTGAAAAATTTACCACATTCTTTTAATCTAATTTTAAGGAGGTAAGATGCAATTTAGTCTGCTTGAAGTTTCATATCTTTTTAAAATTTAAAGAAATTTTAGTTACTGAAGTAAATGAATTAGTGGAATTCTAGGATATCAGTATTGTTATGATTTTTTGGTTATTCAACTGTATATATGAAAACTAAAAATATTTTATTTGATATCCAATATTTGAAAATGTGACTGTATATTACAGAATACCATTCATTAAATCAGTCAAGACAGGGAAGACTAAATGTCAATTTTATATTACTGAATACATGACCTGAGTGCACATGCACCATGTCAATGCAAGTTATGCAATGTTAGGTAGGTATGACTGGAAGGTCAATATAATAAAAAATATACATGTTCATATAGAGCATTATGACACTTAACTTACTTAGACTAAACATTTGTATTTTTGTGTTATAATATGTAGTTGTTGTAGCATGAAGAAAATATAACTTATTGTTTAATTTTTATGTAATAGTTATGAGATTGGCTAAGTGATGAACCTCACACACTTAGAGTATAAAAAATAACAAAGTATAAAGTCTTACTGAAAACAAACTTTTGAAATGTATTTAGGAAGTTTTAGAGATTATGCAAATAATATGAGATTTTTGATATGAGGTGTTGTTTTTTAAATCATAACATGAAATCACTTTGCACTCCAACTAGTAACAAAACACTATTTTCACAAACTAATCTTTAATAAAAATATTTAATTAAAGAATCTTACTGTTTGAATATAAAATACTTGTAATCTTTACTCAAAGTTTACCAAATTTTGTGAAGATACACATACTGTATCAAAAGTTATAGTAGAGATACTTAATGTGCAAATGTGTAGATGAGTGTGTACATTATACCAAGCCTGTTGCAAGAGTTAATCCCTTCCTGTTCTTAAAAACTTTGCATCAGTTAATAACTAACAATTAAATTACAAATTTATTTTCCTTTTTTGTACAGGAACATGAGGTTAAAAATTTACTTTCCTTGTCCTCCTCTTTTGTACATGAAGATGAGATTAAAATGAAATTTCTAGAGGTCAGTATCCAACCACTTAACATATATTTTATCATCAAAAGCAAAACCTTAAACCAATTCTAAGGTAGCTCACAACTAACTACTCTTACAATCAGAAAGAACTTGCAGGAACTGTGTATTCAAATTGCACACCACAGTTTCAAAGAAATATAAGCTTCTTAAAGTTAAGACATGTTTTAATACTTCACACACAGTTTAGTCCCTCCTGTAGAGTAAGTACAAAATGGAGTCTTGTAGAGAAGATAGCTACAAAAGAATTTATGACACTAGAATGGGAAAATGCTCTTGAACTATTTTTTTCAATGTAAATAGATCAAAACCTAAATCTTGCAATGGAGGGATATCTTCATCCCAATCTTCAGGTGTTCTGCATATCCTGCTTTAGTGATGGAATATGCAATACAATAGCTGCAAGGGTACCATTATCTGTGACTGTAGCCTAAAGTTGCTTCTTAAAGTTGTTTTCACACAGAAATAATAAGAAGCACATCTGACAACATATTCAAGTTCAGGGATGGAAAGGGGAATTTTCTCTCCTCAATCCCTTAGATAACAACTGTCAATTAAAATACAGTTAAATAGAAGGAGTATTTGCATGTAACTAAGATAACACAAGAGGTGAACATTCTTACCAAAATCTATAAATACATCCTAGATGAAGTCATCTGAATTCAAATGAAAAGTATGGTGGACCAGCTGCAACCAATTTCATACAATGCCACAAATTATAAGTTGAAAAACTAGTACTGTATGAATGCAGTCCACTATCTTCAAGAAAATGAGGCAGCAATCAGTTTTACAAGAAACTAATGAACAGTTCTTGAAAACATTTGTCAACCACTGTGACCACTGCTTTCATTCTTTCCAAAAAACAGCACACATGTTGAACCCAAAGTACACAGGTTATGAAGATAATGAGGAGACAAACCAAATTATCTGTTATTATGGTCCTTTTAAAATAATAGACAGGACATTGTGAAGATTAGAAGTTCTCTATAGTTACTATAAGAGTATTTAGTTTTCTACATACCACAGTGGTCTACAAATGCAAATGAAAGGCACTCAATAAATAGAAAGAACCAATGAAACTTGTTACAGGTACAATATAACATTGTGAAACAATATGAGACCTATTTGTCAAGTTAGGTTATTCCATCCTCTAAACTTAATGAGAATAATTTTGAAAAAAATAAATAAAATAATCTTACAACTCACATTTAAAGCTTTTCTTCTTAAACTCAAATTTACTGCTTTCATAACATTTGAAGACCCATCCCATAGACTGACCACCCTGTTAGGAAAATTAAACTGACTTAGCTGAAAATGACTCCTACCGTCCTAAAATTTATATTTGTCCCCTAGTCCTACTTCTCACTATTAATTATGAAAAAAAGATGGTGCATCAACATTATCAATTCCCTTTAGAACCTTAAACACCTCAATCAGATCTCCCAAGCCTCCTTTTTTCAACAGAAATTACTTGAGATTTCAGCCTTTTCTCACATGTCAACCCTTGCATTTGAGACACCATTCTAGTTACCCTTCTGTGAACCCTTTCTAACAATTCAATGTCTTTCCTGAAAGTAAGATCCCAAGACTGAACACAATATTACATGGCCTAACCAGTAACCTGTACAAAGTTATAACCTCTTCAGGTTTGTATTCAATATTTCTGTAGATACAACCTAAAATCCTACTGCACTACCACTCGTAATAACACAGTTTGGATGGCCTTAAAGACCAATCAACCATTACATCACGAACTTTTCTTTCATGACACTGTTAAGGTTCTTCCTATCTAAATTATAACTCAAATTATGATAACCCACATGCAATATCTTGCATTTACTACAGTTAAAACCCATCTGTCATTTATTTGCCTAATCCACTAAATGATCTAAATCCTTTTGTAAATCAGAAGCATCCTCTTCACAGGTAGCAACACCTTATACCTTGATGTAATCTGCAAATAAATAATTCATTGACCATTCCTTCACCTGTCATTAATGTAAATCAAAAAGAGAAAAGTTCTTAAGACTGATCCCTGAAGTACTCCACTTCTGACATTAATCAAGTGTGATTGAACTCCATTTATAACAACCCTCTGCCTTCCTCCATCAAGCCACTCCTTTAACCAACTAGTTAACTTTTCCCTCACATCCATGGATATAATTTTCTTTACAAGCCCTTTATGAAGTACCTTGTCCAATGTTTTCTAAAAATCCAGATATACCAAATTCACACCCTCACCCACATAAGCAGTAATCTTTTCAATGAATGTCTAAAGATTTGTAAGTCAAATTTTCTCTTAATGAAACCATGTTGACTATCCAATAAAATTCTAAACATTGTTAAATGACTTTTGAAATCGTCTTTTAACATACTTTCCAAAACCTTTCCCACAACTAATGTAAGGCTAATGGGTCTATAATTACTGGGAAAATTTTTAACTCCCTCAAACAGATAACATTAGCTAACTTTCATTTTGGCACCTGCTCATCATACCATATAATACTAAATGGCTCAAACATCCATTATTTAACTTCTTTAGAAACTCTTGGGAAAATATTATTTGGTCCAGGAGCCTTAATGTTTTCTAAACTTCCTAATTTTTTTCTCATAATTAATGCAGTAATCTCGTTTGGTCTCATTTCTACTTAAACTTTTCTTTGTCAGTATAAACTGAAGAAAAAGCAAAATTTAATAACTCAGCCAGCTCATAATCATCACATACTAGCCTTTCTTTATCATCCCTCAAGGGTCCTATCCTCATTTTAACATTTACTGTTTTCCTACTTTTTGGATCTTCTGTAAACTTCTAAGTTTCTTGTCACACTTGTCAATTTAAATTTCTTAAATTTGTGATGTTTTTCTTTAATTTTATATCTTAAACACTTTATGAGCCAGCATGGTTTTTTACTTGCAGGTACCATTTTCTTTCTATAGAGAATATGTTTATCTTGAATATTTAAAAATTTATCTTAAAAATGTTTCTACATCTGATCAGTGTCTCCAAATAACCTAACTGTCAAATTCACAGGATAATTCTTGCTACACCCCTTCAAAATTTGTTTTGTAACTTGTAACTCCTTATCTCCATATGTAGCAAAACATCAAACCTAATGCAGCAATGACACTTTCATCCAGATGTTCTCCAATTTCTACCTACTGAATCATTTCTATATTTGAAGTTACCGATAAATCTGAAATAGCATTGTTTCTAGTAGGTTCCTTGACTAATTGAAGAAAACAATCCTGAACATCCTCTCTCCCTTAAGACTTGACTAGCATTTCCAAAAAAATATGCCTGAAATTAAAATCACCCATAATTATGACTTCATTAATAGCTGAAATCTTACTAATTGTAAACTTTCTCACTATTTTCATCAGTATCATATGGTGGTCTGTAACAATTTCCCACTAAACATTTTTTTTCCTTTTATATCTACTACTAGAAATCCAAATGGATTCAATATCCTTGCTTGATCTTTGATATCCTCAACTTCAACATGTGTAACTCACATTTTACATATAAAGCCACTCCTCCCATCACTTTAATACTTGATCCCTATTAAACAGAAGTTTTTTTGAAATACAGGGTTACAGGCTGTCATCAGTCAAACATAGATGATTTTATGTTTCAGTTATTATCATATCTAAATCTTCCCTTTCTACTAGTGCTCTAAAGTCATTTATTTTATTTCTTAAACTTGTAGCATTACCTTAGTAAGAATTAAGCTCATCTTTATAACTACTTCTATACTCATTTTTAATATATATTTTCATTTTCCTCTCGCTCTTTTTGCATTTAGTTTTTCCTGACCCTCACCACTGTCTAGTCCTAGTTTAAAACTTACATCACAGCCAAGTTAAACAGCCTTAACAAACAAGCCAGCCACTATTTAAATGTAAACCATCCATTTTAGAAAGCCCCCTTCTACTAAACTGATCCCACAAGTCCAACAAGTCAATCTGCTCATCCTAACACACTAACATAAACCTAGAATTTAGCCCTAGTGACCCACTTATATCTTCATCCCCACAGTTAATTATGAGCAGAATCCTGACAAAATTAAGTTATGGCCATTTTCTTTAAATGTCTTTATCAACCCCTTGTACTTATTAATTAGCTCCTCTGACCTACCTTTCCCCACATCATTATCCCCTATGAGCACAACAAAAACTGCACTGTTACCAGTCCCATTTATTATACCTCCTGCTTATAATAAGAGAAAATACTGGTTTTGAATATTTTGTTTTTATTCAGAAATACAGAGGATTACAGAACAAAAAATAAATCTTATTAACATATTTATGTCAAATCTTATTATTATAGTACCACTTATCTTGTGATTTTATCTAAGAAATTACTACTAATAAATATAGGTACAATCTTAATATTATCTGTTACAAACAATAATTTTGAGTGTTAATCCCTTACAGAATCAATTTTTAAATTTAAAAAGAAAAATGTGAAAAATTTTTACAAAGTAATTTTATGGAAAATTAACATTCTTAATGAGAACTGAAGCTTCAGTAGCAGTTTGATTTATACTCTTCAGAAGAAGGTAATAAAAATATCAAAAGAAACTGATTAAATGGCTGAATGATGATACATGGCTTGTTTTCTGTGCATTTTGGGCAAAAAGACAATAGAAAACAAAAGGCCCATTTTAATGGCTGTCTTAACAAAAATATTACCTACAGAACCAAGAAATACACTCGGACGTTTGTTTTCCATAATATTTTCATGTTCTCTTTAAAAAGAGAAAAGTATAAATTATGCTTGTAAAAATGTAACACGTAGTTACCATGATTTTCCTGAGAAAAAGGTTTATTTTGTTAATAATCAGTTGTACAAATAATTACTCAAAACAGGAATTCAAACTGAGTGTTACAATATGTTTTGTTTAACAAGTACTATATGTGAATATTTAATAACAAACCATGAACATTTCCAACTCTTAGAAAGTTCAAAACAATAAGGATAAGATATTCAAGTTGAAATCTACAATGATTAACTTACTTTAATAGTAACATTTCCTTTGGTAACTTTTCTCATGTTGAAGCCCACTGTTGGAATCATGTCCTCGCAAAATTGTCCAGACTGTAACAAAACACAATTTCAGTGTTAACTTGCCAGGAAGGTTTCAGTACATTAATTTCAGCTGTTTTGCATTGGGTGTGACATTATATCTAGCCTGATATCCCAAGACAAGAAATAAGTGCATTCAGACTAGTTGCAGATGTTACATGCTATTAAGATGGGGCTAGTGACTCAATCTTAAGTATGTTTAATTTTTCACATTTTGATGCATTTACACCTATGATTTCTCACTTTTTTATAACAAAATATTAGTTTTTCAAAATTAACATGGCCAAATTGTTTCCTTCTAAAAACAAAAAATCAATTTAACAGTCAGTAGATAACAATTGTTTTTTTTAATCAACATCAGTACACTGGTCAGTTTTTGTTTCATACCATTCTAAAGTATTATGTGCATATATCCAAGTTGCTAAAGTTACAATATTTAATCTATTTAATTATTGACAACATTTGGAATTGGAAAAAATTTAATTCTTTAGAAATAACATTCCTTTTTCAAATATGTCAATTTTTGTTAATATATGTGATCAGACTCATAATAAGATAATGTTAAAAAAATGTAACATGGAATAAATTATAAGAAAAACATTTAGAAAAATGTTTAATTAAATATATATTAATTATTCAAAAGTAAATCTTTTATTTGAATAAATAATTTGATGTTAAGTTGGAAGATGAGGCAGCATTCTATATTCTTATTTTCATTTGTTAAATGGTGTGGTTTTAATAACTAGGACTTGCAAATCTGTAGTAATGTTATGATTAGGAGAACTGAAGTACCTAAGAACTTGGACATCAGTGAAATTTTACCTTATATTGGAACTATAGTATTAAAAAAAAAAATTTAACCTAATACCATTTCTCTGGTGCATAATTTATGACACCTGCTACATTGAACACAGTAAATGATACACTTCAACAAGCAGGTACAATGTCTGCCAATATAAAATGTAGAATTAGGCCAGTTATCAAGATGTGATGTCTCATTATATATACATAATACTTCTGTTATACTATCTGGAAGGATTCTAGAATTTTTGCACTTAGGCATGCAGAACCTTCATGGGTCACTGTGATGAACAAGCCATAATAGTTTAATGATGAGGTGCATCTTGATTATGTTTAAACTACACAACAAGGACTCGTTGATGAAACTACTCATCCTGATGTCAAATTTATTGTAAAAAAATATCATGTAAGAAGAACTTCTACACTTTAATTTTAGGGTGATCAAATACCATGATATATAAATTTAATATTAACTTCTAAGGACCAGTACAGTACATTGACCAAATAACAGAATAGACTGTCTTATCACTTAGTATCAAATAATCAATATCAGCAAGCACAAAAACAAAAGTATCCAAGTAAAGTACTTAAACAGTAATATACATACACATAGAGAAGCTACTTAGTATAAAGATAACTGAAATCCACAAATTCATTTATTTTGCATAGTTCATTCAAATGTACTATGAGTAATATTTTAATCTGTTTAAGTACCACTTTTTTGGTATACATATATATCAAATTAAGCAAGAAATTCAATTTAGTTTAACAATTAGATTATGATATCTAACTGTTAATATCTGGATATAGACTAGCAATTATTTTAAAACTAACTCTTGAACAAATGTTGAAACTTACTGCAATAACATTGACAAACGTGGTTTTACCAGAATACTGCAGACCAACAAGAGTTAATTCCATTTCTTCTTTCCAGAAAAGGCTTCGAAGCCAGTCCAAAATTCTGTTTATAAGTGCAAGCATGATGATACGATAGGTTGGCGTGCTTCGTAGCAACTTCTTTTTACTACGTCTATTTATTTACACTTTACAACTACAGACTTTGATGTACTTTTTGACGTAGGCCTAACGCAATGACAATTATACTACAGTAAAACAATCCTCTCAAATCAGTTTTAGTTTATACACTACCAGTACCACTGGTTTTATTAGCAATATTAAATAAGTATGACTAACTATGCCTCAACTTCAAATTCTAACCAACGTTAATTACTTGTAGTTAAATGTCGATACATGCAACTTTAACGACCTTATTCAATTTATCTGCTTTATTAAAAAGTATAATAAATTCTACCTCACTTTACATCAAAAGTTATTCAACGTCAAAATATCGAATTGATGTCACATGATTATTAGTTTTGGTTTATTGTACTAGAGGGCCATATGTTTAGTTTAGATGTTTACATTTTATTACAGATGTAATTAAAGTTATTACTAGCCTCAAGCACATTTTAAAAGTATTTGACTGAAATATTTGATTTTCACAGAAGTTCCAAAATAATATATTTGTAGTTCCAATAGTTACGTGTGGCTTATTGATTATTATGAAACAGAAACGACTTTGTGCGTGATGACGAGAAACCCACTTAAGGTAAAAAATGTATTCTCAAAACGGCTGGTATGGTATTAGCACTTTAAAATAAAGTACAGAACAACATTTTGACCTTCTTAAGTCATCTTCAGGTTAACAAAGAGAAAGTTAAAAGATGACCTAAGAAGGTCGAAACGTTGTTCTGTACTTTATTTTAATTAAAGTGCTAGTACCCATACCAGTTGTCTTAAGAATACAGAAACGGCTTTGGTTTAATTATATTATAATAGCTCAACTTATTTGTACTTTACATATAAATATATTGGCCTGGCATGGCCAAGCGTGTTAAGGCGTGCGACTCGTAATCTGAGGGTCGCGGGTTCGCATCCCCTGCGCGCCAAAAATGCTCGCCCCTTTCAGCCGTGGGGGCGTTATAATGTGACGGTCAATCCCACTATTCCGAAATTGCGAAAACAAACAAACAAAAAATGAAAATTTCAAACAATTTAAATACAACGCTTATAACTTACCAAACACAGTAAATATGTACCTGGCATTGACTTGTTACTAACGTTAATGAACAGTATATATGTGAGGATGAACACTCGTTACAATAAATAAATAAAGAAAGAAGGTACAAGAACAAAAAAAAAACACACTTAATTTCAACATAACCATATTTCGTGTTTAAACAATTACAAACTCGCTAGCAGCATCAAATAATAACCAACAATAATAGTTTTCAAAAGTATCTCATGAACTCTAACTTGTTAAAGCTCATAGCATGATTTTTTACTCAGCGTTAGACCACGATATTACATCTAATGTGACCATATATATGCACAATTTTTCGAAATATTAAGAATACCCAGGTGTACACTCTCAGGGTCCAGTTGATATGTGTGCAAAATTTCAGGTTTCTAGGTTAGAGAAAATTCATACCAGTCTCATAATACACACAAACGTACTTAAAATCGATGTGTTCAGCTACAAGGCGAGCTTGTCACTAAAAATTCCTAGCTAAATTAAACGATATAAGGAATATATAATAATAAAGAGCATGTATATTTGTCTGTAAGTCTGTGTGTGTGTGTATTTGATCGTTATAGTTCAAAGAGAATGGAACTTAGAAACCTAAAATTTTGCACACATACCAAGCAGACTCTGAGTGTGCACCTGGGTATTGTTATTTATCCACGTGCTTGCGCAACTACATCTTTTTATGAGGCAAGTTAGTGAAAAACCGCATAGGAAAGAATATCTGACTGCCACAGCTTCAAGAGAAAAGAGCCCAGAAATTTGAAATTTTATACCCATACTAAGTGAACCCTGAGGGTGTGCACTTGTATTTTATTGATTTTTTTATCCACCTGCGTTTATACATATGCATATTTTAGAAGAGGAAATTCCAGCGAAAAAACACATAGAAAATAAGTCGTTCCTTATACAACAAATAAAAATCTCAGACAGACCGACATGCAAGTGTGTGCGTGGAAATGTTCGTGCTTGTGTATGTGTTACTGCCAAAACTCCAACAGGAAGGAAATTAAAAGCCTAAAATTTTGTACCCATACTAAATGGACCTTGAGAATGTGCACCCTGAGTTCGTACGTTAGTGCATGCGCGTGCGCATTTTTTAATGCAACAAGCTAGTGAAACACCAAAGGGTAAAGAAGTGTTTCTTAATGTTACAAACTAGTGAAAGCACCCAACTTCGTTTGGGTTATTAGGATGATATATTCTAGATGACTACATGCCCGATAAAATAGTTCGATTACTACCTGCCCATTAAGATTTCACTGACGGAAGCACAAGATGGTCAAGAAATCTTGGAGCAGTGAATATTTGTATGATTTAAAGATGTTAATGAATAAGCGTAAAGCAGAGAAATAATGTGAGATAACCTATCACAGAGTCAAGTTTATAAAAGTTAACGTGAAAGTAAAAATATGGATCCAATTGTTAACTTTAATCGTTTTGAGATAAAAGTATTTTCTGTTACATCACCATAGGCTTTGATAAAAATGAAACCTCTTAAATCAACGTAAACCCTATATAAAAACAATCAACAAGTATTTTTTTAGTTTTTTTAGTTTATACATTTCATTTTATATAATCAGTACATAGACTAACGACTATATCAGGTTATACTTTTGTTACTAAACAACATGACATGAAAGCCATTGCTTGAATACATTGTTACCAGAATGTACGACCCAGAATGACCAGGTGGCCAAGACACTCGATTCGTAATCTGAGGGTCTTAGGTTCGAATTTCAGCCACACTAAGTATGCTCGCCCTTTCAGCCGTGGGGGCGTTATAATGTGACGGTAAATCCCACTATTTGTTGGTAAAAGAGTAGTTTGAGAGTTGGCGGTAAGTGGTGATGACTAGCTGTCTTTCCTCTAGTCTTACACTGCTAAATTAGGGACGGCTAGCGCAGATAGCCCTCGAGTAGCTTTGTGCGAAATTCAAAACAAACAAACAAACAATTTACATTATATGTGTTTTTTGTTTTTATAGGCGACGATGATATCGAAATGAAAGAATATGTTAAACAACATTGTGAAATTTGTCTCTATATTTATTTTTCTGATCTTGAAGATTACAACAAAAGCGGAAGTGCAGAATTTAAAAATTGTTTACGTAGTATTTAGAAAGTTGAAGTGAAATTTCTCTGTAAAATTAAATCTTGTACACAAATATTATAATTCATAAAAGGACAACAACCTTTAATGGTTTATTTATTATTAGATAACTTTATATTTGCATTAATCATTTCACATTTATATTTTATATAATGTATTTGTATCGCATTTTGTCATAATCTATTCCATTTTTTTACCATTTCAATGTTTCAGGATAGGCAATATTGATTATTTTACCATCTGTTATCAAGATGAAAAAGATTCTTACTATCATCAACCCTGGAGCACCAAACATAAAACTGCTATGTGAAAAACATAAGCTTTGCTAGTTGAAACCAACAATCTTGTGTGATTATCCAGGCATCTTGTCGAATGGAGAACTGGAGGCGCTTGAATTTAAATGGCTGGTCAGATGGGATGATTGGAATGAAGACATCCTGGCTTGCAGCATGACTAGTCATGATATGTGTCAGCAGCTCCTTAACAGTCAAACGTGTTCCACTGCAGAGTACTGGTGGATCCAGATTCCTAAAACAGAATAATGGATACGTTAATTTCCAGCACTAGATTATGTGCTGATACAAAATAATTGGGGAATTATGTTGAGTAATAAACAATCTCATTGGTTTATGAAACGGTGTCAATTTACTTGTATTTTTGCAGTTGGCCAGATAACACTCTATTCGTTGTGTGGATTTCATCATTCTTTGGTGTCATGATGGCTCTTTCATACAGTCACCTGTGATCGTGAAAATTGTAAGCGAAATTTGGAAAAAAAAATTGATTCTCTGAAATTTTGAAGTATTGTTACTGCTTTACCAATTTTTTTCCATTGAGACCATTCCATGCAAATTCTTAAATGTCATTTCCCAGTTGAAGTAGATTTGCTGTACAATCTCTAGCAGAAGAATCACCTGTAAAATGCACTCGCATATTTGTTAACAGGCTGAGTCTCTCAATTTTGTTCCAGATATATAAATATCTGATGTAGTTCTGCAATTCATCTGCTTTGGTTCTACGTGGAGTGACTGGAAGTGTTTGTCAAACGTCCCCAATCAACAACAGAGTGACATCTCACATTAACTTATGATTATACCAAAGATCTTGCAGGGTTTGGTCCAGGGCTTAAAGGGCAGTTTTATGAGACGTGGTGCACTAATCCCAGACCATGAGCTTACACTCCTGTAGCACCCTTGTTTTATCACTGCCCTTCTCAATGTTTCAGGTTGGTGACTCTACGTTTGCCAGATTCAAGGTCAACATGAAAAATGAATGATCTGATCTGTTCCTCCTCTTGTTAAAAGTGTGGCAGCAATGTCCTATAAGATCACTGTGAGGGTAATCGTATTTCTCTATCGGACTGGCCAAGAAAAGATTAATAATAAAAGAGTTTCCTGTTTCACCTGGAGCATCCAGAAAAATATATTACTGCTACCATTGAAAGCAGCTTCAGCGATTTTGTCAAAGGTTTCTTTTGATTTGAGACTAAGCCCCGCTCATTCTCATGCATGAATTCATCAAGTTGGTCCTTGTTGTATTTGGTCTCTCTCAGGATCTCATTTGATAAATATTTAGTATTGTTATACCGAATCTCAAAAAAAACAAAAGTTTTGACATCAGAGCCGCCAAGAGTTTTGACCTTGTCTTCAATAATAATGAGCGACTGATGGAAAATTACATCCCACAGATCTAGTCTAAGGTCAGAATTCTATATTTGTGCTAGGTGCAAAATGTCTTCAACCAGGTTTTCCTTGTCATTGTTTCAAAGTTCATTATACTTAGACATGGCACATATCTGCAATACAATGGCCAAAATATTTTGTATCATTCATAGCCACACAGCAGAAACTACTTCTTTCAGTGTGTTTCTACAATGTGCATTATCTTCCAGAAGGCCTCTAAACTGGCAGTCCTGTTCGTAAGTCTCTCAAATTAAGCCGTTCACTGTTCGCAAGTCTCCAAATGAATTTGACCCCTTGACCTCGTGTACAAATAGATACATAAAAGGATTCAAATGTGTATATCGTATTTGTTGTGGTTGTTAAGTGTGTTTTCATAATTATTGTGTGTGTATGTGTATATATGTAATTCTAAATTTATCATCAATACTACTACGACATTTTGTTGTGGTTCGATTACCTAATTATACACGTTTAAAAAATATGTGCTTGTGAGCCATATCTTTAAAGTTTTAACTTGCATCTTAACTATAGAACGTATGACGATGAAATCGTAGAACTTTGTCTAATATCGCAACAATCATGGGGGAACACTGTTTATCAAAATAAATAGTGAGTATTAATTTAAAACACGAAGAAATCGTCAGTAATTACGGCTATAATTAGATCTCAAATCGGTCAAGAGTTGAAGCTATGAACCAAAAGTTTCTACAAAAATTTACAACAAACTCAGACCCATTCTATGAGCCATCATGCCGTTGCTAAAAACGCGCTGTTAATTGTTAAACGAATGCATTTTTAACATTGGAATATAGTAAGTTTTAATTTAATTATGTCCAGCATCTCTTTGTAATTTGCTAAACTGCAGTAATCGAAGTTTTTTGCAAAAACAACATTTCTCTCTTGTCCGAGATCGAATTGTATTTTATTAAAGTGGTAAAAAGCCGTATAAGCTGTTGCTAGGGGGGAAGTCTTTTTTTTACTCTCCCTAAGTGCGTGGTATTGTTAGGTATGATTGATTTCACAACTACTATCAGATAGGTTTACTCTAACAGTAAGATCATACAATAAATGTGTCTGAAATCTTGACTATGATTTAACTTTGTGTGAAAAAATAAGAACACTGAACAAGTGTGTTGGAAAATGAGCGTAATTTTTATCTATCAATAAATAAAACTAAAATGCAGTTATGTACTTCTGCAGCCACTTACACAACTAATTCTACTGTATCAGTGTTCAAATTGGCATCTATTCCTGTCAAATAAAACATAAAAAAAAATACAAGTAGAAGAGCGTTATCCACGAGACTGGTTATTTTCTTAGAGTATTCGTCAGCTGTAACATATATACATTATCCATTTGGACAGCCAAGGACTTTGTAAACGTTGACTCTTATGATACTTCAACAACGTATGCTGCAGCCTCCCCTCAGGTAGAGTAGACATTGTCTACTATAGAGAACAAAGACACAAAGGCAACTAGAAAACGTAAACTCCATTTTTTTTTCTTTTAATTATGTGTTTATACTGTAACTGCATAGAAGCTAACTACACATGAAATGTTTAGAATTCTGTACTAATAAAACAGGGTAGAAAATAAATGGTATTCCTAAACATGACAAGTGTATGAGTGGTAAAGATAGCCGTGATATACAATTATGTTTATATCTAACTTTTGAAAGCTTTCAACTAGTGTGCCACAGCTGTGTGGTAATTTATATTTTCCCTGTAGATATATTTCTTTCTTTGGACTTGAAGCTTTGTCAGGTAAGTAATCTACCACCTCAATTAAAGAGTTAACTTAATTGATGGTGATTTGAAAATCACTTTGTGACAACTCAAACGATTACATTTTACCCCTGTCAAAAATAAAGCGTGTCCTTTGGCGAAATTGAAGGATCGTGAGACGACCCCACATCCTGTACCAATGTAGTAATTTAGTTTTCCACAATAAATCTGTTTATTCACCTCAATCTAAGACCAAATGATTACACAAGTCGCATTTTGATAATTCAAGCTGGTTATATGTTTGTTATAATAATAAAACCCGGTTCTTGTTTTAAACCTGCAATTCCTAAACTAATTTACACTTACGATTACCAGTCAGTCCTGAGATTTTAAATATCGTCAAAAATCATTGGCGCGAAACTTGAATAGCTTTTTGCATAATTTTGTCTTCTCTGATGTACTATGATATTTCTTTAATCGAAAATTTTCGAAATTTCTGTATGTTTGTTGTTTTTTTATTTTATCAGTTCAACTTAGATATAGAGAGTCATTCAAGTAAATAGCCTAACCTTTCATTACTTTAACTGCGTATGCGACAAGATTTATTACTTTGTGATTAAGCACCTTTTCTTGCAGAAAAGATAATGTGACGTACCTTGGCTATCTCTTCTATCGGGCAGTGTTATAACGGTCAAGGCCTTCCCTGCCCTTCCTTATATGAGCTCAGGAAATAGTAGAATGGGGCCACTTGGGGGAGGTGCTTGCTATTAAAATCATGACTTTGTTTATATTATCATATTTTCTTTACTAAAGGCCATCCTCTCCCCTATTACACAGATACATTTGGATTAAGATTTTAGAATTGTAAGGTTAAGAATTCTTAAGAGTATTGTTAAGATTTCGTAAAATTATTTGTGGGACTTACATTTTGTTTCATCTCGAATTTCACTCAGATGATTTCGTTATTACATTTAACCTTTCGTTTTTTTTTATTTCAGTATACTGGGGGAGGGAAGCTCACCTGAACTGGTGAGACACAAAATTAATAAAGGTTTTATTTTACGTCTGTTTATTCTTGCCATTTCTATGCATTCGTTACACAGGGCTCGCAATGTGTATAGTTAACACTTGTTTAAGTATTGTGTTTGACTTTGACTGTGTTCTGAAATAAAGTTTTTTGCTGCACATTTTGTGTGCATACTGTATTTTTTGTTCACAAACTCAGTCGGAGATTTAAGGTCAAAGTGATATAAAGTTATACTTAATGTAACGGATTTACCGTTATACGTTTATTTTAATACCTACGTTTGTTTCAATCTAGTTTTGTATGCATGTGACGTATATTACTCGATGTTTATTGCACAATTCTCGACTGCTCTCTAAATGTGTAGATTTATTTGTTTTACAATTTCGCGCAAAGCTACACGATGGCTATCTGCGCTAGCCGTTTCTAATTTAGTAGTGTAAGACTAGAAGGAAGGTAGCTAGTCATCACCACCCATCGCCAACTCTTGAGCTACTCCTTTACCAACGAATAGTGAGATTGACCGTCACATTATAACGCCCTTACGGCTGAAAGGGCGAGCATGTTTGGGGTGACGGGGATTCGAACCCGCTATCTTCCGATTAAATGTCGAGCACTCTAACCAACTGGCCAAGCCGGGTTACCTAAATATGTAGAATATTCTCGAGAACAGGAATCCACAAATAACTTTTAAATTCAAAATAATATATCTGACTATTTAAAATCGTAATACAAATGTATGTAATATGACAAATCGGAGATCCGTTCGAGATAAATAATAATACATAACATTAGGCATTCCTCAGACATATTAATTAGGAGGCCCAAGTCATTTATTATGATACATGTAACGGAATATATCATACTCTTACAATTTATGAACAATTGTTTTTTTCTAAATTTGAGTTTAATCTCTGGGATCGTGTGTTACAGACACGTTAAATTCTTTTTTAAAGCTGTATCTTTTATGGCATGTGAAATTAAGTATTACCTCAACACCTCACGAGTCACTTGTGAGACACCAACGTTAACACGCTGCACAGAATGGGCCCGGCATGACCAGGTGGGTTAAGGCGTTCGACTCGTAATCTGAGGGTCGCGGGTTCAAATCCTGGTCGCACCAAACATGCTCGCCCTTTCAGCCGTGGGGGCGTTATAATGTGACGGTCAATCCCACTATTCGTTGGTAAAAGAGTAGCCCAAGAGTTGGCGGTGGGTGGTGATGACTAGCTGCCTTCCCTCTAGTCTTACACTGCTAAATTAGGAACGGCTAGCTCAGATAGCCCTCATGCAGCTTTGCGCGAAATTAAAAAAAACAAAACAAGCTGCACAGAAATATATATATATGGTTTTAAGTGTCCCTGTAAAGATTATATGTTTGGAAAATGTATGTAACATGCAAATTAATAAGCTTGTAAGAATTTGGGTTGTACAAAACCACAAGCGATTAGCAGACTATGAATGGCACTGCCGGAAATTTCTCTGACATCATTGAGATCTTTAGGTTGTCAGCAGCAACAACAACAACAAAACGTACTTGATTTTGCTGCTGCTTTGCACCGCTTCTGTCTGTGCAAAAGGAAAAAAAAACACTTAATTATTAAGGTATTGTATTTAAATATGTTTTTGTTTTAGTCAAGTGCAACATGTATAATTTTCACAAACGAATATGTTTGTAAAATAAAGTTACATCCTCCGAAAAATTATCCTTATGTCTCCTGCACTCGCCAACGGTCGATGTGAGTTTATTAAATGACGTCAGCGGCGGAGCCGATTGCGCCGTGTGCAAAATAACGCTTGGATCGAGTCTGTCTCTTCACTCAGAGCGATTGTTATCAAATGTTGGGCGTGGATTGTGAATGCGGCGTAATGCGAAAACATTGATATGAGACGTTCTGGAGAAGAGTAGTGCTTGACAAAATACATCGTTAGAAAAGTAGTTCTTGTTAACAGGCAGGTAAGAATGTTGTCGTTAAAAGAGTTTCCTCTGTAGTTGTAATTAAGAAAAATGTACTTTAAAACACCTATGTAGTAGCAAAAGAAGGTTATGCTAAGCCTAAGCTATAACTCAACAGCTAAATTCTGTTGCTGTTGAATATCCAGTACTTCAATGATCATAGTATTAGTAATACTAATAATAAAGTGGTATCTCATCAACAAATATATCATAACACACTTGTGAGCGTTAGGCTGTTGATATGTTTTTGGTAATTTTTTCAGCTAGCAACCCATCGTTTTTGTTTAAGTTTAAAGTGTATCTTGTAAGTTTGGCTTCCCAGATTTGCTGTTGGATCACTTCTAAGTTCAAGTTGTTAATCGTAATTTGTAGGAACTACAATTTATAAATTTAGCCGTGTTAATTAAATAGCTAGAATAGTTTCCAGTTCGTTCACATAATGAGCCTT
This sequence comes from Tachypleus tridentatus, assembly GCF_004210375.1. Taxonomy (NCBI): domain Eukaryota; kingdom Metazoa; phylum Arthropoda; class Merostomata; order Xiphosura; family Limulidae; genus Tachypleus; species Tachypleus tridentatus. The sequence continues at coordinate 11,911,129 of NC_134836.1, read as the reverse complement.
GTTATCTCTAGTATCTGACCCGTTACATTATCTCGATTACAGTGCCCTTACAATTAGAGTTACAAGCAGCAAATACTGGGTTTCACTTTTGTATGAATTACTCTTACTTTGAGTTGAAATTGAACTTGTTAAAAAAAAGATTGCAGCAACTTTTTCGAAGTCAGACTTGAATAACAGAAACGAAAAGCTTACACTCGTTTATTGATTTAAATTGACAGAAAACTGAGATTTCATGAACATGTTCTCGTATTTATAGCCTTTACTTTTTGTATTTTTTTCATATATAACGTGTACAAAACTATAATATATATATATATATATATTCATATAATAAATATTATGCATCTGATAGCCACTAATTAAGAATAGGAAATTCGATTTTTGAACTCGAGAAATACTAAAAAGTTGGCACTGTCACTATGCCAAGAATTTAACATTTGGAAACGGATAGCGTGATTAAATCATATTTTCATATAATTTATAAAATATACGCAGTATAAGCTTGAAAAGACATGTAATTGGTATAGAAACTAACTTTAGAGTCCGGTAACGTTGAATCATATTAATAACAATGTTATTATTTTGAAATTTCATTTTACGGTTTAAGCCTGGATAGAAAGAAAACAGTTATCCAATAAGTAACTTAATAAATGTAAGCTTAACTCAAATAAAGTAAACTACTATGTTCTGATGATATGTAAATTTTACCTTTAAGAGGCATATACTTTAAATCGTTAGAGTAATAAATAAATAAATTGAAGGTGGTTGTTTTATGTAAAACAATAAGAGTGCTTAAATTACTGTATTATTTAAGATGTTAGCCTCAATACCAGCATTTTCCGTTTATTATGTTACATATATTTTATTATTGAGAACTGTACATTATAAAATTATTGTGGCTTCATTTTCGACCACTGTTGACATTAACTTATTAATGCGGGATCCATAAACTTTTTATCTGTATGTTCGTATAAGTTATGATATTAAGTTGTTTACTTTGTTGTTTTGCTCTAAAATACTGTGTTAGGTTTTTAACTGGGCCTTCTAAAAGTCCGTTAGGGTCAATTTTGCGTTACCACAGTAGAAATTACGTACATAAATCTTGTATTTTTGTCGGTATATATATTATATAATTTCAGAACTTCACAAACAATTAAGTGTATTAAAGGTAAATTTCTGAAAACTTAGCAATATGTAAGTAATAAGTTTTGTTCTGTAAAGACAATAGTATCTAGGTGTACGAAAGGTAATGCTGTTAGTTATAAATAAATTCTAATGATAACTATTTATGAATTGCTAGGAAGTTTTTATCAGTTGAAGCTAGGTTTTAGTTAAAAAGTATTTATCATAGTTACACAGTGCAAGTATTGTAAACATTAGGTACATTTCATGCTTGAATTTTACCTTTATGTTGTGTTCATGCGAAAGAGAACATTTTAAATACCGTGGATTGAGTTTACAAAATAGAAGTAAGAGGGTGGATAACGGCATTAAAAAGTTGATTTCAATAATGCGCCAAAGCATGGATCGATATAAAAACACTGGTATTTGTATAAGACACGAACAACACTCAAATATACTGTTGGAAACGTTCTTGGGAAGACGCCAAGTTCACCAAGTAGGTAGGTATTTTAGTTGCAGTGGAAACTATGGTTTCCAGGTCGTGCGACTTCAATCATAGTCTTATTAAACTTATTATATTATGAAGACACTTTATGAGTCACAATAAATGATAAAGAAAAGACACCAAATTGTTAAAAATAAAAACAAGAAAAACCTCGTGTTCGGTTACATAAAGCAATAAAACATAATCATAATATCTAAAAGGTCAAAGTGGTATTAGTTAGAGCTACTCGGCACAATCATATAAAAGTAGAGAAATTTAAGTAACATAAAAAATAGAAAAATCTGTTTGTTTTATTAAAAACAACTCAGTTTACATAGGAACAGAATAATTACTACAAATTAAGATTAGAATGTTATCTAGGTTATGAAGGAAAAACGATTGAAATTACACGGAACGCTAGAAAATTAGTTTAAATTATATCGAGGCCTTTAAGATACACATCATATATACCTAAAGAAAAGAACCAATTGAAATTATTCAAAACGCTAGAAAGCGCATTATAACTGCACTTCATAGTTCAGCATGAAGGCAAAGCTATACCACAGAACCTACAAATAATTTTTATACTTGGCATGATTAAATACCTGCTAAGAGGAAAAAGAATATTTTAAAATTAACCCACAAGTGATGCTTTCTCTTGTTGCACTTGTTCATCAGAGGGTCACGTTAATTGAAAATTAACATGTGGTTTAATAAGAAAAATACTCGAAATGTTTTATTGGAAGAGTTATGATCCTTGCTTACTTTTTCATATAATAATTTGAGATATTTCATTAGGTTTACGTATCCAGTCATTGAATTTCTGTGTTATTGTATCGAACGGAATGAGAGATAACTTTTTCACTCTTTGATATGCATTATGTGTAGGTAGCTTGACTTAGAAGTTAACACCCAGATTGTAGTGTAATTAACATTTGTATACTTATGTACAGGATGTTGTATATCTATATCGTGGACTTTTGTTTTATACTTTGAAATACTACCTGGTGGAAATAGATATTTATAGTTCACATAAACTGGCTAGATGAACGTTTAAACTTTGATGCTCTTGTTAATGCGTACTGTGATTAGGGTTAACACAAATCATGTTTATGTCTGTCGCCTGTCAAGAGGGTGTTTAGGTATCGAGTGGCTGCCAGGTTAAGAAGGTTTACTGATTTAATATTAAGGGCTATATAGTTTGAAGATGATTTATGTTTAGGGTGTTTCAGGATTAACCTATCAAGATGACGATCCATGTTTGGGTTCATAAATCTTGTGTTTATTCATAGGAATGATAAGGAAGCTTAATTAATACAGCATTGAAGCATTCCACCATGTCTTTGCAAAGCTATGACTGATAAGAGATCCAGGTCCATACGTATTATCTACAAATTATAAAAGATAGGTTTACCATCTGTGGTCCAAGGGCAGAACTGAAGAAGGTATTGCTGTATATGACGAAAGATATATTCAACAGGTAAACGTTAGGGTATTGTCAGGATGAAATTTAAGAATGTGTGCATTGTTAAGGATGGTACGTAATACAATGTTGTTGAGGGTACATAACCGCACTCTAAAATGGTTGGGGTTCGTAATGAACAACTGTATGACAACTTGACCTTCTCTGTAGCAATGACCACTGGCTTCACCCGTTTCGCTGCTATAGTTACGAAAAGCTTTCCACAGTGGCAGAAAATAAAAAGTGAATCGTCGTATAGTAAAATATATTTATGCTTGATCGACTTACATGTAGACATGCTTTGAAACTCGTGTGTATTACATCATTATCTTGCTGACCTCTTCAATTAGAAGATTCCCCGTTCACAGATAAATTATCAGCGGCGACTGGCGGTCTGACCATTGCACCGTCTTGTTGACCTCTCTAGTTCAGACTCGATGACTCATCTGCTTTTGTTAGCACAACCGCATCAGTCGTTGACTGACGCCATTCGGTGGCGAATCGATCGGTCCAGATAGTTTGCAATCCTCAGCTATTAATATGTGGTGGATATGGACAACAGGTCTTTAACATGACATATTATCTTGCCAACTTACTGCGTTGCGCCTAGTTTCTACTTCTGCGAAACGGATATTTCGAATGGTATTGAGTTTATGGTGATATCTGTACAAAACTTACACTGCAGCGTAAAACCCACATATTAATATGATATTTTATTCACTTCTCGTAGTTCACTGCCCGCCATTGCATGCTAGCCTCTGGTCAAGACTAGGCACACACATGCTTGCGTTATATACGTATATATGATGAAGCAGAGTGAATGCTGTGATCTTTGCCCTTCTTATTTCTTGCTTTTATTTTTTATTTATTTGTGGCAATGATGTAGAATATGCACTTGAAGCACTTCCATAAAAAGGCATGACTAATTAGGCCAAACCATTGTTTATATCAGAAGGAATTCTTTTGCTAGTAACATGTTTATCTCCAGAGGATCACATTAATTGAAAACAAAATACAGACGTTATAATGTTTGTTATAAACAACAATTTAATTGGAGACCTAATCAAATAAGTTATTAAAACTATACCACGGGAGGCCTGACTATATAGAAATACTTAAAATTACACTACAGGAGGCCTGACAGGAAAAACAACAATAAATAGCGTAGACTTGATTTCAAAGTTTTTAAGGCACACAACATATCTAACTTTAATAAAACATTGGTTGGTTGGTCTCCTTATCATTCTATCATCCTATGATTGCTTAAAGCCTCAGTTAGCTAGTCTACTTATCACACGACCATTATTATATTGGTTAAAACATTAGTTGGCTGGTCTCCTGGTTATCCTACCACTGCTGTATTGATTAAAACATTAGTTGACCGGTGTCCTGACTGTCCTACCACTGCTGTATTGATTAAAACATTAGTTGGCTGGTCTCCTGACTATTCTACCGCTGCTGTATTGGTTAAAACATTAGTTTATTCGCTTCTTTACCATCCTATCACTACTATATTGGTTAAAATATTAGTTGGTTGGTCTCTACCATCGTACATATGCTTTATTGGTTACAACATTAGTTAGTCTCTTTACCATCCTGCCACAGTTGTATTGGTTAAAACTTTAGTTGGTTGGTCTTATTACTATCCTACCACTGATGTATTGGTTAAAACCTTTGTTGTTCCTTACCATCATAGAATTGCTTTATTGGGTGAAATAAAACCTTTGTAAGAACAGTTTTTATTTACGAGTATCGAATATAATTGTTTTTTAGATTGTTTGTTATTAAGCACAAGGACACCCAAATGGTTAAAACAAGGTGCTCTCTTTACCATGGGTGTTGAAGCCTGGTTTCTAGCAATATAGGTCAGCAGACTTACAGCTGTACCACAGGGAACCATAGTTATTGTTTTACCCGTTTTCATATGACAGTATTAAAACTGAACGGTGTGAAATGTAGAAACAAAATATATACGTCTTAATTTTAACTTCCAATCTTAAATACTTTGTTCCTTTGAGGAATATATGATATATAATTGCTGTTTTTTTAAATGTTTGAAGAAAAAATTGAACCTTGAATTGATGGGTGCGTCAGTATTAGCCTAGAACAGGGATATACTTGTTCACATTAATGTTTAACTGAAAGGTATTTGAAGTTGAACCTTTACTGGCTTCTTAAAATGTCCGTAACTGAGAGCTCTAGAAGTGGTGTAAACGTGTACTAGTTGGTTAGTAGATAATGCAGCCTTTCGGACACAAGATGCGTTTAACTGATTCAGATCTGAAGTTCCGTGGGTTTGACTGAGTTCTTGTCACATAAAGTAGCAATGATATTATAAGAAATTCTCCCAGTCCTTAAAGGACAGTGAACTCTAAGTTGAATACTAGAAAACCTTCTTGTCTTTTAATTGTGTATAAATAGAACCGGTTAATATTAATTTTCAAGTTAAAAATAGCAGTACTTGAACAATATGAGCAGTTGGATTGTCAGTAGCTACCACTAGTTGTAATTAATTTTTCTTAGTGGTCGATCACGTTACTATAGTGACAAGAAGAACGAACACTGTAACGGTGACTCTTATACTAGAAATAATAAAAACAAGTCATGGAATTGAAATTCCACATCCATGTATTACGATCAGTCATTGGTAACTAATATCACTGACTTAACCCAGTAGACTACTGCTACTCCGTACATTATTAACATAGTTTTAACTCCGTAAAGAATGTAAAGTTTTGTGCTCTACTGTTGTGTTGCTCCTAGGTGATTTAGCGTTAATTATGAGGGTTTATAACACTAAAATTCGTGGTTTGATTCCTGTAACTGGCACAGCAACAGTGGTTCATTATGATAAATTGCTTTTAAGGACAAAACAAACACTGTGGTGTTGTACCAATGCCTTATCTACTCTTGGTGGTGCGGCGGTAAACTTGAGGGTTTCACAACAGTGAATATTGGGGTTCAGTACCTGTGGATGGCCCAGCACATATAGCTCAGTGCTACATTGTGGGTAAACAAAAAAAAAAAAGCTTTTATATGACTAGATAGTCTCATTGATTGAATGCATTAAGTCTTGTGCCCTATCAATCACTGTAGGCACTAGCCACACGTTGAATGACTCAGAAACTCAACGGACGAGGGTAATACTTTCAGAAGCTTTGGCCAAACACTGACCAATGAAATTGACGATTGTCTCCAAATAATCTTATTTCTCAATCCGTTGTTGCTGTCGGTCTTTTAATTCTGGGGTGAATTTATTTTCATATATCGAGAAGCGTCATTGTCATGGTTACACGGCTTTCTGCCTTACTTGACAGTACTAGCCAAGTTGAGGACTTTGAATATTTCCTTCAGTAGTTTTGTGTCTCTCGTATATTCAAAGAAATGTGATGTAAATTCGGTTCCTTGTGTCTCTTACACTCCGTATGTGCCATACAAGTTGCTGGGTGATGAGTCATCGTCAGTTTGAGATGAGAAATGGAAGCATTGTGTGAGGTAATGAGAACGATGCGTGGTATTTACTTAGACATTATCTATGTAGTAAATACTTTGGTCTGGAAGAAGGGTGGAAACATTTAATGTGTAAATAGTAGATTTTGTTGATTTACAACCATTTTATTAATCTAAATAAAAGGTTTGATGTAAAAAGTAATACACTAAACCATTTCATTAACATGAATAAAATGTTTGATGTAAAACTTTAATACACTGAACTATTTTATTAACTTAATTAAAAGGTTTGATGTAAAAAAATTAACACACTAAACCATTTTATTAATTTAAATAAAAGGTTTGATGTAAAAAATTAATGCACTAAATCATTTTATTAACTTAAAAAAGGTTTGATGTAAAAATGTAACACACTAAACCCGTACTGTACGAGCACAATAATAGATTTTAACAGGTATTTAATTCTACACTATCAAAGGTCAAGGTAGTTAGATGCCCTATGACACGTCTGGACATGTTGAAGAACAAAGACGTTTAGTGTGTTTCAGGACACACCAGGAGTTCTTTGCCCTATGATGAGATAATTTAAATTCCGAAGTTCCTTTTTCCTATGGAACTTAGTGTGTGTGTAAAATGTTCTCGTTAAAACATTAAATTCCCTGTATATGATTTCCTAAAATAACGATTTTTGTTATGTGTTTACCGTAGAACTACCAAACCTTATTATTGCTAAAATAAGTCATCCAAAGTTGTGTTTTTCAGTTTCATATTAAATTTTTAGTTCATGTGTGTCTACCAGTAAAGTATAAACATTTTGTTAACCTGACCTGTAGAGATTCTATAGAAGCTGTGGCACTTTTCAGGCTAATGTTTTATGTACTGTGTGAGGTAAGTTTGGATTAAACGGTACAGAATATTTAAACAAATTCTGTTTTCCAGGTAAAGATTAATTGAGTTTTGAAGAAGCGAATTTCTCCCAGTTTATATATATATATATATATATAGGGTAAAACGTGCTCTTAGAGGCGGCGCCAATCTCTTTCCGGCTAGGGGGATGAGGTCGTCTAGATTATAAAAAAACTGAGAGAGAGATCCTTCTTTTTTTAAGAGTAAGTAAGTGCTGCAGTGGAGACTGAGAAGCATTTTGGGATAGCTTCACACCCTTATACCACCACCCCAGCTTGGTGTGATAATAAAAAGAGTAGAAATTTATAAAATAAAGAAATCACATAGAGTGAGGGTGAAAGTTACACACATATATTCTTAACAGGCTCAAATACGTGTAAGTTGTACAACATCAGGTATACATGTCTTCAATAACACGCTATGGACAGTACTATATATACTGTTCGTTTGAACACAACACATTCAGTGAGACAACAGAATGGGAGGCCACTTGCTTATTGTTGTCTTATTTTGTCAAACGAACAGTATATATAGTACTGTCCATAGCGTGTTATTGAAGACATGTATACCTGATGTTGTACAACTTACACTTATTTGAATCTGTCAAGAATATATGTGTATAAATTTCACCCTCACTCTATGTGATTTCTTTTGTTGAACTGTAGACACCCTTTGATAATTAAAAGAATGTAGTATCTCTGTTTCACTTCACTCAGATGTGTGTGTAATAATCAATTTGTCGAATGAGATATTTCAGCAGCCACTTACTTTCTAAAAGCTTTTTTGTATTTCACCAATCAGTGGGTTAAAAATTGACAATGGCAGACTTCCTGTCTGACGAACATCTGTCATGCGGTTAGATTCTCGCTAGGAGGCGACCATCCGTCCGTTGTTGGTAAACGTCTCATGGCGAAACCATGTACATCTGTCCCCTTCCCATCTATTTAATTATTTGATTTGTTGGGTATGTGAGTGTAGTTTAAAATATTAGCTCATAATAGCCATGTGTTCATTTTAGAAATGTTAAACTCTCCCTTAGTCATGTTTTTAGCCAGTGCTTGTATCTGTTGTAAGATCTACACTTGTAGGGCGCTATCGTTGACAGAGGGACTGTGCGCGCAACTAATTGTGCTTCTCAGGGTTAGTTTATTTCAATGTTATACCATCGTTCGTAAATTTTGCCCGTTCTTTTGCGATAATATTCGTTGATATATATAGCTTTGTGTCCAAAATTAGCAATGTATAAAATTATTTATGGTGCAGTATGCGTTAATGGCATAATATTCAAAATATGAATATTGATAATTAATTAATTAATATATTTGAGATATTAATAGTAGGTAATAGTTTTGTGTACGTTTTTATTCTAACTAAATATTTTTCTTTTCAGTAGAAGCCATAACTTTAATAGCGTTATCCTCAGTATGGGGTAGTTGGTATCTTCCAACGATGACGGTGAAGTAAAGTATTTTGTGCCTGAAAAACTTTTGATAAAATACAGGTTTCAAAACTAGAACGAGATGTTACAGTTGTGGCATCTTACTAGTAGGATTTCCAGTGATCCTATAAAGACCTATTTGTTTGTAAAACTAACCATTCTTTTCAACCAATTCCAACCACAGTGGATGTAATTTTATGATGTTTTAAAATTATGTTAGAAACACGTTAAATGTAGCATTAATTGTAGCGAAAAGACGTATGAAATCAGTCGATGACCGATAGTCCTGTGAAAATGACTTACGACTACAGTATCACTTACGATGTAATTACCACCGAGAGGAATTGATACACACAAAGCCCTCCATGAAAGCCGTATAGACTAGCACAGAAGTAAAATTGTGTATCTATGTTTTGAATAAACGTCAGGGTTTCGTGACTTGAATCTCAATAAATCAACCACCGTCTTCAACTATTTGTAATTGAACGGTTGTCGATATACTGTTTTGCGTATTATTTTTCTTTGCATGATCAACATAATTAGTTGCAAGCACGCCAGGTGGCGTATACAGCATTTTAAAGTAACTGTGTTTGAGTTCGAGAATGTATAAGCAACTGGCGTAAGTCGTGGACTTGTAACTATGGATTAGGTAAACGAACCTCGATTACAGTTGATTTTTTTAATTAACTGTATTTATGGATATTCTGAAATGACTGAAAGACTTCTCGAAAACTTGATACTGAATATTCTTGTCTGTTGTCACGTGACGTCGTTTTTAGTAAACCTTGGGTATAATGGAGAACATTACCACATTGGGGTATTCTCGCCGTGCAAATAGTTTGTTCGTTTGTTTTTTTTAAATTTCGCGCAATGCTACACGAGGGATATCTGCGCTAGCTGTTTCTAATTTAGCAGTGTAAGACTAGAGAGAAGGTAGCTACTCAATACCACTCACTGCCAACTTTTGGGCCACTCTTTTATCAATGAATATTGTCATAGTATAACGCCCCCACGGTTGAAAGAACGAGCATGTTTGTTGTGACAGGGATTCGAACCGCAACTGTCAAAATACGAGTCGAGCGCTCTAACCATTTGGACTTGCTGTGCCTCGTGCAACAGAGAAACTTGGGCAAAAAACTTACATTGAAGACAACTGACAATTTTCTCCATGTTGGGAGTTCTAGCAAAAAATACAAGGAGGTCACTAGAAGTCGTGCAAAGTTTTCGTTGTAAAGAAAAAATTGATAACCTAAAGTTGAAAATGGACTGAACTAGTCCATCTGTTGGTGGTTCTGTTATCTCTATGAAGACATCTGTAGCTTGTGTTAAGTTTTATCAACTTGCGTTAGGTGTTTTATGGCGCAAAGCAACGAGGCTATCTGTCTAGCTTCTGTCATTCAGTCCAAAACATCACAATGCTACACGAGGGATATCTGCGCTAGCTGTTTCTAATTTAGCAGTGTAAGACTAGAGAGAAGGTAGCTACTCAATACCACTCACTGCCAACTTTTGGGCCACTCTTTTATCAATGAATATTGTCATAGTATAACGCCCCCACGGTTGAAAGAACGAGCATGTTTGTTGTGACAGGGATTCGAACCCGCAACTGTCAAAATACGAGTCGAGCGCTCTAACCATTTGGACTTGCTGTGCCTCGTGCAACAGAGAAACTTGGGCAAAAAACTTACATTGAAGACAACTGACAATTTTCTCCATGTTGGGAGTTCTAGCAAAAAATACAAGGAGGTCACTAGAAGTCGTGCAAAGTTTTCGTTGTAAAGAAAAATTGATAACCTAAAGTTGAAAATGGACTGAAATAGTCCATCTGTTGGTGGTTCTGTTATCTCTATGAAGACATCTGTAGCTTGTGTTAAATTTTATCAACTTGCGTTAGGTGTTTTATGGCGCAAAGCAACGAGGCTATCTGTCTAGCTTCTGTCATTCAGTCCAAAACATCACAAGGCAAAACCAGGATCGATCCAGTTGACAAAACTATAAAAATATGTTGACCGACGGCGACTGCCTTCATGTCGAACATTTTGACCTGCAGCTTTAAAATGCCCTTGACCTGCGTCTCCTTTGGATAATAAATCGCTAACAATTACAACCTGCACACTTAACACAGGCAGCTTGTACTAGTGAAGGCATAATTTGTATGGCCGTTTATTATTCTCTTTCCTTGGCAAATTAATCATTTTTGTTTACATCATCGGTGATACTTGTTGAATTCTGTCCGTATAACTTAGGTGTATTAGGTTTGAATTTCGCGCAAAACTATACGAGGGCTATATGCACTAGCCGTCCCTAAATTAGCAGTATAAGACTAGAGGGAAGGCAGCTAGTCATCAACACCCACCACCAACTCTTGGGCTACTCTTTTACCAACGAATAGTAGGATTGACCGTAACATTTAAACGCTCACACGGCTGAAAGAGCGAGCATGTTTAGTGTAACGAGGATTCAAATATATATCATGTGGTATACATCCAGATTAAATTAAATTAAAGCTAAATGTATTAATTCATGAATTAGTAAAAAGTTATCAAAATCGTTGATATATATAACAGTTATGAAACCACAGACTAGTCAGGAAGTCAACATAGACGTTGATACATTTAGTGATTGTGAAGCCGTGTATTAGTAAGAAAGTCAGCACAGCCGTCGACATATTTAATGATTGTGAAGCCGTGGATTAGTAAGGAAGCTAGCACAGCCATCGTTACATTTAACTGTTGGGAAGCCGTGGATTAGTAAGAAAGTCAGCACAGCCATTGATACATTTATTTATTGTGAAGCCGTGGATTAGTAAGGAAATCAGCACAGCCGTCAGTTTATTTAGTGATTGTGAAGTCGTGGATTAGTAAGGAAGTCAGCACAGCCATCGATACATTTATTGCTTGTGAAGCCGTGGATCAGTAAGGAAGTCAGCACAACCGTCGGCACATTTAGTGATGGTAAAGTCGTGGATTAGTAAGGAAATCAGCACAGCCGTCGGCACATTTAGTGATGGTAAAGTCGTGGATTAGTAAAGAAATCAGCACAACCGTCGGCACATTTAGTGATGGTAAAGTCGTGGATTAGTAAGGAAATCAGCACAGCCGTCGGGACATTTAGTGATGGTAAAGTCGTGGATTAGTAAAGAAATCAGCACAGCCGTCGATATATTTAGTGTTTGTTTGTTTGTTTTTGAATTTCGCACAAAGCTACCAGAGGGCTATCTGCGCTAGCCATATTTAGCCCCTAGGATCACTTCTGGAGCTCTGTAGAATCGCGACTGAATGTAAGAGTACACTCTTTGATGTTCGTAGCAACTGGATCCAAAATCAATCACTTTAATCCCACTACGACCTTGCTGTTTAAGCAATACATTCTCTGGCTTCAGATCGCAATGAATTACTTTATTCCGTTGTAAAACATCTAAGCACTGAAGTAATGAATGTGCAAACTTACGAACTAGCTGCAAACTAAATCCCTGAAACTTGTTCTTTTTCAAGAGCTCGTACAAATTAATACTTAGCAATTCAAACGTTATACATGTATGGTTGCGGAATGTAAAGATCTCTAGCATGTAAACAATGTTCATGCCATTGTCTTTATCTTGTTTACGAAGGTGGTCCAGTATGCGAATTTCTTCTTGAGCCTGTCGATGAAAACGCTTTTCATTACGAACCATTTTTAAAGCTACATGTTGATGGGTTTTGTGGTCATATGCCTTCACTACTTGACCAAAACTTCCTTTACCAATAATTTTAAGCATTTCATATCGATATGCTATATGATCATGAGGTACGTGTAAATATGAACCATGCTCATCATCATAGCCACAATTACTCGGAGCTCCTATAACACCCTGTCTTTTCTTTGCATTGGCACCAATGAAGTATACTTGTGGGTAGCTACATATTTCATGGCGTTCATATGGTGTGAGTTTATGCATATACAACTTTATTACCTGCTCGGGGGTGGCAACTAGGGTCTTTTTTCCAGAAACATTTCTGTTATCGGATGTTTCATCACAATTTCCAACTTGTGGCATGTATGGGTTATTGTGTACACTGCCCGACTTCGTTGCAAGTCTTCTGCAAGTTCTGTTATTATCTTCAGGACTGTTTTCACTGGGCAACTGTTGGGCTTGTATGGATGCTCTTTGGCAATTTAATCCAAAACTATTGCTTGTGAAGCTATTGTTAATAACTGGCAACGTGACTTTTTCTATATTTTCGGGTAATTTTGGAAGATATGTTTCGCTTGCAGAAGAAATGCTGTTTGTTCCAGTTACGCTAGGAATACAAGTCTTATTTCGAGATAATGGCATTTTGATACAGATATCCTTTTAAATTTATGCTGGAAAATTCCAAGACGGACTGGATATGCATAAATATCTGTATAGTTAGGCCTAAACAAGCACTGATAACAAAGGCTGTCTCGACTGCTGCATTATAATAAATCAGCGAAATCGATGATGTAAATACATATTCCATAAAAAACTGAAAGATCTAATTAAAAATTCTGATACATAACTGAAGTACAATAAGATAAAGTGGGTCAATTAATTAAATGCTAAAATAACAGCTATATTACAGTAAAACCTAAACTGACAGTAACATATACCATGCCCTCCTCCTGTATCAGAACCTCCTTTCTTCTTTCTTTGAATACTTGGCACGATCCATATGATCATCGATAAACGTCACATATGACGTTTTTTACTTAACCAATGGAAAGCCAATAACTTGGCAGGAGAATTTTATATCAACTATTAGTAAAATATTAGAAAGGCAATAACTGTTTTCGTACGAATGTCTTTACCAATATAGCGAAGCATGATAATAACTAATTTTCTTGTCATTAGTATTAAAATCATATTTCTAACACTGAAACATTTATTTAACCCTCAGAGAAATAGTGCAATGTTGAGAAAGGTAATAGGCCTAATTCTAATATCTGTAATGACAAGTAATATTCGAATGGAAGTTTAAAAAGAATAGAAGCATAGAGAGATATAATACATTAAATAACAAAAATAAATAAATAAATAAATTTGTATTTGTGGGGTCAACTATTCATGTCGAAGATTTTAAGATAAAAAAAAGTTTTGTTTGTTTGTTTGTTTTGAATTTCGCACAAAGCTACTCGAGGGTCATCTGCGCTAGCCGTTCCTAATTTAGCAGTGTAAGACTAGAGGGAAGGCAGCTAGTCATCACCACCCACCGCCAACTCTTGGGCTACTCTTTTACCAACAAATAGTGGGATTGACCGTGACATTATAACGCCCCCACGGCTGAAAGGGCGAGCATATTTGGCGTAACGGGGATTTGAATCCGCGAACCTGAGATTACGAGTCGCACGCCTTAACCCACCTGGCTATGCCGGGCCGTGATACAATTAGTGATTATGAAGCCGTGGATTAGTAAGAAAATCAGCACAACCATCGATACATTTAGTGATTGTGAAGTCGTGGGTTAGTAAGGAAGTCGGAACAAACGTCGGGAAATTTAGTGATTGTGAAGCCGTGGATTAGTAAGGAAGTCGGCACAGCCGTCGATACATTTAGTGATTGTGCAGCCATTTAGTTATGTTACCCTCGGGGCGAAACGTGTATCGATTAACCATAGTTCGCACCTGGCGGAAACCTAGGAGCCTATTTTTTTTTGTTCTGTTAAGAGTGTAGATCTGAACCTCACGTTGTATAGAACGTTACCTTACCCAGGTATTCTTGGTACGGTGATTGAGAGAAGTTCTTGTGTTGTCCAATGAAGCTTGACGTTCGCATTGTAAGTTGGGTGTTCACCTGTCTGTTCGTATTCGGTATAGTATGTTTCGAAAAATGTTGGAGTATATACCATCAATTTCTCAGAAAATTTACTTTTTAGCATTATATGGTTTCTGCAAGATATAACTTAATCTTCCGGCTTTCAGCTAGCTATTTACTCCTTAGATACTTTTAGAAAGATAGTACGACCGTCCCTTCCAGTTTCCGTATTATTTAAAGTGTAAATATTCGTTCCTTAGTTTTGTTTTGAATTTGGTGCAAACCTACTCGAGGGCTATCTGCGCTTGTTCCTTAGTACGGAGTTGAATTATCGAATACATAACGAGGCTGTGCAGCTCAGCTATTGAATAATATTCCTAGCTATTTGTGAAGTCACCTTTTCAAAAACAAAAACGTAAAATAATTAGTGAATGAGGTCTAAACTTCAAATTACAAACTTATGAAATCGTATTAGTTATTTTAATTAGCGGTTTATGACTCGCTGTGTTGGTCTCGTCAACTGAGGCATCTGCCCAGCATTACCTTGTAATCGGATTACCTGTATTCTGTAACAGCCTTGTAACGTAATTCATCACTTACCAACAGATTTACTAGGTCGAACAGTATTTTTTATTAGTAGTAATCTACCAGAATTCTATGAGCTGTAATGATAAAATGTCCACCAGTACGAATAATGAGTTGACGTTTTTACGATGTCATATTTGGTAAGGGGAAAAAGGAAAGCTCGTAATGTGAAAGTTGCAAGTTGATATCCCCGTCACGCTAAACATGCTCGCTATTTCAGACGTGGAGGTGCTATAATGTGACAGTCAATTCCACTATTCGTTGGTAAAAGAGCAGCTCAAGAGTTGGCGGTGGGTGGTAATAACTAGCTGCCTTCTCTCTTGTTTTACACTGCTAAGTTAGGGACAGCTAGGACAGATAGTCCTCGTGTAGCTTTGCGCGAAATTCAAAACAAACAAACACTTTGTAGAGAATTTAAAAAAATTAAGACTAGATCCCGATATGGTAGGTTTAGTGGGGTGGGCTTCCCATCGTCTTCTAAAACCTCTAAGGAATTGGGTGATGAACACAGTGTAATAAAATATAATAGGTCTAACACTAATGTTTTATGAAAAGGATAATGAATTATAATCATGCTTCGCCATCTCACAGAAGGCGTTCACACCAAAACAAAATGTTGATGTAGTAAGTTAAACGACTTACGTGAGTACTGTTCCTTCCAGAACTGTGTTTGTTCTTTATTAGCCTGTCTGGTATTGAACGAAGCGTGTCGTAGGCAGTGGTTACTGTGGGTTATTATGCATACACTCTTATTCGTCTTGAAAAACCCTAAGCGACCGCATAAATGACGTATTGTTTTACAATACAATAGACCTAATTTTGATGTTTTATGACAATTATAATTAATTATATATGAACTGTTTTTTTTTTTTTTTTTTTCGATTTTATGTTACCGTTTGTGTTCTTTGACAGCTGACTAACGTTGTTGACAGTTTACTCAGGTTAGACGGCATCTGTTTATATATACTCTCAAGTCTGGTGGAACCCTAACCATTATTATGGAGAGTTTGCTTTGGTTACACGTCATCTGTTTGTACTTACTGTTGTGTCATATTTGATTGTCCCTAACCAACATTATGGATATTTTACTGCGGCTACATGTGATCTGTTTATATTTACTATACACTTATGTTTGATGAAACCCTAACCAACATTATGGACAGTTTATTTCGGTTACACCTTATCTGTTTATGTTTATCACACTGTCAGGTTTGATGGAACCCTAACCATCATTATGTTGTTACAATCATCCACAACATTGTGCTGGTATTATTACATTATATTACAACAATCAGGCTCAACATTTTAGTATCATTGTTGAAGTATATTGTAACAATAATTTACTTTCCTAATTAAGCTATAATGTAACTGTCGATCGCACCATTTCGTTCGTGTACTTGAGTTACACCGTAAGAATCGGGTATAACAGTTTGAACTGCCAGCTTGGCTGACAGTTTTATCGATCAGTGAGAACCTAAGGTTTCTATAGTGATAGTTAACTTAATAAACTGATCCAAATAAACAACAGTAACTTTTTCTTAAGAATAAGAAAAGAATGAAAACTTGCAATACTGCCTTTGTGTACCTCTTCTGATTAGGCGAACATTTATACAAAACAAAAATTATCAGTTGCAGAATATTTGAAGCCCTTGAGTGGAGACAAATCAACATTACGGCTTCTTCAAATCATTTCAGCTTGTTTACATGTTATACGATCACTGTGTCAAGGATTGTTTGTTTTTTGAATTTCGCGCAAAGCTACTTGAGGGCTATCTGCGCTCGCCGTCCCTAATTTAGCAGTTTAAGACTAGAGGGAAGGCAGCTAGTCATCACCGCCAACTCTTCGGCTATTCTTTTACCAATGAATCGTGGGATTTACCGTCACATATTATAACGCCCCCACGGCTGAAAGGGCGAGCATGTTCGGTGCAACGGGGATTCGAACCCGCGACTCTCAAATTACGAGTCGCACGCCTTAACCCACCTGGCCATGCCGAACCCTGTGCCAACGAACTGGAATTTTTCTTTATATGCCAATTCACAATTTGGTCTGTTTATTTTGGAGAACCTGATCAGAGGAGTGAATGGTGTCGGTACTTCAATAGTGACTTTGCAAGAGCCAGACTTTCAAATGAAGAAATTTGTGTTCATAACTTCCGTGTGGAAATAATATCAAGATCTTCCTTATCCTTTGCTAATGAGCAACTTCTGTGAGTTTGTATTATGTAGCTTTAGGGTGGAAAAGGGTTACGAATGCAACAGGAAATTCAAGGTCACTGAAAAAAATGTTTTGTCCGGTTGATGTGTTTTGATGTGGAAACTATCTGCTATCCGGCGAGAGAATGTATGGTTAACTTATGAAAAGTATTATAAAAGCTAGACAATTTAAATTTACCGTCAATGTCTGTTGGGGCAACCCTTTAAACACACGTTTGTTGCCTCATTGTTGGACGAAGGTTCAAGACCCGGGATATGCATAATAGTCATTTTTGATTAAAAAGAAGTGATAAGCGTTAGATAAATGTGTCACTAAAATCGTTTAAGAAAACATAGGGTATAGTAAAGAGACTAAAAGAACTTGACGCCTTCACTTATTTCGTCATCAGAAATATGAGAGATACTATTTCATGTCATTAAAACATATATTATTTTATTATTTATGCCACTCGATTCCATGAAGGAACATAGGGCCGCAATCTCTTGCGGATTCATCAACAGGCTGGTTTTTTAAGTGAGTAGATTGTTAGCCCACCGCACAACCCCCAACCAGGAGGAAAAACCTTAGCCGTCCCTAATTTTGCAGTGTAAGACTAGAGGGAAGGCAGCTAGTCATCACCAACCACCGCCAACTCTTGGGCTACTCTTTTACCAACGAATAGTGGGATTTATCGTCACGTTATAACGCCCCCACGGCTGAAAGGGCGAGCATGTTTAGCGCGACCGGGATGCGAACCCGCGACCCTCGGATTACGAGTCGCACGCCTAACGCGCTCGGCCATGCCGGGCACAAAACATATATAATGGAGAGGAAAACTAAAATAAATATTGAAAAAGTATGTTTGATGGAATATAGGTTTTTAAATTTTACTGGGAGAATGAAGGGTTTGATAATAAATTCAACTAATAGTAAGTGTTATGAAGTAAACTAGCAACGGTTTATATACGAAAATTAGATGGCAGAAGTTCTTTTAGTAAGGGATAATCTAAAAAATTATCTATTTGTATTGCATATGTACGTAACCCAGCTGACGTGTTGCCCTCTGTCTGATCTGTAATATTTCTTAGGGCTTCGTGAAATTCGAATATTTGAAAGTATCCGTATTTGTCGAGAAAGTAATTAAAGAAGGTCTGAGAAGTAGAATGTCAGACTAGTGAGACGTAGGTTGTAAGTCCACTGTTCTCCAGGCTAGACACCCTATTGATCGTCTTCCCGCAAAGGAGGGAAGATTGCTACCATCTTCAAGACGCCTTGGAAACTGCCGTTTTATTGTAGAGGTTTTCACAGTGTTGACGCGTTATTTTCCTGAAGAACAGTCAACTATTCGAACGAGCTCGAGTTTTGGACCTTTTGTTGTGTGCTTTTTGTTTTAAATTCACTGGCGAGTTATTTGTTCAGTCAGATACTGACAGTAGTTCAACGTTAGGCTTATATTTTATATAGTTGGTGATATTTTTTGGTAATGAAACATAATTATTGTATTTAGTATGCTGTAAACAGCAACAAGGTCAATATATTATAACTGCATGCAAAATTACAAGTTATGTGTAGTATTTGTTCCTTGATTATGGAGTGTTAAACGGCCCCGATAACAAAACATTTTAAAATATCAATTAATATCGTATCTTATTTGTAATACTTTCCAATGGAGCATAAAATACACAACTTTTTTTAAAATAGAATGTATATTTGTTGGTAAGCGCAAAGCTATACAATGGGCTATTTTTGTTGCGTTCACCGTGGATGTTTACAAGGAGTTTTTACCAGTGTGAGCCACTGGGGTTTATCGAACATTTGTCCAAGGGCTTCCTGTATTGTTTTTGTTTCCTAGTTTGTCAGTAAAATTATATTAATTTAAATTAGCTAAATATGAAAGAACTGCAGTTATGTCAGTGAGGGATTTTATAAGTTGAATATTATGGCCAACATTAATGTTACTGACAGAGGAATTTTTTTGAAAATGTTTGTTGAATATATTTATATAACTTATGTTTTTATTCCACCACGTGTTAATATAATAACATGTTTCACGTACTACAATGAATAGTTACACAACTAAATTAGAATATCGTATTATGAATTTTTAAATAAGCTTCTAAGATATTATTACATACAATAATGCGCTTACTAAAGCCCTTTGCCAGAAAATATTCCGTGAATGTTTTGGAACCACAGCTTCTACGATATAAATTTGACCAAAACGACAAATTACAGCTACTTTTACTGACGTTCATGCACGGCTAGAGGAAAGTTGTTATTTGTTTGAATTCGTACTTTCCTCGAGGTGTATTTCTGAAGCCAGAAGTAAACCCTATTCGTTGCATTCTGTTATTTCTGATATATCATGTAAAAGAGGTGATTAGCAAATGGTGAAATCCGTGTAACTTCACGTACTTTTGTTATAGTTGCTTGGGTTGATTTTGTATACGGCCATGCAGAAGGGAAATAGGTATTACAAAGGATGATAAATGAAAGACTTGTTGGGTGACAGTAACTACTCTGGCACCGTATCTTGACCCTTGAAGAAAGTACAGCGAGTGAAAGCATCATTCTGTAATTCCTCTTCTTGCCCGTCCAGTTGGAATAAATATAAGATTTCTACACTGACATAGCTACACTCCATGTGAGAGTTTTTATTTCCTGTACTTATACATTAATTTAGTTATTTTTCTTTTCACATTAAACTGCATTACAAAAAGTGGGACATAAGAAACTTAAAGAATAGAGTAGATGTGCTCTTGATCCCTGTAATGTCTAAGGAACGCTTGAAGATTGATTGCTATCTCAAGTGAAATAGGTTTTAGGCACGACCTGATGTATAATAAACGTGGTTTCGTGTTCCTCCAGTGCACTAGGTTTTCTACACGACGTGATGTATAATTTGTTTGTTTTGAATTTCGCGCAAAGCTACACGAGAGCTATCTGCCGTAGCCGTCCTTAATTTAGCAGTGTAAGACTAGAGGGAAGGCAGCTAGTCATCACTACCCGCCGCCAACTCTTGGGCTACTCTTTTACCAACTAATAGTGGGATTGACCGTCACATTATAACGCTCCTATGGCTGAAAGGGCGATCATGTTTGGTGCAACCGGGATTCGAATCCGCAACCCTCGGATTACGAGTCGAACTCCTTAACACACATGGCCATGCTGGGCCCGATGTATAATTAACTAAGTTTTTTTGTTCCCCTTGTGCAGTAAGTTTTCGGCACGACCTGATATGTAATGAACGTAGATTTGTGCTCGCATAGTGCAATAAGAGTTTGACACGACCTGATGTGTAACGAGCATAGTTTTGTGTTCGCATTTGCACTTTGGTTCAGAGAAAAAGTGTACACAAGAAACAGGTTGGGGTGTCGTTCAGATTGCCCAAAAGTTTGGTTTTATATTCAGAAACGATTCATTTCCACAGATTTCTCATTATGCACTTTAGAGTTGCTCCACTATTTTGATTTAGGTATATATTTTATAATAACGAAGAATGTAGATGATTTTTCTTATCTTAATGGAGAAAGGAAGTACCAATAAAATTATAATTGGAATAATCCAAATCGATGTAACATCGTAAAACAGGATGTGTGTATTTATTCATGCACTAATAATACTACAATTATATAAAGCATAACATTAGACCAAGACAGAATAAGTGTATTAAGTATATTTATGTAGGTTTCTGTGTCAGTAATATACTAATTCATTCGGCTTTTTAATTAGAAGTGTGCGAATTTGGTATACCTCAGTTACATGTTCTGCACTAGGGCGATTTTGTTGGAACGTTCTTCAACTATGTTGAATGTTTGAATGTGGTTCAACTGATTATATGTTCTGTTCCAGGTCTTTCTTCGTGGCACTAAAAGGTGTGAGTGGTCGATCTTTGATACCAACAGAATTCTAAGGTAAGATGTTTCAATTTAATTAAAATATGATTCGATTGTTCTAGAAATGTTCATGAGCGATCATTAGAGCTCAGTCCTGATCTCATAACACTGAAACTAGGTTTCGATACCAGCGTTTCACAGAATCCAGCCTTCTGTGCTTAACAAAAGAAAAAAAAAAGAACTTGTCATGGTTGTTACGACTTAAGACTTTTTACAAATACCATTTTTTATCGATCAACTGAAGAAAATGTTGACTAACGATAGACCTAAACTAATTTTTTATTCGACATATTGGTATTAATTATAAAGGGAAACCCCGCTTACTCGAATTTCTACTTTGTAAGTTCTAGGTATTTTGAAGAAGCTTTGATGTAACTGCTATTGTAACCGAATTCTTTCGTTATAGTGGTTACCTGGTACTCTTATCTGCCTTCCCTGGTACACTGAAGTAAACTGCAAAAGTAAAACGAAAATAGTTTTATTGTTGCTCTTTGAAGTTAAGCACAAAGCTATACATTGAACAATGTATGCTGTGCTCACCACGGGTATTGAAACTCGATTTATAGTGTTCTAAGTCTGCAAATATACTGCTGTGCAGTTTTATTGTTGAAAGCAAAGGATGTAGTTTTCATATGTATGTATAAATATCCTTGATCCCAAACATTGTTGAAAGTGAGAGCACTGTTTTCTGTTACTTTATGTTTACCTAAATATTAACTTGCCTGAGTTCACAAGTTTTGACATAAATGGAGAATTCATGCGTTTATATTGTTTTATACACGACATTATGAAGTATTTAATGTTCGGTAATGGTCACTTCTAGAAACTCGTAGCAGGACAAATTGATATGATCGTGTATTTAACTGGATGTGGTCAGTGTTATAACACTCTGGAAGAGTGTCGTATTACTGTCAACAGGCTGTTGTTTGATGGTATTTACTAAATTATGGGACACACCCAGGTGGAATGTCGTCTGTATGGAAGCAGATACAAACATACGTGATATTTCGTACAGAGAAAGGTTAACAGTACTGTTGTGTGGAGTTAAAACAAAACACTCGACAGATTAGTGATAGATTCTTATTCAACCACACCCTACCGTCTGTCGAATAACCCGGATGTTGTAATGGCGTCTGAGAGACTTGAATTTTCGCTGTTTTCTTTATCTCAAAAAATATTTAGATGATGCAATGTACGAAAAAGAAATATACATAATTTAAAGTTTTGGGGTTAAGGCTTCAAAAGACGTTAATTTTTTGAAGACATAATTCATAGTCGCAGTGGGTAAGTTTTTGTGCGCTTGCGCACATATATATGTATATATATCACATACGGCGCTTAATGACTGCCTAAAACGATTAAGAAACAAAGTATATATTTTATCTGAAGTTTGAAACACATGAAATGTTATGATATCAAAGAGTGCATGAGACTACACCTTTGTGTTATCATTATGAAACTATTTCATGTTGTTATCATTGTGAGTTTGTCATTCTCTATTTGAGTGTGTGAGACTGTTATCGTACTGTCATTCTTATGTGTATGAGACTATTATGCTGCTATCTTTGTGCGCGTGAGACTGTATTATGCTGTTGTCAGAAATAATATTAAAATATCTTATCTCATACAATTCTTCAAATTTAAATCATAAACTAAAGAAGTCAGTGCTTGAAATGTGCTATTGTTTTGGGTTGCAGACAGTAACTTGACCGTTGGTAACGTGTAATATAAGTTTGTTTTTAAACAGATATTCTTGTTGTGGTCTAGTGTTATTTTGTTGGGCTAAGAGCAATATATTGACGGTTTGAGCTACTATATATCACTGTGGTAGTGTTATAAGTGTGACAGACAATTAAACTCTGATGCTATGGAGCTGTTCTAAGTTGCAGATGATCATTAACCAATGCTCTTAGTTTCAAGTTAGAAATATCAAAACTGTTAAATCATAAAAGACAAAATTATGAGAACTCATAAATGCAAGTAAATACGAACTAACATACTGAGTTAGAGAAATATTCAAGTACTGTACAGAAATATTGTGTTAAAAGTTTAAATATTGTATTTAATTGAGTTTTATTTAAATTAGGTATCAGTCCAGATTTTAGTGAACACAAATAATTATAGGTTTGTCATTTACAGTTTGAAAAATGTTTACAACATTTAAGTGGTTAATTTTAAAGTAATAAAACTACAGGATTTTAGAAATCATACTAATTATTTATAATATTTATTTAGAGTGTTAGGTGTTTGTGGTTCTCATCTAAATGTTTATAAAGTGTTAAAATTATGGGGGTCTTAACAGTATTCTCTTTAAAGGCAGAGGTCATTGTTAATACACAATTTGTAAGAAAAGATGTTAGGATTGTACTTGATATTAGTGGTTTCAGTATATAGCATTTGACCAAGACTTTGACCAAGCAGTGTTATGATAAAGAGTGTGTTTAATTAATTATTGTGATACTTCCTGCTATTTCTTATAAGCCTAAGTGATGACTACAATATTACATGCCATTCTTAGTATGGAATGTAGCAGCTGCCTGTCTGTGTTTATTTCCCAGATTGCCATGCCATTGTTTATTACACTCCGTGTAGGATTTGTTTAGATTGTCAGTTGTAGCGTCTAGGAGGCCAGACAATATCATGTTTGTTATCTTGCAAGTAAGTACTAATTTGTTATTAATATTAAAATAATGATTAAAAAACATTAAAAATTGTTGTTCAGGGTTCTAACTGCACCAATGTGTTACTACTCCATACTGCAGGCTTCTCACATCAGTTGTTATTACAACAGACTCTTGATGATCAACTGTTACAAGAGTGTACTAAATGTACATATAAACTACTGTTCTGTACTGTAGACTATTGACAGTCAGCTGTTGTAAGAGAGTACTAAATGTACATACAGCCCACTGATCTATACTGTAGACTATTGACAATGAGCTGTTATAAGAGGGAACTAAAGGTACATACAGCTCACTGTTCTGTACTGTAGATGTCTGACAATCAGCAGTTATAAGAGGGAACTAAATGTACATACAGCTCATTGTTCTGTACTGCAGATGTCTGACAATAAGCAGTTATAAGAGGGAACTAAAGGTACATACAGCTCACTGTTCTGTACTGTAGATGTCTGACAATCAGCAGTTATAAGAGGGAACTAAATGTACATACAGCTCACTGTACTAGATGTCTGAGCAGTTATAAGAGGGAACACTACAGCTCACTGTTCTGTACTGTAGATGTCTGACAATCAGCAGTTATAAGAGGAACTAAAGGTACATACAGCTCACTGTTCTGTACTGTATGTCTGACAATCAGCAGTTATAAGAGGAAACTAAATGTACATACAGCTCACTGTTCTGTACTGCGGATGTCTGACAATCAGCAGTTATAAGAGGGAACTAAAGGTACATATAGCCCATTGTTATGTACTATAGACTCCTGACGATGAATTGTTATAAGAGGAAACTAAATATGCATACAGCTCACTGTTCTGTACTGCAGACAACTGAAAATCAGCTGTTATGAGAGTGTAGTAAATGTACATACAGCTCACTCTTTTGTACTATAGAGTCCTGACAGTTAGTTGTTTTTATTAGTTACTAAATGTACATACAGGCTACTGTTCTGTACTGTACACTTCTGATAGTCAACT
The DNA here is from genome assembly GCF_004210375.1 of Tachypleus tridentatus. Taxonomy (NCBI): domain Eukaryota; kingdom Metazoa; phylum Arthropoda; class Merostomata; order Xiphosura; family Limulidae; genus Tachypleus; species Tachypleus tridentatus. The sequence continues at coordinate 11,886,182 of NC_134836.1, read as the reverse complement.
GTTTTCAGTGTATTGTCAGAAACACTGTTTCAATATTTGTTGTTGTGTTTTCCCATAGCTGGTTTTTTACGACTGTTACTTGAGTAAAGAAGCACATTTTGCTAATATAACACGGGTAGGCAAACAATAATTTGTAAGCATATCGAAGTGCTCTGTTGATGGTGGAACATACTACTGCATGTTTCAACAGAATATTGGTATGTCTTCTTCAGCACTGTTGTTTGTAATCATACCTGAAGAAGACATATCAATGTTTTGTTGACGTGTAATATGCAACACCATCAATAAAACTCTTCTTAATACTTATAAATTATTGTTTGGTTACATATTATTTTATGGCTGTTGTTATGTGGTTCCTAAATAAAATTAATAAGAAAATGAGACACCTGTATTGTCATTATTTTGTTTGTGTTAAGTTCACCAAGTTCCGTACAACTGACATTATTATAAAAGTAAGTGTACAGTTCCTTAATCAGACACATAAGTAAGAATACCAGAAATTCTAGAGATGTAATTCTTAATACATTAAAGTCTGCAGAATCATCCTGAAAACTGTGTATGATATTACAGTTCTCTAGTTAAGAGTATGGGATACAGGACAGTACTTAGAATATGATCTGCAGTTGCATCACTTAATGTTAGTTTTGTGTGTGCTATAAATGGTACACATTTTCTAACCCCCCCTATACTGATACTTTGTTATGACAGATTTGTTTGTTTTAGGTTAAGCAAAAAACTACAAAATGGGCTATCTGAGCTCTGTCCACCACCAGTATCAAAAAACAGGTTTTGGCATTGTAAAACCACATTTCTACTGCTGAGCCATGGGGTGGGAGATGGGGAATTATGACAGAGAACTGGAAGTTTTTCACATTTTGTTATTATTAAATTTCTATTTTAAATCTTCATTTCTCTGTTGCTTTTATTTTGTTTCATATTCTTGGCAAATTTCTTCTTATTTTTATCCTAAAAGACTAGGTTTCATAAATTTATTCAAAGATCCTGTAATCTTATCAACAACAAAACTGCATATAAGTTTTGGTTCTTCTAGTCTTAACTTTTAACTTCCCTTAAATCTAATAAATAAATTTTAGTCTTTCTACTTAATCCACTCAAGATTTTTTATCTTGTTCTGCAAACAGTGTTTATACAGTTAATAATGTCATCATCGTAAAGAGATAAAGAACATTCTAGGTGTCTGCTCAAGCTATGTGCATGACTATGTGACATGCTTTATAATTATCTAGACTTTGTACATTTATTATTCTGGGAGGATTTTAGCTTTAAAGTTCAGTTACATCTGTACTACTACTGATCTTGTCCAGATAGTATTGTGAAAAGTTGTCATCTTACTTCCAGTCTGACTACACATTTCCTGTCGGAGAGCTCTAGTTACATGTGTACTACTTATCTTATCCAGATAGTATTGTAAAACGTTGTCATCTTACTTTCAGTCTGACTACACATTTCCTGTAGGAGAGCTCTAGTTACATCTGTACTACTGATCTTGTTTTGATAGCGCTGTATAAAAGTTGTCATTTTACTTTCAGTCTGACTACACATTTCCTGTAGCAGAGCTCCAGTTGCATGTGTACTACTTATCTTGTTCAGATAGTATTGTAAAAAGTTGTCATCTTACTTTCAGTCTGACTACACATTTCCTGTAGCAGAGCTCCAGTTGCATGTGTACTACTTATCTTGTCCAGATAGTATTGTAAAAAGTTGCCATCTTACTTTTAGTCTGACTACCCATTTCCTGTACAGGGCTCCAGTTACATGTGTACTACTTATCTTGTCCAGATAGTATTGTGAAAAGTTGTCATCTTGCTTCCAGTCTGACTACACATTTCCTGTAGAAGAGCTCTAGTCACATCTATACTACTGATCTTGTCCAGATAGTATTGTGAAAAGTTGTCATCTTGCTTCCAGTCTGACTACACATTTCCTGCCAGATGGGTCAATTACATCTGTAGTAATTCTTATTTTGTCCAAATAGTACCTCATAATGTCATCTTACTTCTAGGTTTGATCATGTGTCTATCCTTTATGATATACTTTATTTTTCTCTAGTCAGTGAAATACACACATATAAGACTTCTTAGTTAGTATAAGCATGTTTTATCCACTAACAAGTTCTGGAAATGTTTTTAAATATTTTACAATACTTCTGATTTGTTCTTGTGTGAACTAATTTGAAGTAAGGTGTGTTTTTCATACTTGTTGGTAGAAAGGAGGTAAAAACTTGAAATTATACACCTTTGAACAGGAATTGAAATTTTATGTTCAGGAAGTTGGATGTTATTATAAAGGTTTAAATGAGGATAGAAAGAGGATATTAGAAGAGAATTACATTTATCATACAGCTTTAAGTGGGGATAGAAATTTTGTGTCAAATAGAATGCATAATTATGCATGTTTGGACAAGAGTAGGAGGTTTACATTTAAAAAGGATTCTTTAATTATACAGTTATGAATAGGGTTAGTAGGGAGTGTGTTAGAAATCATTTAATTGTACAGTTTTGAATAGGGATTGTAGATATGTGCTTAGAGAAGTTCGTATGATAAATTATATGGCATTATGTTTCAATTGATGTGTACTGGTAATCCATCGCTTTGTAAACAGGGACGTAGATTTTTTACACCCGATGGGGGGGGAATGATTTTTGTAACCACATATGTGGACTGTTCAATTTGCAAATTGGTAATCTCTGATTACGTGAACCTGAAAGCAGTAAACATGCAGTCACAGAGTAATATTGTTGCCACGATACTTCAAGGTTTCCATGTAGGTTTGTATAAGTAAGGTGATGTAAACAGTTTTCAAAATGTTAATAGAATAAAGACAAATGTGTCATAAATTAACTACCACATGAATTTATTCCTGCACACTGCACAGTATAAAAGATGGCCATTATACTTGACAAGGTTACTAATAACTTTCATTGCATGAATTATGTTTTCAAATATTAATAAAATTAGTAATTACCCTTGATAAGTTTATATCTACTGAAAAACTGTTCACGTTGTTTGATAAAAATAATTAAATATCTTTGCAAACTTTTGAAAATTACACATCAACACAATGTAGCACGTAATTATTCATACTTTTCATTGAAGTAAGATTAATTTAGTCCTCTAGTCTACATGTTCCCAAACTTAGACCTCCTTTGTGATGATCTGTTTATGAATTCTTTCATAAGCTCTTCTATATTTATCTTGTCTACCTCATCTTTGTGAGTGTGACAAACAGCCACGTGGTTGAGGCGGCACTAAGACATAGTTGACCTTAACCACGTCTTCAACCATCTTAATACAGAAAAGCTGCATTCACATTTGCAGCTGGATACTGGACATACAAGCAAAATTTTCATGAGAAGAAACACTTCACTAAACATCTGCTGGCTTGTTTCATGCATTTTACAGTAAGCATCCTTCGCACCTTTCAGAGATACCGTTTTTGTTGTTTCTTTGAACATGGGAAACTGAAAGTCGAGCCGTTGAACAGAGATTTCTGGATAGAAGTTTATAACCGAGTTGTCAATCTTACCAGATGTGATCATGTTCTCAAGTGCCAGATATTGCCTCAAGTCATTGTTATCTGCATTGAATCTAGTGGTCATATGTTCTATGACTGTGTCCACAAATTCAAAATATTGGCTTTTGTAGTAATCTCTAGCTGTTACAGAATGGTGTGCTGAGCCATCACCTGTGATCCTTCTGGGGGGTCTGCAAATGTGTGGTAGTTCAATAGGCTCCAGATCTAGTGAAGTTACCTTTTTCTCAGCTTCATCAAATATCTTGTTGTAATTTTTTCTCTGTTTGCAATACCCGCAATTGCTCAACTGTCATTGCAGATGCTTCAATAATGCTAGATGCTGTTGCTGATTTTGCTTGGAATGCACGGTTTAGTTCCTCTAATGCAGCTAATGGATGCTGAGCCATCAACAATCCTAAAACTGTCTTTCCTTTGTCAAATCTGTCCAGCAGACCTCGTGCTTTCACTGTTACATCTGATTTTTCATTTGCTAATTCAGACAAAGAATCAACAATGTCCCAGTAGTGATCATTAGCACATGTAATTGCAGATAGGCGGCAAAACCAGCGTGTTGGACACAGTGGGCGGATGTATTTAACTGGACCATTGTGACTGTCTGACAATACAATATTTTCAAAGATTGTCTTGTATTTGCCTGACCTCTGAAGCAAGACACCAAGTTCATGTACCCACTGTAGAATGTCGAACACATTCACAAGCTTCAACTGCATGTTGCATTATTAAATTAGCCTTGTGTGCTCCACAGTGAAAAACAAAGCTGAGGATTGCTTCTCTTTTATTTTTGCCTGGCATCCACTGTACGCATCACTCATGTTAGTGGCTCCATCATAAGTTTGAGCTCTTAATTTTGACAGTGGTAAATTGAGTCTAGTCAGTACATCAAGTATAATCGAGGATATTATTTCACCAGTTGTATTGAAAAACACTGTACCTACCAAGAAATGTCTCATGGACGTCAAGGTTCTCATCTACATATCGTACACATTTTGCTTCCTGTTCGGCACTTGTAACATCTTGAGTGCCATCAACCATTAATGCAAAGATTTTACTTTGCTGCACTTCCTTTGCTATGTCTCTCAGTATTTGATGGCTGAACATCTTCATTATTTCATTCTGAGCCTGGGGTGATGTGAATGTGGTTTTCTTTGACAAGTAGGCTGTCAACTCAGGATCTTCCTCTTCCAGGAGCTTCATTAACTGTAGGAAGTTCCCCTCCTTATCAGTATGTCCATGTAATGCTAAACCTTGACACAGTAAAAAACGTAAACTTCTGAATATTTTGGCTAGACTTCTTTTGCATTCTTTCTGCTGCTGCTTTTTTCCATCATGTAGCTGGATTGTCACTGGAGTTACATCAAGTGAACCTTCTGGAGATATAGCAAATTTGTGCTGAGAGGAGGATTGGTGTTCATTGAATTTCTGTTTTGCCTTTTCCCAGTTGCAAAAACCAGTGGATATGAAGGTATATTCCACTGGCCTCTCCAATTTCCCTGTGAAAAGGTTTCTGTTTTCCACCTTGGCACAATGAAAGCATATGACTTTTTAAGTCTGATTGTTGAAGTGCAGCCATGGGAACTCATCAAACCACTTGCCCTGGTAGTTTATATTTTGTGATTTTGCTTTCTGTCATGGTATTAGTTGTGCCTCTGGATGATATGGCTTTCCACACTGTATCTTTGGAGTGTCAGATTTTTCATTACTGCACAAACTTGTTTCACAACTATCTGGTGGTTCATGACGTGCAATAGTTGCACAAGCATTTTTAGACTCGTCCTCTGATGAACATGGTATTTCCTCTGTATGGCCTGTTTCTATTCCTTTGCTTGAGGTTGTTGGATTATCTGCATTGTCATTTGTAGTACTTGTAACTGGCTTGCAGAACTGTCTAATATCGGAAAGTTTCAGACGCATGCATGTCAAAATTGAAATGTTTCCCAGATGACTCAACAGGCTAAAATACAGTCTTTATTGAAAACCTCTAATGTACAACAAACAAAGATAGAACAGAATGGAAGTAGGACTGAACTGTACAATGTATTTAAGTCGAATGTGCAAACCTCACAGTTACGACCGAGCAGACTGACCGCCTGGGCATTACTGGGACAATAATGTGTGTTAGTTACAACACAAGTAATTGCAAGTTTCTCGAAAAATACTTAAACAATCACAAATATATTATATTCCTGTTAAAACTCATCAAAAGGCACGTTGTGATATAATGTCTATAAGCACATCTATTAAATAAAAACACCTGAACAAAAACGAGCAATACAATTCGAGTAGAGGCTTTAGGGCATTGAACTTGCTCCTTTTGTGTTCTAATTATACAAGGAAATACAATATTTTTGCTATCTATGATAAGAGGATATATTGTTCTTTTATGATAAAGCACCAGCACTTTATTAGATGGCAGTGATAATCTGAAATTTCATGGATTAATGAGGGCCACAAACACAGGTCTAATGAGCCCTGTTGTAAAATTGAGGCTCAGATTGAAGGGAGGTGAGGGGGGTGATGTAGGGCGTGTCTGGATCCAAGCGACCCGAACCTGTCATTAATTGTATGCTAAAGGTACACTATGGTCAACAACTTCGGCAGCTGTTCAACAATAAAACCAGCTAGATATGCATAAGAACAGTTGGCGTAGGAAAACCGCACAATATACACGTAAGATTGATGCAGCTACAAGCTACAAATGGCCTGCAAGATCTGGATCACAGGAGTTTACGCTTTGGGATAATATTTTAGAATTTCATGCTCTGTTCTATCTGTTGTGATGAAAATTTTACTTGATCGTACACTACGTACAAGACGTAGGTAGATTCTGTGATAGTGCTTGCAAGCCTTGCATGTGTACTTAGGCTTACTGACTGATACTTATGAACTATTGCTTAGATTGAAAAGCTTAGAAGCACGCTTATATTAAAGATGTACATTTCGGCTACTGAAAAAGCCTACATCTAGGCCTAATTATGTAATTCGTTTGGTAAGAACAACAAGAACAAACACAGAATTTGTAGGCCTGTGATGCAGTAAAACAATTCAACAGACCAAACTGTAGGGGGGGGATGATTGTATGCACTATACCCCCCACCTAAAATGAAGGGGGGATGTATTCCCCTATCCTCCCAGGATCTGTTTGTAAAGATGTAAATGGAAACTTAAAACATTTCCAGTCTAAGTCAAAACAAAGAATATAGAAATATAATTGAAACTACTGTTTTTTAATTCATCCAAGCATTTATATATATAATTCACTGACACACATCCAGCAAAGATTTGATTACACACAAAAAAAACAACTGTACATGGAGGCTTCAGAAACATAATGGTGGTGAATGACCTTAAACAATGTCTGAAACAATTTGTTATTGCATTCTGCCACAGGTTTTCCTGCAGTGAGTTATTTTGGTACTTGGAATCAATACTTTAACATTCTCTATATTTTTGTGGTACAAGAGTGATTAAGTGCTTAGAAGCAGCAAGCAAAATAGAATATATTTAATAAAGAAAATTAATAAAGTTAAAAAGTGATACTTCTTAATACAGGCTGTCATATTCTGTTTATGTGATTACCTATACAGTTAAAACAGATTGATAAGAAAGGGCAATAGAGTTGTCATCAACAGCTAAAGAAAGGGAGAAAGAAATAAGGGCAAATAGTGGCTTGCATACAGCAGAGTAAGAAAAGAGAACAGTAGCTTATATACAGCAGAGTAAGTGATGTGAACAGTTGCCAACATACAGTTGAGTAAAAGAAGTGAACAGTAGCCTACATACAGCAGAGAAAAAGAAATGAACAGTTGCTTATCACTACCATGACATGATACACATATATTTTATATAAGTAATGTAGTTTATCATTACCCTCATATGACACACATATATTCTGTTAGTAATGTAACTTATCACCACCATCACATTATACATACATGTACTGTGTAAGTAATATAGCTTATTACTGTCATCATACAATACACTTATATACAGTTAGTAATGTAGCTTATCACTACCATATGATACACATATATACACTTAGTAATGTAGCTTATCACTACCATGATGTGATACACAAAGGTTAATCAATGAATAGAAGCTAAAACACTGTTAGATCGACAAAGGGTAATGTGGATAGAAGTTGAAACACTGTTAGATCAACAAGGGTAATCAGCGGGTAGAAGCTATAATATTATTAGATCAACAAAGGGTAATCAGTGGATAGAAGTTAGAACATTATTAGATCATCAAAAAGTAATCAATGGGTAGATGCTAGAATGCTATTAGATAAACAAAGCGTCATAAATGGATAGATGGAATATTGTTAGATTAGCAAAGGGTAATCCAGGAATTAGCTTAATTCCCTAAGATAAATGGATTAAGAAGTTAGGTTTATCTGTTGGAACACAATATTTTATTCAAGTGTTGGTGTAATAAGTAAGTTTCAGCATATGATAATTACAGATTAAAATAGTTTAGCAGTTTCTGATCACTGTGACTGAGGTCATTGCAGTGAATCTGAGTGGATAGAATTTAGGTTGTAATATGGTATTTTAAAGCTAGTCATCAGTTATTATCAATAAAATAAAAATATGAGTGGATGACTTAACCTTTATCCAGTACAAGCTCTGTGTGATAAGTATTAAAGAAATTAGATGTAGAGATTTGGCTAGATGTTTGTATTGAACTAAAACAGAACACTTTTGCAAACAGGTTTGAAAAAAAAAGATAAAAGAATTAACTGCACTTTAACAAACACAAAAGTTGAAAATAAAATTTTCAAACAACTGGAATATAAAGTTTATCACATGCAAAAAGATAAGGCAGTAAATTTGTACCTGGCCAGGACTTTATGAAGATGTTAATGATTTCAATAAATAAAGGAATTAGGAAGAAAGAACCAAAAGAAAAAAATTAAGTTTGAGAAAAACACAATATTATAAATTTAAATCACTCAGTATCATTCATGTTATCAAAAAAAATGTATAGGTTTGAGAAGTCATCATACAAAATGATAAAAACCTTATAATAGTGCTCAAGTTATTGTGCTTTTATCATTTAGTAATAATATGAAGTATAAATCAACAATACTGTTTTTAACTATATCTTGTGAACTAATTCATTTAAGCTCAGTGCAAGGTTTTTATTTAGTCGTTAGACCACAAGGTTATATCTTGTGTGACTAGATAATTTACATAACTTTTTAAAACTGATACTTGTACAAAAACATACTCAAAGTCAACATACTATGATTAGAAGGTAAACTAACACTTTAATATCATGAAAAATTCATAGTTGAAGTAAAAAATAGAAGAAATAGCAAATAGGCAGTGAGCAAAATGATAACAAAATAAAAGTAGAATTTATTATACCACTTTTTGAATTGTTTAACTGTAGCTAGTGTGAACTCTGAACATTGAATATTAAGGGGTTTTTCTAGAAATTAAGCACTTGGTGTATTTAGTTGTTGGTAGAATTTGATATCTGTATTTATAATTTGTGGATTGGTTTTACAATGAAATAAGGAATTTTCTTATTTTGAAATATTTTTTTCAGATTGACCTTTGGAAGATGGACCAACAGTGCTGGAGAAGACATCAGTTTTATCAGTATGTTACTGCACTTTTGATGTTAGGGTCTATGACCACTGCGACAGTCCCTTCCCCACCTACCATGATAAAACAACCACCAATCCACGAGCAGCTATATCAAGTGTCAGAAACCTCAGAGAAGCCAGACAAACCTTTTATGTTAGAATGTGAGGCTAAGGGCAACCCAGAACCAACGTAAGCAATGAAGTTTTACAAATTGCTATATGAGAAGAAGAATGTTAATAAAATAGTTGGTATCAGTTAGTGAAGTTACTGGGAGACTTACTGGTTTAGTTAAAGGAAAACAGAGATGTGTTAATTAATACAGGTAGTCTGTTTGTAATTTTTTTTAGCTCAAATAACATAAGAAACTCAATAATCCAAGTGCTTTGGAAAAGAGGACTTTCTTTCGTTAGTGGTAAATACACTTCTGTTAAAAATAAACCAATCCATTTAATTAAAAACACTTTTGCTAGTAAATGTGAATAAATATAAGAAATGGACATTACTAGTAGATGAGAATAAATATAAAAAACAGACATTACTGGTAAATGTGAAAAAGCATAAGAGACAAACATTATTAGTAAATGAGAATAAATATAAGAAATGGACATTACTAGTAAATGTGAAAAAGCATAAGAGACAAACATTACTAGTAAATGAGAATAAATATAAGAAATGGACATTACTAGTAAATGTGAAAAAACATAAAAGACAAACATTACTAGTAAAGGTGAATAAATGAAAGAGATGAACATTACAAGTAAATGTACATAAATGTAAGAGAAGAACATTGTTAGTAAATGTGAATAAACAGAAGAGATGAAAATTACTAGTAAATGTGAATAAATGTAAGAGATGCACATTACAAGTAAATGTGAATAAATGTAAGAGATGCATATTACAAGTAAATGTGAATAAACAGAAGAGATGCACATTACAAGTAAATGTGAATAAACAGAAGAGATGCACATTACAAGTAAATGTGAATAAACAGAAGAGATGAACAATACTAGTAAATGCAAATAAATATAAGAGACAGACATTACTAGCAAATGTGAATAAATGTGAGAGTCAATCATTAATAGTAAATGTGCATAAATGTAAGAGATGAACATTACTATTGAATATGAATAAACAGAAGAGACAAACATTACTAGTAAATGTGGATAAGTATAAGAGATGCATATTATTAGTAAATGTGAGTAAATATAACAGAAGGACATTACTAGTAGCTGTAAATAAATGTAAGAGATGAACATTACTAGTAATGTGTATTAACCATTGTCATTGCTGCATGCTATTTTTTCTTTTTATGTAGGTATACGTGGTTCAAAAATGGAGAAGAATTTGATTATGTTGCATATGATCGAAGAATAAGCCAACAGCCACGAAGTGGCACACTAATTTTTACTAAGCCTGATGACATAGATGAAGGCTTGTACCAGTGTTTTGCTGAAAATATCCATGGAAAGTCTGTGTCAAATGCTGTGTTTTTAAGAAAATCAGGTTAATAAATAATTTTTCTTCACCATACTAGATGAAACATTCAAAACTGAAATCTATACAACACTATATTACAGTATTACCATGAGCTTCATATATAATTTGAAAATGGTTTTTAGTTATTGAAGTCTAGGTTTTATTACATTGATTATTTAAGATTAGAAGTAAATGAATTTCTAAACACTGTTTTGTTTGTAGTGAAATGCATGTTTTGAAAACCCTCCTTTCAGAAACTGAAAAGAAGAGCAGCCAGCAACAAGTTCTTCTTATACCTTAAACCTAAAACTATACAATTTAGAATAAATTATTAGATCTTATACTTAAAACTAGTCAGTTGGTATAAAATTAGACAGTTGATAAAAGGTTTCTATTAGCTCTTAGACATAAAACTAAGCAAGGTATGTATACTATGGAGGTTACAGTATGCATAAGTGTGTGTGTGTGTGTATATATATTCTATTCTGAATTACTTGTATTACTATTATTTTAAAGAATTGAACTCTTTTACTGATGAAGAGCCTAAGGAATCTTATGTCTTGGAAGGTGACCCATTAACTTTAGAGTGTAACCCTCCTTCTGGATACCCTAAACCTACTATTTTCTGGATTGTTCAGTCAAGCAGTGGGGCTCTGAGAAGTATTAATAAGTAAGACATCTTACATTTTTCATTTTGTTTGTTTATGGGTTAAAATGGCAAAATAATTAGAAAAATAAATCTCACACACAAATTAAGTGCATATCTTTATTGTTTTCTAAAAGTGGATATGGTTATTTAAATTTCAATTTATGTTTTTAACATATTGAATTGCTGTAAAATGGACATTCTTTATGAAAGTACTATTACAAGTTTTATCTTTTTGCAAAGAGCTGAGTACATTATATTGAAATGATTTTTGGATATGCAAATGAATAAGTTACCTCACAACCACAGCCATTATAAATTTGCAGTGCAAGGGCACATACCAGAACTAAACTTTGATATTATTTGGCATTTTCTAGGTAGCATGATGCAACCAAAAATTCATTTCTTTTGGGAAAGGTATATAACATGCATTTCAAGTGTAGAACATTCATACAACCATTTCACAAAGATGTGTTCAGATCAGGTTTGGATTCCAAAATCATTGTAATATAATGTACCTAACCTCTGTAGTGTTTAAAAATATACACATTTCTTTCTTAATAATTATTGTTTAATACAATCAGTTTATTGTTCCCCTGTTTTACCTGTAAGTTCAACTAACCAGTTAAAATAATTGTTATTATGCATTAAGCTAATTCAAAAGACTTGTTAGCCCCTTTTGTTAACTTTGGTCCTAAAGTAAAATGAACTGTTACTTCTATTTATAAGGTTATTACATCATCATGGTATAGAGACTTCTTACTTAATCTCTGTCATGAAGTTTAATCTAATGTGAACTAGTATTGTTGTTTCTATTACCAAATTGAGACATATTAATTTATTGTTTAATTTGATGTGGCTCATAGTTCTCGGATTACTGTGGATCCAGAAGGGAATCTTCACTTCTCTAATGTTACAATGAGTGATGCCCTAGATGAGGCTATGTATGCTTGTAGTGCTACCTCCTTGTTTAGGAATGAGTACAAGCTGGGGAATAAAGTTGAACTAATAGTTGAACCTTCCGGAAGTAAGCTTTCAGTCTTTTATTAAGCCTTTTTCTTAGAGATTATCATAAGGTGTTAAGTGTGAAAAACAGTAAATGAAGGCATGTAAGGTGTTAAGTATGAAAATAGAAAATCATCCAAGGTGGTGAGTGTGAAAAACTAAATCATGTCATGTGTTAAATGTACTGGTGTAATGCCAACAGTAATTTATGTAGAATATTAAATGTAGCAATAATAAATTAAAATGCTCCACGCATAGAAACTTGTTACAACTTTTTTGAAATTATTATTTACACTTTTAACAGAGTTGTCACAAATTATTTTAAGTTATTATTTGTTGATTAATATTACTGGATCAATCCATGTATGGATATGTAAGTTCTAAATTATAAACAGTTTTAGATGAGCACTGTTTTAATACATGTCCTAGTTTACTCTTCAAGTCTGAGTACATATCCCTTTAATGTCTCTTTAAAATCTAAATCTCCCTGGGTCTTCTTTAAACCTAAATGTAAGTTATTTATGGGTTTTCTCAAATTGGTATCTTATTGTTGGGTATTCATAAAATCTAAATATGTGACATAACTGAGTCTCCTTGATATCTTAGTACACAGTCTAGTTGATAACCCTTAATATCTAAACACATGCCCAGAATGGATCTTTAAATACACACCTGTTTTGAGTCTCATGAATATCTAAATATTAAATGTAGAAATAATAAATTAAAATGCTCTGCTACTTTTTAAACTCTAAGTACGTAATCTAGCTAAATCTCTTTAAAATCTAAAATACATGTTCTCTCTGGTTCTTATGTGGAAAATGTTTAAATTTTCAAGGTTGGTTCTTGAAGAGTGTAATAGATAGAATTAAAGAAGAGCATCAGAAATTTAAATTGACTGATATGACAGGAAATCTAGAAGGTCAAGAAAGTTGATGAAACAGTAAATCAAAAAGGATATATGAGTAAAAGTTGGCTGTAAATGTAAAAAATAGTAGTTAAGATTTCTTTAAATACTTTAATGGTAAACAAAAGGTTTAAAATGAGGGTAGGACACCTGAGGGATGATAAAGGAAGGCTAGTATCTGATGATTATAAGATGACTGGGTTATTAAATTCTGTATTTTATTCCGTTTTTACTAGTGAAAATTTAAGTACTATTCCACATCTTGAACAGTTTATAAATGAAAACAAAATAAAAAAAAGATGACTATATTAATTCTGAGCTGGTTAAAAGATAAGGAAAGTTTAAAGAACCCTAAGGTTTCTGGGTCAATAATATTTTCCCAGGGGTTTTTGAAAGGCATTAAAGATTGGACATGTGAGCCACTTACTACTATTTTTTTAAGTCCTTGAATAGTGGGCAGGTAGCAGAAGATTGGAAAATAGCTAATGTAATACCTTTTTTTCAAGAGAGGTGATACAAATTGTCCCAGTAATTATAGACTCATCAGTCTTACAAGAGTTGTGAGAAAGATTTTGGAAAGTATGGTAAAAGTTGCTTTGGAGAGTCATGTAATAAAGTTTTGAATTTTACTAGATAGTCAACATGGTTTATCTAAGAGAAAGTTGTGCTTTACAAATCTCCTGACATTCTTTGAAAAGGTTACTGCTTATGTAGTAGGAGTAAAGGTGTAGATTTGATACATCTGGATTTTCAGAAAGCATTTGGCAAGGTGCCATGTAAGAGCCTTTAAAAAAGATATCTGTATAGGTGTGGGATATAAGTTAGCAAATTGGACAGAAGAATGGCTGGATGGAAGAAAACATAGATTTGTTACAAATGGAGTTATGCCAAACTGGATTAATATTACAAGTGTTGTACCTTGGGGTTCAGTCCTAGGATCTTTGCTTTTTTTGATTATCATGAATGACTCAGGTGAGAGAATAGCCAATAAATTACTTAAATTTGCTGAAGATATCAATGTCTTGGGTGTTGCTGGTTGTGAAGAGGATACTGCTGATTGACAAATGGATTTGGATTATTTAGTGAGTTGAGCAAATAAATTGTAGATGGGTTTTAATTATGATAAATGCAAGATAATGCATATCAGTTATCATAATTTTAATTATAACTTGGATGTGAATAACCTTAACAGTATCATGAAAGAAAAAAGACCTAGGTGTAATAGTTGATCAGTCTTTAAAGCTACCAAAACAGTGTGCTGTTACTAATGGTAAAGCAAATAGAATTTTAGGTTGTATCTACAGAAATATTGAATTCAAGTCTAAAGAAGTTATAATTTCTTTGTATAGGACACAGTTTAGTCTACATTTGGAGTATTGTGTTCAGTCTTGATCTCCTTATCATAGTAAGGACATTTGTTGGAAAGGGTTCAAAGAAGGCTTACTAGGATGGTGCCTAAGATGGAAAAGTTGTCTTACCAGGAATGGTTGAAAACTCTTAAATTGTTCTATCTTTAAAAAAAAGGAGTTTGGGGGTGATCTGATTTAGATAGTTAAGATTGTGAAGGGAATTGACAGTTTGATGTATCATCTTTTTTTCTCACACTTAACAGTAGGAATAATTGGACTAGGGGATATGAAATATATATTTTGGCAAGGTAAGAGTCATCTTCAGCTAAGACAGTTTTATTTTTCAAATAAGGTGGTTTGGTTTTAGAATGGGTTGCATTCTAATGCTGTGGAGACAGTAAATTTCAGTCATTTTAAAAGAAAATACAATAACTATGTGAATGATAAGGGCTGGCTTTAAGATTTAAAAAAAAATTATTTAATAGCTTTAGTTTGTATTTGAAGATTGGACAGTTGAGATGGAGCAACAAATCCCTTGTTGTCTGAAAACATTATGTTACATATGAAACTCTACATACAAGCTTTTTCAAATCTAAGAATATATCCTAGCTCTGTATCTGTTTATTTAAGGTTCAAATGGAGCAAGTCATCCACCAATTAAACAGTACCTTTCCCCTCCAAATGTTGTAGCGCTAAGAAATCAGAAGCTGGAGTTAAGCTGTATCTTTGGTGGCACGTGAGTGATGAATAGTCTGTAATGTTCCTCACATTAACAGGATTTTATGTTTTTCATAACTTTTAACTATATGAAGCAAAATTCTCATGAAGATAGACTTTTGATATCTGTGTATTAAATATTAAAACACCTCCTCTAAATGTTCATGATTATACTTTTATAGTGTGTGATAAATGATGTTCTTATATGTTGAATATTAAAGCCCCAGGAATTAGAAATTGATTTTTACCTACAACCTTGAAAAAAACATATGAAACTAAAATGGTATATCTCAGATCTTTTAATAAATAATCAAGTGCCAAAGAATGGAGAACTTCAAGAAAGGTTTTAATTTTTCATATTGTTTCAGATCAGCAGTAATGTTCTTTCATCCATTGCATTGGGAATTGTATTTTAAAAGTACTTATATACAAAAAGTATCGGTATCCATATCTGTTTCATTATGTGTAAAATGAAGTATCTGTCACCTTATTTATAGACATGAAATATATTCTGTATATATTTTATGAAACGTCTTGTCTGTTATAATACTCTGATAGTCTCTTACTAACCTTTCATTATTTGTAGACCTTTACCAGATATTGTGTGGAAGAAGAAGGGAGGGAACCTTGCATCTAATAGGTTCACCACGATCAACTATGGCAAAACTTTGAAAATAAGGAAAGTAGATTTCCAAGATGAAGGAACTTATGAGTGTACTGCCAGTAACGGAGTTGGCAGTCAACAGAGCCATGCTATGGCTGTCACTGTGCAAGGTTTGTTAGATCATTATAGTTTTACAATAAATTAAAAAAATAATTATTGTTTTGAAACTCATAAAATGGCATATTTTTAAAATACTGTATTTGTGTTGATGTGTTCTTGTGCTAAAATATTTTGATCTCTCAGAAGAAACTTAAAAAAATTATTGTATAGAGTTTGGCTGGATCATAGCTAAATAGCCATTAAACATGTTTAATGATTGTGTAGTTCTTCTTTAGAAAGGAGAAGCCATAAAGGAGAAAGCTGCTAAATACTGATTATATACACTATATTTTACGTGTAGCTTCTCTTTTCTGGATCACAACTAAACAGTCACTGTATAATGTTATGAGCAAAACACTGCTACAACTATGGTCAAACAAAAACATTTTATTAAATATAAAAAGAGAAAATAATTAGAACACAAATTCTAAAACATATTTACCTCCACTGACACTATAGCTATTTCTTGATCTCCTGAGTTTCTATTTTTTGCTCATCTAACTATTGAGGCTGCTTGCTCCAGTCTTGCATCAGCACATTATGTCTTCTGCAGAGGTCTTTGAGCTTTTTCTTATCACTTGCATTCCTTGGGCCTGTGCACATATCAGTTTGTGGACGACTGGCTCCTTCTGACTCCATTCCATCAACTTAGAGGAACAGCACTCCCAGATTCTCCTTTCAGAAGTCACAAAAGTAGGCCACCTTATCAGATGGGAGAAATATATTTTGCCACAGACAAAATATCTTGTCCATTTGGGTGTGTTTCTCAATACTCACTTAAGTTATGCTCAACTAACCCCAATCGGTCTTTTACCTCTGTTTCCTTTTTCTACTGAGGTGATGGTTCTCTCTCTTTTGGGGATGTGAACATACCTTGGGTCTATAATTTTTGTGGGACAAGCACATATGAAGTCCTTTCAGTTGTTACTGCACAACCAATGGAGCATGCATTCTGATCATTACTCTGGAGCAACATTGTTGATTGCAAATGGTGGTTGGATCAGAGCAATACTACTATTGGGGTATCTGTTCCACCAGCTTATTCTAAGGGATGGGGAGCTTATCTTCAAAGTCAGGAATTACAGGGTACTTGGACAGAATACAAGCCGTATCAAAGTTCTCTAACTTCTTTCAGTACATCGGCAGTAATTCTAGGTGTGGGTCTTTCTTAAAGAGGAAAATTGTTATAATCCATTCCGACAATTCCATGGTAGTATCTCAGATTTCTCATCAAGGAGACACACATTCTTCAGACCTTTATTTTCATACCTTGAATCTTCGCTACTGGGTGCATTCCCATCATATAAGTTTTTTAGCATGTCATGTTCCAGGAGTGATTAATTTAATTGTGGGTCACTTGTTTTGACCCAACCAAATTCGTCCAGTGGAATGAATGATACATCACAAGGTGTTTCAGTTGATTAGCTCTCAGTTCTATCAGATCTGCTTGAATTATTTTGTATTCTGCAATCCTTTTCTGTTTCTTAATTCGGATTTTACAGCTGTTTTACATGCTTTGTCTCATCCTCCTTTTGAGCCCTTAGGTTCATGTTCTTTGTTTCATCTTTCTATTACATTGTATTATTTGTTGTAGTTGGACTGTGGGTGTCATTGTTTACAATGCATTCCATAGGATGTTTTAGTATTCCATATTTGTTGTGCTTTACCCCAATAGGTCTTTCCTTTCCAAGGCTCTGGAAGCCAGGGTAGGGGAAAGATCCTTCTCACTAATCCACCAGACATCCCTTACCTTTATGACTGCCCAGATCCTGATAATTTGTTATGTTCTGTCAGGTCCCTCAAGTGTTATGTGGCTCATACTAACTTATTTCTAAGAACCAATTTTTCATTCATTGGGATTTTTCTATTTTCCATGACTTATCTCCCATTAACATTACAAGGTGGTTTCACAAATGATTCAAGTGGCCTATAATGGATTATTGTTACAGGAGAGGTATCTTTTACATGTCACATCTCACCAGATTCTTTATATTTCTATACCATTAGCTGCCCTGTTTGCGAACTAGAATTTACCTAAGGCATTCAAGTTCGTTATAAATGACAGGAGCAAACATTATCAATGTTTAGATGGGCAAAGAGTGGAAACCCTGGAGAAATAGATATAGTATCAGCAGAGGTAAGTATTATTGGAAATACATTTTCAGTTTAGGAAAATGTTAACTTTTGTCACTTCCAAAAACAGTTAGTAAAGATGTGCTTGGCCAGGGCTTGGTACAAACATTTTTTAACAATACAAAATAAATTCCACTCGTATTACCAATAAATATCAAAATAACTGGGAAAAAGAAAGAAAAAACTTATTCAGTAGAACATAAATCAGTGTTCCAAGATTAAATCATTTTTCAAGATCAAGAAGAATATCAATCAATAATTTATGCTAATTCTGTATTGAGAACTAACTTGTTTCAGAGATCAAGGAAGGCATTTATTTAGTGATTAGATCATGAGGTTACATCTCATGTGGCTAGCTATTACCATAAATCTACAGAATCTTTCCCAACTAGAATATCTCTAACTGCAAGGGGAAACTAGTGTCAGTTTTATAACATAAACATACCCAAAATCTGTGTACTGTAAATAGAAGGTCAACTAGCACTTTAATATAATTAAAAAGTGATAGTTGGACTACATGATAGAAGGAATAAATAAATGAATAGTAAATAGAAGTAAAATTGGCTATCTCACAAATAAACAGTTACATACACTGTTTTCTGTTTTTCCACATATCTTATGTCTTGTGGATCACAACTAAACAATCAATCAACAGTGATTATATGAACTGTGTTTTGTGTGTTTTTATATAGCTGCTCCATTTTGGATCACAGCACCAAATGACACAAGTGCTGCAGAAGAGGAATCTGTAAAGTTTGAGTGTAAAGCTAGTGGCATTCCTGAGCCAAAGTTACAGTGGTTTGTCAATGGTGTACCTTTAAAAGGTATTGAATTTCTGATATTAGATTGTCATATATAATATAACAAGTGCAGGTTTTCAGCATATTGAAAGATTAGTTTCAGACCCTATTTTCTCTAATTTTTGTATGGCTCACCGTATGATTCTTCAATTATAAGTTTATTTGCAATGACGTAAGTATTTACAAGTATCTGTGAAAGAAAGAGTATTTTAATTATATTGCACTTTTTGTATAAAATTTGTTAATATTACTTGTACAGATCATGAATGTATGCAATTTTAAAATGAGGACTGTGAAATAGAACAAGTTGAAAAGTATAGATACTGAAGGTTAAACATATTTTTAAAGAAAGATTTTAGAGACTTCCTGCCACTCTTGAAACCTTATTCCTGTATCAGTGATTGGGTTTGGGCCAATAGACATGATGATACACTAGCTCTCAACACCACAGTTTCTGTTGTTACCATCTTCTGCAAAGTAGTGTGAGGTCAGTTTTATATTTCATATGTTAACAGACTTTCCAAAAACCCCCCACTTTATGTCAGCATCTAAAATCACATTTAAGCAGGAACAGGGAACAGAAGTCTATTAAAGCTTCTTCAGGAACTTGACAGGTATGTTATCAAATGGCATTGCAGCAATCCACTGTTTTTGCTTAGTATTTTTATTAAAACAACCATATGTTACAAGATTGGCTGGAAACTTACAGAGTTTTAGCTTTTGCACTTTTATTAACTTAAAATTCTGTTTACTGTTTTGTTACCACTATGATGAGACGTACAGTTTCATTTCATTGGCTGCTTTATAACTATAACTGTAACTTTGTAGTTAAGAAATTTGGTCTACATTGGCTTGGTATGTGGTTTTGTGTTACTTTGTACTTACAAACTTTGATAGAGAAAGATCTGGGTTGTGATTTTGTGTTACTTTGTGGTTAAGAGCCTAATATTAGAATGGTCTGGGATGTGGTTTAGTGCTGCTTTGTGGATTAGAGTTTTGTTTCATAGTGGTTTGGGTTGTGGTGGTGTTTTACTTTGTAGATAAGAGGTTTGCTACAGATTAGTCTGTGATGTGTTTTTTTTTGTAATTTTGTGGATTAGAACTTTGCTTCACATTGATTTAGGACGTGTTTTTTGTTTTTTGTAGACAAGAGCTTTGCTACAGATTGGCCTGGGTTGTTATTTTGTGATTAAGAATCTAGCTATAGAATAGCCTGGGATGTTGTTTCTTACAACTTTTTGGATAAGAGCTTTGACTCACATTGGCCTGGGATGTGATTTTGTGTTACTTTGTGGATTAGAATTTTGCTCCGGATTGGCCTGGGATGCGGTTTAATATCACTTTGTTGATAAGAGTTTTGCTTCACATTGGCCTGGGATGTGATTTTGTGTTACTTTGTGAATTAAATCTTTGATTCAAATTTATCTAGGATGTGATTTTTGTGGATAAGGCTTTGTTACAGATTGGCCTGGATTGTGGTTTTGTGGTTAAGAGCTTTGCTACAGATTGGTCTGGGTCATAGTTTTATGTTACTATGTGGATTGTTACATAGTTGCCTGCATTGTAGTGCTGTGTTACTTTGTGGATATGACTTTTACTCCACATTGGCCTGGAATGTGGTTTTTTGTCCTTTTGTGGATAAGTACTCTGCTCCAGCTTGGCCTGAGTTATCATTTTGTGGTTAAGAGCATTGCTTCAAATTGGCTTGGTTTGTGATTTTCTATTATGTAATGGATAAGAGTTTTGCTCCACATTTACCTGTGATGTTAATTTATGGATAAGAGTTTTGCTACAGATTGGGCTGGGCTGTGGTTTTTGTTATTTTGTGGATGAGAGCTTTACCACATATTGGCCTGGGATGTAGTTTATTATTACGTTATAGATAAGAGATTTGTTCTAGATTGGCCTGGGATTTGGTTTTGTACTTTATGGATAAGAGTTTTGCTCCAAATTGGCCTTGATTGCAGTTTTGTGTTACAATCTGGATAAGAGCTTTGTTACATAGTTGCCTTGGTTGTGGTGTTGTGTTACTTTGTGGATAAGAGCTTTGCTGCAGATTAGTCTTGGATGAGGTATTGTATCATTTTTTGAATACGATCTTTGTTCCACAGTGTCTTGAGAAGTGGTTTTATGTCACTTTGTTGATAAGAGTTTTGCTCCACATTGACATGGTATATGTTTTTTTTTTTCTTTGTGATTAAGAACTTTGATACAGATTGGGTTGTGTTGTGCTTTTGTGTTACTTTGTTGATAAGAAAGAGCTTTGCTATAGGGTGGTTGTGAGCTTTGGTCTAGATTCGCCTAGTATCTGTTTTTTTTGTTACTTTGTAGATAAGAACTCTGCTTCTGTTTGTTGAGGGATGTGATTTTGTGTTACTTTGTTTTTAAGAGCTCTGTTACAGAGTGGCCTGAGATGTGGCTTTGTAGAACTTTGTGGATATAAGCTTTGCTCCACATTTATATGGGATGTGATTTTGTCTTAATTTGTGATAAGAGTTTTGCTACAGATTGGGTTGGATTTTTCTGTTATTTTGTGTTTAAGAGCTTTACTATGGAAAAAAGCCATTATCACAATGATGCCAAAGAAACAAACAAACAGGACAAATCCTGATAAATTTTGACCCATCAGTCTGTTAAGTGTTCTTGGCAAACTGATGGAGAAAATCATTTCAAATCCAGTCCTCTGTTTCTGTGAAATAAATAACATCCTACCCTAATCTCAAAATGCTTTTAGGAAAAACAGACAAACAATAGATCACCTCATACGACTCACTGAATCAATTTACAAAGCATTTAACAACAATAGGTAACCATAGGTGTATTTTTAGGCATTAAAAAAGCAGTTTACAGTGTTTGGCATAATGCCATTAAGTATAAATTAATTCATCTGAAAATAAATCACACTGTTATTAAATGGATATCAAATTTCTTAACTGATAGAACAGCCCAAGTAAAGGTCAATAAAACTTTATCAAAATCTTTCAATATAACTGCAGGAGTGCCCCAAGGAACTGTCCTGTTGCCACTCCTGTACATTATTTTTTGTCAGTGATATACCTTTTTCCAGTTTAAAGTACACTTACAATTCACAATGCGCAGATGACATTGCTATCTGGAGTATCTCTAGAAACCCAGTAATGGCCATGTCTCGCATTCAAGAAACACTAAATAATATCATGAGCTGGAGCAACAAGTGGAGAGTGGTTTTAAATCCAACAAAAATGCAAGCAATCACTTTTTATAGAAAATTAAAAAGACACAGTAAAACTCTGAAAAAGTAAACATCACACTGGGCAATATGCCTATCATCATGAGTGAACACATCACATTCCTTGGCATCACATTTGACTCAAAATTAACATGGAAAAAACATATCAACAACTTACACTCATCTATCAAAAAATGCATTTTATATTTAATGACCATGTCTAGCAAACATTCAAACTGTACACCAGAGACTATCTTTCAAATATATAAGGCTTACATCTGTCCGTTAATAGAATATGGATGTCAAGTCACATATAATATGTCTAACAACACACTACAAAAAATTAAAGTACAACAAAATAAAATACTAAGAGCAGCAAACAAACTACCATCATACACACCCGTAAACTATATACACCAAATCAGTAACTTACCAACTCTTATAAACAGACTCACAGAAATATCATACAAATATTATTTAAAAGCAGAACACAGAAATCAACTAACTGCATCATTATGTAAATTAGCCAGTGCACCTACAAAATACATTTCACTATATAACATATTTTAACAATCAGAAATCACTCAACAAGAAACATAATTACAGACAAGGTAGATTCATGTTTATATTTCCTTTTCAGATTCGGGCACAGGACAGGTAAACATTTCGGTGCCTGTCCTGTGAAAGTGGGTTTTCTCGGGGCATTTCCTTTTCCCCCCCACATCCAAATCTCAGGCATTGGATCTTTAGATCCCAGCCCTGAATTAGGTTGTTTTGCATTGACATTTACATTGACATCTGCTTGTTTGGCTCTGGCTTGGCTAACTTCTTTGGTGCCACCTTTGTTTTGATCTTTCTCCCCGACAATTTTATAATATCCCATCTTCACTTCATATCTCCAACAAGTAAAAATTAAATACAGGCAAAGTTTCAAGTACAGTTAAACAACATCTCATGTGAGGGGACGAAGAGGAACCACAACATTCCTGACCACTCCAGTTGGAGAGAGAATTCTTCAGACTTCTCTCTCTCTAAACTAAATTCCTGCTGCATTTGGGTTGGGATGTCATTTTGTGTTACTTTGTGAATAAAAGCTTTGCTAGAGAGTGGTTTGTTCCAGGTTGGCCTTGGATGTGTTTTTGTGTTACTTTGTGGATAAAATCTTTGCTAGAGAGTGGTTTGTTCCAGGTTGGCCTTGGATGTGTTTTTGTGTTACTTTGTGGATAAAATCTTTGCTAGAGAGTGGTTTGTTCCAGGTTGGCCTTGGATGTGTTTTTGTGTTACTTTGTGGATAAAATCTTTGCTAGAGAGTGGTTTGTTCCAGGTTGGCCTTGGATGTGTTTTTGTGTTACTTTGTGGATAAAATCTTTGCTAGAGAGTGGTTTGTTCCAGGTTGGCCTTGGATGTGTTTTTGTGTTACTTTGTGGATAAAATCTTTGCTCCACTTTGTCCTGAGATTTTGATTTAAGTTACTTTGTGGTGAAGAGGTATGTTATGAATTGGCCTGGGATGTGGTTTTGTGTTATTTTGTGGTGATGAGTTTTGCTCCAAATTGGCCTGGGTTGTAGCTTTGTTTTACTATGTGGATAAGAGCTTTGCTACAGATTAGATTGTGTTGTGGTATTGTGTTACTTTGTGGATAAGAGCTTTGTTTCAGATTAGCGTGGGTTGTTATTTTGTTGTTAAGAGCCTAGCTATAGAATGGCATGGGATGTGGTTTTGTGTTACTTTGTGTATAAGATATTTCCTTCAATTTGGCCAGGGATTTAGTTTTGTGGAACTTTGTTGATAAGAGCTTTTATCCACATTTACCTGATACATTATTTTGTGTTATGTTGTGAATAAGAGCTTTATTACAGATTGGGCTGCACAAATTATGTGTTTTCTGTTATTTTGTGTTTAAGAGATTTGGTACAGATTGGTCTGGAATATGGTCTTGTATTACTATGTTTTTAAGAGCTTTGCTATGGACTGAGTTGGGATGTGGTTTTTGCATTACCTTTTGGTTAAGAACTTTGCTACAAAGTGGTTTGGGTTGTAGTTATGAGCATTGCTACAAAGTAGTTTGGGTTGTGGTTATGAGCTTTGCTCCACATTGGCCTGGTATATGGTTTTTGTGTTATATTGTAAGTGAAGTCCTTGCTTCAGATTGGCCTGTATTTTGGTTTGGAAGCATGTTGTTGTTGTAAATTCACTGCGAAAACAATGTTTCATGTAGAAAACAATATACTATAAACTTTATTTTTATTGACTTATATTGTTAGACAATCTCTGTATATAAAAACGTTTCTTGATAAAAAAAAAATGTTTTGCACAATTCTTCTATCTGTGAGTCTACTCTTATTGTTATTGTTTTATTTATTGGCTAGAAATTATGTGTGAACAAATATGTGAATGTTACTCATGTTTTATGTAACACCACTTTTTTATCTGCAGTAGTATGCAGGGTGTTTAAGTAATTTTTATATATGTACATACTGCATACATGTACATACATATGCACATACTAAACAAAAGTTTGTTGTCTATTAACCATTCTTTAATTCTGAAGAATTATTTTCTATATTTAAATGAATATTTGTGTTTCAGTAAGCTGATAAGAATTCTTAAGTAAATCACAGAGTATTTTGGATGCTTGGTGATAAATCACTAATGAAAGTTCATGAGTAAAGTGAGACATTTAGAGAAAATAATTGTTGGTAACACTTATCAACCTGGTATCCAGGGAGGTAGTTCTTTTATGGTAACACTTATGAAACATGTATAAGGTAGCTAGGCATGGCAGAGAAAATGTAATAAAGCATACATTAAAAGAAATAACTTTTTGACAAGGATAGATCCAGTAAATAAATTACAATACTGACAGAAAAGCTATGATACATCAAAGAGATATTTACTCAGGAGCCCATGTCAATACTGGAGAAATGTATTTATTTTGTAGATATATTTTAATACATTGGTTATTTTATAATATGTAAATGAAAGTCATTTATTATAAGAAATGTTCTGTATGTAAGCTAAGGGTCATAACTTTATTTTTTACAGAAGCCAAAGAGAATTCCATGAGAAAGGTTGATGGAAATGTGATGATTATCAAAAACTTAGCCAAATCTGATACAGCAGTTTACCAATGTAATGCTTCAAATGTCCATGGATATGCATTTGCAGATTTCTATCTGAATGTTCTGGGTAGGTACACCCTGAAGAGTCATTACATTTTTAGGTAGGTTATTTTAACCTAATTACTAAAGGGAGAAGTGTTTTTACTCATTGGCTACCTTATGCTTATCCTAATATCATTTTAACTGATCCTGCAAATTTTGCTGTTTTACATACTAGAAAAATGAATTTACTAAGTATATCTTCTCAAGGTTTGGAAAACTTTAGTAAGTATGAAAAGTCTGTTGTACTCCCCAAAAATGTATCTAGTGTTTATTGTAAAAAATTGTCTATGAATTTCTAAAACCTTCACTGAATCAATCTGGGGACAAGTTGGTTTTCTAGCTAATAATAAAAATGCTTCCTTTTATCCTACAATTTTCATATTTCATTTGTGTAACATCTAGAGGAATGATGGCCATTTGGCTGGATCTGACCTGCAAAGGTGTTTTATCTGCCTCCCTTTTTTAAATAACATTTTATTTTGTTAAACTGAAAACTTAAAATGAAACCATAACTAAGCAAAGAAGTTCTGCTATAGTCCTTAGATATTTCTTTAAATGCTGAGATATTTATTCAAAAGCATGTAATTAACTGGGGGTGTATATAGGTTACATTGGAAGCAGACAGTTTGAATGTACTTTACTCTGCCATACAGTTTCTCTCTCCAGCCTACATTATATATAAGAAACTGGCCTGTTAGTGTAAAGAAGTTGACTATCTAGAGTCTCCTAAATGTGTATCAAATATTTTATGAAGTAAAAATTTGTTTTATTTATCATTTTATCCACTTAACACTAACTGTAGCTGAATCATTAATGTAAAGTGAAAACAAATTTAAAAATTGAGAAATAAAATATTTTTCTTCTTTTTTTCAATATATAATTTTTTGTCACATGTGTTGTTGATATTTTTCACAGTTTCAACTGTTCACCTAGTTTAGTATATAACTTAATTTTTAATTTTATAGTTTTATTGGTTTGGTTTGTTTAGAATTTTGCACAAAGCTACACAAGGGCTATCTGTGCCAGCTGTCCCTAATTTTGCAGTGTAAGACCAAAGGGAAGGCAGCTAGTCATCACCACCCACCACCAACTTTTGGCTACTCTTTTACCAATGAATAGTGGGATTGACAGTCACATTAAAATGCTCCCATGGCTGAAAGGGCAAGCGTGTTTGGTGTGACAGGGATTTAAACCCATGACCCTCGAATTATGAGTCAAGTGCCTTAACCACCTGGCCATGCTGGGCCTAGTTTTATTGCCTGGTGTTTATGATGTACAGCAACAAATCACAGTGGGAACAGATTCTTGTACATTCATGTGATGTGAATGTGTAGTTCTCCAGTTTTTGCCATGTGGTTTAAGCCTTGTTAAAGTTTTCTCTACCTTTTTTGATAAAAAAGAAATTTAATTTTGCACCTTTCAGATGTACATTTTAAAGCAAAAGTATTACATAATTCTATTAAGTAATATCCAAAAACAATTATAAATTAACTATATTTCTAATTACCTCAGTGTATAGGTTAAAATATAGTTATGTGCTATCAGTGTCAACTTTGCTCATCAGTACATCACAAAACACTGATCTAACATATTTTGCCTCCAGCTTGGAAAGGACAAATTTAAGCTTAAAAGCTTTTGGTTATAATTATGTATGCCAAATATAGTAATTTGGTTTTAAAAACCACCTTAAATATTAAGGTTAAATGGATAAAGATTTTATTATAGGTTAGGAAATTTATTGATATTTCATTAAACTGAGAAGTTAGGACTTTGAAACTGCACATTGGACCTTGGAATTGTTAATAAATTTTGTCTATAAAATTTAGTTAGTATAGATATGCTATTATTGAAGAAGAGCATGACTCAGTATACAGGTGTTCTATATGATTCGAAGACTTAACGATTAAGGATTATATTTAACTAATGAGAGTACCCAGCATTCCAAGGGCTATTAGATTGATATATATTAGTAAGTGCATAAAATTTATCATAAAAATATAAGTATTAATCAAGTTTTAAACATATGGTGTTTCTGAGTTAAAGTAGTTTTTATTATATACCCAAGGTTTTAGATAAAAAACTGACGTCTTTAAACAATGGAGACTCTAAATTAAGAAAACAATAAATATCCTTCCAGTTTTTTTTGTTTCTACTGTCAGAGTTTTAGGTATATATTTGGGTTAAGGATTCTTCTACAGTAGGTGTCCGTGACTTATCTGTGATAAATTTGACAATAAATGAACAGTACACACTTCCCTTGTTTTAAAATAAAATATTTAACTGAATTTAAACATATGTACAAAATTCTTTACACTATGAAAATGAAAGTTATATCTTAAACTCTGAATAATTCTATTTTACTTGTCAAAAGTCCACTTAGACTGATTCTATTACTTTAATAGTCCAACTGACAAGATGAAGTACTTTTATCACAGTATTTAAGTGAATAATTCACTTATGTTATCCCATGGGTTATCACAGTTGTATCTTGGACCTTATGTGTCTCCTTTTTTTCAAAGTCCACACCAGCAGGTTCAGTTACTTTAGAACACCCTTCAGCAAGACAAATTACTGTTGTTATCACTAGCAAACTCTGAAACTCACTTTAAAATATCAACTATTTAAGACTAATCACTCACACGCTGGCTAACTTTAGATTTTCTAACTTTCCTTTATTTCTAAGTCACTTCACTTGACTTTTTCTTAACTTTTGCTCATGGGCCACTTATATAAATCTTTATTCACTGAAGCTTATAACTTTCTCTTAAGTCCACAGTCTATGCTGATTTGACAATACTTAGTAAAGGTAACAAGAAAAATATTAAAGGTTCAAGTAACGTGCTGTCAAAATATAGTCTTGACAGCAATGAATTGCAAACACAATATATGACTCTTACCAAATTATGTAACCAAACCTATCATAACTATCACTTTTAAAATAATAATTTTAACTTTTTTGTTATGAAAAACTCAAAAATCATTAAGCATTAACTTACAAAATAAATTAACTAATAGTGCCTGCCATAAACAGTTTAGTACACTGCTGGCCAAAATCTTAAGGCTAATGAACAAAACTTAAAAATATGCATTTTGCATTATTAGACTCAACTACTTATTTGAGTAGAGCTTCGAAAGATGAAATTAAGAAAAGGGAAAATAAAAATAAAAAACCTTTTTAGCATTTAATAGGGAAAATGTGAACACTATGAAATTAGCCTAAATACTAGCTGGTCAAAAGTTTAAGATCATACTGAAACGAAGCATTAATCGGTAAACTTGTAAGGAAATTTAGTCATTTGTGTTCAAGTATTAGCCTTGTCAACATCTCCCACTGACATCTCCTGTGTTACATTGGGTAAAAACATGGCAAAGGCTAAAAGGTTGACAGAGTTTTAACGTAGCAGAATTGTCGAGCTGCAAAAGCATGGTCTCTCTCAATGTGCCATCGCTGGCGAAATTGGATGTAGTAAAACTGCTGTTGCAAATGTCTTAAAAGACCCTGAGGGATATGGAACGAGAATTTCAAGTGGTCGGCCCAAGAAAATCTCGCTGGCATTGAGTAGAAGGATTCGACAGATTGTCCAGCAAGACACCAGCCGATCGTCAAACCAGATTAAGGCTCTTATGGATGCAGTATGCAGTTCAAGAACAATAAGATGGCATCTACGAGAGAAAGGACTTAAAAACCGTAAACGTCTTCAAAGGCCACGCCTCCTTCCACACTTTGCTGAGAAGCACCAAACATGGGACATAGAAAAGTGGAAAAAGATTCTGTTCTCTGATGAGAAAAAAATTAATCTGGATGGTGCAGATGGCTTCCAACATTACTGGGACGATAAGAATATCCCACCTGAGACATTTTCTACACACAGTGGAGGAGGTTCCATCATGATCTGAGGTGCATTCTCCTTCCATGAAACAACAGAGCTTCAGGTTATACAGGGGCATCAAACAGCAGCTGGCTACATTGGCCTGTTGGAGAGAGCATCCTTATTGACTGAAGGCCCTTGCTTATGTGGAAATGACTGGATCTTTCAGCAGGACAATGCTGCAATCCACAATGCCTCTCTCTCTCTCTCTCATGGCAAATAACATGATTCTTTTGGACATCCAGCGTGCTTGCCCAAACTAAACCCCATTGAAAATGTTTGGTGGTGGATGTCAAGGGAAGTCTATAGAAATGGACATCAATTCCAAACAGTGCATGATCTTCATGAGTCATCTTCACCACTTGGAATAACATTCCAGCCAGAATTCTTCAAACGCTTTTTTCGACCATGCCAAAGCGAATGTTTGCAATTATTCATAATGACAGCCATGGAACTCACTACTGAGACCTCTTGTTAGGCATTTCCTACCCTGTTTAGGACTTCTTTTTGGTATGGTCTTAAACTTTTGACCAGCTAGTATTTAAGCTAATTTCATAGTGTTCACATTTTCCCTATTAAATGCTAAAAAGTTTTTTAGTTTTATTTTACCTTTTCTTATTTTCATCTTTTGAAGCTCTGCTTAAATAAGTGGTGAGTCTGAAAATGCAAAATGCATATTTTTTCTTTCTGTTCAATGGCTTTAAGATTTTGGCCAGCAGTGTATACCTAGCATATACATTTCTTTTTATACTTTCAATACGTAGACTAAAAACAATATGAAGTTATACTTTTGTTGTTAAGCAACATGACATAAAAGCCATTGTTGTAATGCAATGTTACCAAAATATATTGACTTTTCTGTTCATCAAAAGTTGTTAATCTACCTGATATATTACAGGGTATACTATGGGATGCACATGTGTACACACGTGTGGTAAATACTAATACTCAGGTGCACACCCTCTGGATCCTCTTACTATGGGT
Organism: Tachypleus tridentatus; assembly: GCF_004210375.1. Lineage (NCBI taxonomy): Eukaryota > Metazoa > Arthropoda > Merostomata > Xiphosura > Limulidae > Tachypleus > Tachypleus tridentatus. The sequence continues at coordinate 11,856,014 of NC_134836.1, read as the reverse complement.
TCAGGATTTTAGGTTTCTAGGTTATTTTCTCTTGGAGCCATGACAGCTACAGATGTACAGACACATCCTTTTATTATTATACATATTTTGTGTTGATACTAATAATTTAAACTTAGATAATACAAAACTTTAATTATTATCCATACTCTGGTGCTTAATATTGGCATATTTTGAAAATAAAGATGTTTGATTGAAATTTCTAATGTAACTTTATAAAACAAAGATGTTATAACATGCACAGGTATGCATATAAAGGTTTAATCACATAAGAAAAATGAAAATGAAATGCTCACATTGGTTGGATAGATTATGCTTACTCTTATAAGAAAAAATAAAGTGCTCAAACTTGCCAAGTAATTTATAATTAACTATACATGACATAAGTATTGTTTTGACTCAGTGGTTACACTAAGTTTAACAATAATATTAGTATCTGTAATGAATGAGAATTTTTATCCTTAGTTTCAGTTTTCTGTAGGTTTTATGAAAGTATACAATTTATAAATGTCTAAACATTCAAGTAAGAAATACATGATTGGTTAATTTATTTTTAATGCTTGTTTTGTGCTACATACTATACTGTTTCACTCAGTGTGCATTAAATTTACAAACCATATTAAGTCTATCTTCCTCTACAAATGTGTGTTAAGTCTTTAACACTATACTGTTTTTTTTTGTATAATTGTGTAGTTTATAAACCATGTTAATTCTGCCTTGTTCCTTTTGTTTTAGATATAATATAATTAGTTGCATCAGTTTAATTTATAAAGTGTTAATTTTGCCTTGTTCCTTTTGTTTTAATTGTAACATAATTAGTCATATCTATGTAGTTTATAAACTATGCTAGTACTGCCTTGTTTCTCTTATTTTAATTATAAAATAATTAATTATAAATGTGTAGTTTATAAACCATGTTAATTCTACCTCATTCCTTTTGTTTAAGTTATAATTAGTTATATATGTTTAATTTGTAAACTATATTAATTCTGCATAGTTCCTTTTATTTTAGGTATTATGTAATAAGTTATATCTGTGCAGCTTATAGACTGTGCTAATTCTGGCCAGTTCCTTTGGTTTTAATTATAATATAATTAGTTATATCTGTGTAGTTTATAAACTATGTCAGTTCTGTTTTGTTTATTTTGTTTTAATTGTAACATAATTAGTTATATCTGAGTAGTTTATAAACTATGGTAGTACTGCCTTGTTTCTCTTATTTATGTAATTCTTGATGATGAGAAACCTACTTGAAGTATAAATGTATCTCAGAATGGCTGGTATGGGTATTAACACATTTACTAATAAAGCAGAGAACAACATTTTGACCTTTCTTTGTACCTATCTAACTTATAAATCATGTGTTACATTTATCTTGTTCAATTTACCATAATTATAACACTGAAACCCCCATTCTCTTCCAACCTAATTTGTTATGTTATTTGTAGCTTTGCCTCCAACTATTATTGAGGCTCCAGAAGCAGAATCAAAGGCTGTTGTGACTTCAACCGTTACTCTACGATGTCGGGTGTTTGGAGCTCCCAAACCTGATATAACCTGGATGAGAAATAGCCAGGAAGTGACAGGTGGTCGTTATCAGGTGAGGTGAATGAGAGTTCAAAGAATTGTGAATAGATAATAGGAGGGTCTTTTGTTTAAAAGTCGTTAAAAGATTTGCCATTGTTTGTGTCCTCTAAGAGTTTAGAAGATTTGTCATTGTTATAGTGTCCTCTAAGAGTCATTAAAAGATTTGTCATTGTTACAGTGCCCTTTAAAAGTCATTAGAAAATTTGTTACTATTAGAGCTTCCTCTAAGAGTCATCAGAAGATTTGTCATTGTTACAGTGCCTTCTAAGAGTTATTAGAAGATTTGTCATTGTTACACTGCCCTCTAAGAATCATTTAAGTTTTACAGTCTATCAAAGTTTAAAATTATTACAGTGTCTGAGATACATTTCATTTAGTTTAATGTAACTAATCACTTACTCAATATTATAATGGTTTTGATTTTACTTGTAGTTAATTTCATCATGTCACATAATATCCTTGAGATTGCTTTTTTTCTCGAATTAAACCAGCAATTGTGAAAGAGATTTATTTTTAATTTTATTAAGTTGAAGAAAATAGGAATGTTAGAGTTGATGTGATTACAAAAGGAAGTTATTAAAGACTTTATTATCAGATTAAGGGTAGTTTGTTTTAGTGGTGCTGGCATTTTCAGTCAATAGTAGTATAGTATAATTCTTGTATTTTTGTAGTAACTGATTTTATCAGTAGAAAATTTCTCTAAGGTCAGGTAATAGTGTGGGTGAAATAACTACATTGATAATTGAAATATTTTGGTTTCTCTGTTAAATTTCTTTGTAATACATTGTGTTGAAAACTTTTTTTTTTTTTTTGGGGGGGGGGACAATTGTGACAAGGGAAGGAAAGTTAGTTAAGAGTAAACTTAATAGTTTTGTGGAAAGAGTTAGGATGTACAAGAAATTTTGGATAAATTCACAATTGGTAGTCCATATAAAGAAGATTTCATCATTCTTACACTGCCAAATATATGTTTTTCCTAACATTTGTTTTCTAATGTAATTCATAAATAGTTGGCAAAATTAGAAGTAGTATAATTAGCCTAAATGTTATGCTTAAATTCATTCAAGCCTCTTAAAAGACTGGCCAAGTGAGTAACTTTTGAACTTTTTAAAGACTTTCAACATGTTAGCTGCTACTGCAAAGGAAAAAAAAATGTTCCTAAGTGTAGAGAAGATTGTAGGGGGAAGCGGTTCTTTGTTGTTTTCCTCAATATTTATGAAGTAATATGTCAGTCTGATGAAAGAAAACAGTAACTTTACATTAACAAAAAAATATCTTGGTTCCATTGTTCATAGACTTACTTTTTAATTTAACTTTAAAATATATTAGTTCCATTGTTTATAGATTTACCTTTTATATTAACATAAAAGTATCTTGGTTCCTTTGTACAGAGCCCTACTTTTTATTTTAAAATGAAAATATCTTGATTTCATTTTTCATATCTTCACTTTTTTATTTAAACATCACAATATTTTCATTCCATTATTTTAATGTGAATATATCTTGGTTCTACAGTTCTTATTACCTTTTATTTTAATCTAAAGATACCTTGCATCCATTGTTTTTTCCCTTACTCTTTATCTTAACATGAAAATATATTTGTTCCATTGTTCATAGCTTTACTTTTTAATTTTAACAGGAAAACATCTTGGTAACATTGCTCATAGCCTTACTTTATATTAACATATAAATGTCTTGGTTTCTTTGTTTGCAATGGGCTACGTGTGTTCTGCTCACCCATAGTATAGAAACTGAGAGTCTAGTGTTGTAAGTCCAGAGACATATTGCTGTGCCACTGGGGGACTATCTTGGCTCTGTTGTTCATAGTCTTACTTTTTATGTTAACATAAAAATATCTTGGTTCCTTTGTTCATAGCCTTACTCTTTACTTTAATATGAAAATATCTTAGTTCCATTGTTCACGGCTGTACTTTTTATTTTAACATAATATATCTTGGTTCCATTTATCATAGTTTTACGTTTGTATTTCAACATAAAATTTTCTTGGTTCCATTGTTTTTAGTATTACTTTTATGCTTTCATAGAAATATATTGGTTTAATTGTTCATAATCTTATTTTTTATTCTAATATGAAAATATTTTGGTTCCATTGTTTATAGCCTTACCTTTTAACATAGAAATATCAATTTGTTTGTTTGTTTGTAAATAAGCACAAATATACATAATGGTTTATCTGTTTTCTGTCCACCCCAAGTATAGAAACCTGAATTCTAGTGTTTTAAGTTCAGACACATATCACTGTGCCACTGGGGAGCTATCCTGGTTTTATTGTTTATAGCCTTCATTTTTATTTTAATGTAAAAATATTTTGGTTCTATTGTGGATAGCCTTACTTTTTTTTAGTATAAAATTTTCTTGGTTCCATTTCATTGTTTGTAGCATTAAATTTTATTTTAACATAAAAATTTATTGATTCCATCATTCATAGCCTTACCTTTTATATTAACATAATTATATCTTGGTTACATTGTTCATAGACTCACTATTTATGTTGGCATAAAAATATCTTGGTCCCCTTGTTTATAGCCTCACATTTTATGTTAGCATGAAAGTATCTGGGTTCCATTCTTCATAGCCTTACTTTTTATTTTAGCAGAAGAATATTTTAAGTCTATTGTTTATAGCTGTATCCTTTGTATTAACATAAAAATATGTCTTTTTTGTTTGTTTTTAATTAAGCACAAATCTACACAATGGGCTATGTGTGTTTTGCCCACACAGGGTATAGAAACTTGGATTTTATTGTTTTGAGTTCAGAGACACATCACTGTACTACTGGAGGGCTATCCTGGTTCCATTGTTCATAGTATTAAATTTTATTTTAACATAAAATATCTTGGTTCTATTGTTTATAGCCTTATTGTTTATATTAATATAAAATTATCTTGATTCCATCATTCCTAGCATTACCTTTTATATTACAATAAAAATATTTTGATATCATTGTTCATAGCTTTACTTTTCATTTGAACACAAAAATATCTTTGTTCAATTATTTTAAAGTAAATATGTCTTGGTTCTATTGTTCTTAGCATTACCTTTTATTTTATGTAAAGGTATCTCAGATCCATTGTGCATAGCCTTACCTTTTATATTAATATAAGAATATCTTGGCTCCATTGTTCGGATTTGTACTTTTTATTTTAACATAAAAATATCTTGGTTCCTTTGATCATAGTTTTATTTTTTGTTTCAACATAAAAATATATTGGTTCTATTGTTCTTAGCCTTACTGTTTATTTTAATGTAAAAATATCTTGGTCAATTGTTCATAGTCTCACTTTTTATTCTAAAGTTAACTAATTTATATATTTTATTTGGTGGAATGTGAGGCAATATTGTGTAATCATAATTATATACTGTTAGTAAGGCCGTGAAATTGTTTTATGTACGTTCTTAGTGATCTTGGCTTACTTCAGTAGTTATGATTCTTGATATAAATATCATTCATCAAGCTTCTTTATTCTTATATTTAGTGTAAAATTTGTAAGCTATGAAAGCTGCCCATTCATAACATCTTGTTCATTAGTGGTTAGTATTCCTTTAACACATCCAGCCTGATATCAGTTCCAAGTTCTTTAGTGTGTTTAAAGGTGAAAATGCTATATTATTATTACTTACTTAGGAATTCTGTGACTGACACTGATTTCTGTATGAACTAGGTACTTGAAAATGGGGATTTAAGAATTAGTGATGTTTTAGTAACAGACAAGGGTGAATATACATGCTATGCAACAAATAAGTTTGGAGACATTTCAGCAAGTGGCAGGCTGGATGTTAAAGGTAATTGCATATGCTGTCCTAGTGGTATTCAGTTGTTAATGTGTATGAAATTGAAATGGAACCAACCAACCTACATTGGAGTAATTCAGAAGTTTTTTTTATTTGTAAATTTTTTTTGTCCAATTTGTTTAGCAAAATCCTGGAAGTTAAGAATGAGGTGAGAAACCCAGTTTTCCACCATTAAAAATAAATTGTAGAAGTTAAACACCTCTTGCAAATCCCAATTCTTCTCTGTTAAAGAAAAAATTCTAAATGTTAAGCACCTAGTTAGATACTTAGTATTTTGCTGTTTGAAAACAATTCTAGAAATTAAACATCTGGTGAGAAATCCAATGTTTCTAATAAAAATATCAAGGATTTTCTGTATGTTTATCAATTTGTTTGTAGGCAAAACTGAATAGTTTTATAATTACATTTTTGTTATTGAGCTAAATGTTTTATCTTAGTATATGAATATATTTTTCGAAAATGTGTCAAAATAATAGTTAGGTAGCTTTTAACCACTTAGTCTATATGAATTTATAACTGAAAAAAAAAGAAGGAAACCTGAACGTAGATTTTGTTCATATTTATATATTCATTGTCTACAATAGTGCATGGAATCTTTAGCCAACTTCTTTCTCTAACATTTATTTCATTAACATCATTGGTTAGAACATTTAATATATGAAGCACTATTATAGAGATTATTTTGTACTGTGAACTAAAAATATGGATTTAGGACTAAGCTACCTTTTGTAAGCTGGGCAAATCTTGTGAGGTATTATTGAATTTATGACCCAAAATGCCTCTAGCAACAGGTGTAGTCAACAGATGAAACAATGTATTTTAATCTTTATAAGTTAGAACAGTATATTTAATAAACTGTACTCATTGATGGGTTGATGTAAATAGGTAGATCACTGTAATTGGGTTTTTATATTAATTTATCTTACCCATAGAAAGCAATTAATATTGTATTTGATTCTGAGATGTTGATATACACATTTAGGTAAAACTAAAATCATAAAACCCCCCGAGAACTTTGAAGTTGCTGCAGGAAAATCAGCTACATTTCATTGTAATGCTGAAGCTGATCCAAGTTTGGAGTTAATGATTGAGTGGCAGTTTAATAACAACCCAATAGACTTCGATCAAAAATCTCACATGATGCAAGCTGCAGGCAACTCACTGACCATCACAAAAACTGAAGAGCAGGACTCTGGGCTGTACACATGTGTGGCAAAAACTGATCTAGATGAAGACACAGCATGGGCAACCCTCACAGTTCAGGGTATGTTAGGATTTGAATTATTTAATCAGTAACATTTACACTGTGTGCAATGTTGTTGGTTCAAGGTTTTTTTATTTATATCTGTTCTTTGCTTTGTTCTAGTTCAGCTAAGAACTTTATAAAATTATAAAGTGGTTATTCAATAATTGTTACGTTTTTTCATTACGATGAAGATGTTCCAAATGCACCAAGAATTAAAGGTGTTGAGTGTGATGGTCTAATAGCTCTTGTTGAATGGCAACCATTGGGTGATCGTCGAGCCCCCATCCTCAGTTATACAATTCAGTTTAACACTAGTTTCACTCCAGATAAGTGGGAAGATGCATTTGTGAACATTCCTGCACCTGACACTCGATTTAAGGTATTTTTCATTGTACTCTTCTTGTAAGGCTGGTTTTTCTCCAGACATGTAGAAGGATATGTTTGTGAACTTTTTATGTACTTGATTAATGTTACATTCTAATATGAATTAATTTGAGACTTATTTCATTAATGAGTTCAAATGGAAGATCAGAAGAATAAAAATTAACAAAACATTAATATACTTTGAAACTAATGATCAAACTTGCCAAGGATAACTATCATTGTTAGTGTTAACTGTAAAACATCCAAATATTGTTAGTGTTAAGTGTAAAAAATACAAAACTGTTAATATTGTGAGAATTAACTATAAAAAATACAGAAGTATTAACATTGTTAGTGCTTAGTGTGAAAAATTCAAAAGTAACAACACTGTTACAGTGTTAAATGTTAAAAGTTCAAAAGTATTAACATTGTTAGTGTAAAGTGTGAAAAGTGAAAAAATAATAATATTGTTAGTGCTTAATGTAAAAAATCCAAAAGTAACAACATTATTAGTGTTAAGTGTGAATAATCCAGAAAAAAAAACGACGTAGTGTTAAATGTAAAAAAATCCAAAAGTAGCAACATTGTTAGGATTATGTGTAAAAAGTAAAAAAGAAACAATATTGCTAGTATATAATGTGTGTATAGTCCAAAAGTAGTAAAATTGTTTGCATTAACTCTCAAAAGTCCAGAAGTATTAATATTGTTAATTTTTAAAATGTAACTCCAGATGTAGGAAAAGAGAAGAAATGTGTGAATGTGAGAATAATTTGCTATTATATATAGAATATGAAGTCTAAAAGTCCAATATTTTTATACTACTTTTATACAGTTTGAGCTAAATTCTATTTATTAAATTGTGTACATGTCCTTTTATATTTCACAAAAAATAGGTATCTATGACACCTTGGGCCAACTACACTTTTCGGGTGATTGCCAGAAACAAAATTGGCCCTAGTCTTCCAAGTGGTCACTCTGAACGATGTTCAACTCCAGAAGATGTACCTTACAAGAATCCTGATAAAGTGATGGGTCGTGGTACCAACCAACATAATCTAGTCATTTCATGGACAGTAAGTTAAAATCTAAACAGTGTTTAACTTCTAAGAATGCATCTTACCAAGAACCCTGATAAAGTGATTGATCACTTTACCAACCAATATAACCTAGTCATCAATTGGATGGTAAGTTAAAATATGAAATGTAAGAGACAGGTAATCCCTGAGGTCATATCTTAAAACAAACATGGATAAGTAATGAATCGTGATACCAGCCAACATAACCTTTTCACCTGTTAGATGGTAAGTGAAAATATGAACAATGTTTAACTCATTAGGATGTGTGTTACAAGAATGCTAATAACATGGTGAGATGTAGTACCAATCAATACATAACCTAGTTGTTTCTTCGAAAGTAAATGAAAATCTGAATAGTGTTTAACTCATCATGTACCTTACAAGAACTCTGAAAATCTTATGGGTCATGATACCAATCAACATAACCTGATTAGTTAAAATCTGAAATATTCTTTGTGGCAGTGGTTTCCAAACTCACTAGTGTGTAGTGGCAAATTGCAAGGAGGTATTCATTAGTTTTACCAAACGAAGAATGATTAAAGCATAAAAAATTATATATACAAAAACAATGTGACAGCAGGGGCGTCATGCAAATTACGGTAAGTGGGTTAAGGTGTTGTTGGTGAAGAATGCTTGGGAACCACTGCTCTATGAAAATTTCATCAGGTAATATGTTCTCTCTTTTGTTTGTTCAGCCTATGCCCAAGATTGAACAGAATGCTCCTGGGTTCTTCTACAAAGTGTTCTGGAAACGAGAAGACATTCCGGGTGCTGAATGGGAGACGGTTGTGATTAAAGATTGGCAACAGAATGAGTACGTTATAGAGGATCAACCCACTTTTAAGGAGTACCGACTGAAAGTAGAGGCTCACAATAGGGTTGGTCAGGCTCACGTTTCTGCTACCGGAGTTATAGGCTACTCTGGGGAAGATCGTAAGTTTTTTTACTTTCATAATGAAATATTTTACTTCCTATAAATTGGAATTTATTTGTTTCATGTAACATTTTTTTTAAAGTGTGACCATTTTTATTATTTAAACATTATTGCTTATGTATGTATGTATGTATGTATTTCAATATTATGAACTTTTAGGTAATTAGGCAAGTTTTTTGTATGTAATCGTGTTTTTAGTACATGCTATTAAGATAAATTTTAGATACATAGTAACATCAATGGAGTTTGTTGTTGTTTAGGTAATTGCTAGGCACACAGTAACATTAACAGGTGTTATTTAAGTAAATGTTAGACACTTAATAATGTTAACAGGTGTTATTGTTGTTTATGTAGTTGTTAGGAACTTGGTAACTTTTAACAGGCATTGTTGTTTAAGTAATTGTTAGACACTATGTAACTTTAACAGATGTTGTTGTTCAGGTAATTGTTAGACACTTCATAATGTTAACAGGTGTTGTTGTTGTTCTGGTAATTGTTAGATACTTAGTAATGTTAACAGGTGCTGTTGTAGTTTAGGTAATTATTAGACACTTGGTAACTTTTAACAGGCATTGTTGTTTAAGTAATTGCTAGACACTACATAACTTTAACAGGTGTTGTCACTTAGGTAATTGTTAAACACGTAGTAACATTAACAGTCATTATTTAGGTAATTATTAGACACTTAGTAACATTAACAGGTGTTGTTGTTTAGGTAGTTGTTAGACACTTAGTAATGTTAACAGGTTTTGTTGTTGTTTAGGTAATTGTTAAACACATAGTAACATCAGCAGGTGTTGTTTTGTTGTGTAGGTAATATCTAGACATGCAGTACTTTATTTTTGCTTGATGTTGTTTAGGTAATGTTTAGAAGTCTAGTAATGTTTTAAGTCAGTGTTGTTGTTTATAGAGTAATATGTTTAGCCAGTACTGTTTGTTAGCATCTGTGTGTTTTTTTATTTAGTTTGTTTTATTTGCTTTTTTGAACTTTGGGAGAAGCAGTACTGTTATTTGGTTTGAAATGTGTTGAAGTTTTTCACACAACAAAAAGTTCAGACACTGAGCATTATAGTCAGATGTATTTTTGACAGTATTCAGTGCAAAAAATTGTAGATAATGTATTATTCCTGTGTATAAATAGATATAGTTAGTGAAATTACATTTTTTATCTAGGAAAATATGAATTTTATATTTAGTTTCATTGTTATCATTTGTCTCCTTGAATTTCTGGAAATTGTTTTTTTGAAATAGGGCCCTTGGAAGCTCCCCAGAATTTCAAATTAAATTTTATAAAGAATGCACACTCAGCCATGTTTTCCTGGGACCCTGTTCCTCCACAGTCCATTCGTGGACATTTTAAAGGATATAAGGTAAAGTTCCTGCTCTTGTTTCTTGGTTCCTTATTTTTTCATCCATAACAGCTAGGTAATAACTATGGGGCTATCTGACTTAATTATGATAAATTGGTTATCATAATTAGGTTTGTTTAGATTTTGAGTAGATCATTGTGAATTTTATAAGTTACAAAACCAAAGAGTGTTGCAGTTTTGTCTGATGAACTAAAGTGTCAAATTAATCCTGTATAGAAATTGAAATAGGATTCTGTAATGTTTTTGTAATGGCTGTATGAGTCAGTAACTCAAGTTAGCAGCTACAGTTCACTACCATATATTGAATAATTTTGTGTTGCCTGTTAAAATGTTTCTTGAACTACGAATATTTTGATTGGATTTGTTTTGAATTTTGCACAAAGTTAAACAAGAGCTATCTGCACTAGCCATCCCTAATTTAGCAGTGTAAGACTAGAAGGAAGGCAGCAAGCTAGTCATCACCATTAACTCAACTCTTGAGCTACTGTTTAACCAATGAATAGCATGATTAATCATCACGTTATAATATCTCACAGCTGAAAGGGTAAGCACGTTTGGTGAGATGGGGATTCAAACCCACAACCCTCAGATTGCAAGTTGAGCTCCCTAACCACCTTTCCATGAAGACCTTTGAACTAAGAAATTGAGTGAAATTGTTCATTCACCTTTGTAGTAAATAGTGGAGTTAAATGTAATATTGATGGTGTTTTGTTTACATTTTTAGTTTAATGTAAATACATAGGAAGCCTTTGTAGTAAATATGGGATTAAATGTAATATTGATGGGGTTTTGGCTACATTGTTAGTGTGATGTAAAATACGCAGAAATTCTTTGTACTAATTACTGGGATTTATTGAGCCATGGTGGGATTTTGCCTATATTTGAAGTGTGACTAGCTATGTTCTGGACACTATAAACAACAAAGTCACAGACCAATAAGCAATTAGTTTTTCACATACACTGCAACAAAATAACTATCTATATTGAAGGATAAATTTATGATCTGTTGGGTTTGATTCAGTTTCTGTGCAACAAACTGTAATAAAAGATAGCATGTGATCAGTTTGGTTTGATTCACATATTGTTCAATGTAATTACTATCTATAAAGAAAGGTAGGTTGTGAAAAGTTTGGTTTGGTTCACAGGTTGTGAAATAAAACTACTGTCTATAATAAAAGATAGCTTGTTATATTAGTTAAGTTTTACTCACAAATTGTTCAACAAAATCACTATCTGTAATGAAAGAGCATGTGATCAGTTGGATTTGATTCACATATCTTCCAAAAAAATTACTGCCAATAATGAAAGATAGCTTGTCATGCATTGGGTTTCATTCATACAGTGTGCAACAAAATTACTGTCTTTAATTAAAGATAACTTCTCATTAGTTGGGTTTGGTTCACATGCTGTAAAATAAAATTACTGTCTACAATAAAAGATAGCTTTATATTAGTTGGGTTTTATTCACACACACTGTACAACAAAATTACTGTCTGTAATGAAAGATAACTTGTCATCAACTGGTTTTTATTTACACATTGTACAAGAAAATTATTATCTATAATAAAAAGTAATTTCTCATCAATTGGGTTTTATTCACACACACACTATGCAACAAAATGAATGCCTGTAAAAAAAAGATTCCATATGTATTAGTTGGATTTGATTCACTACCATGCAACAAAATTACTATCTATAATGAAAGATATTGATTCAAAATATAACCCTCACTCACATCTTGCTTTTCTTGATTCAGGGCTGCCCTCTATATGCAAATATTTTTCACTTGGCACTAGCCTAATTTTACATGTTCTACACAATATTGCTGCATTTTCGCTTGCAAATGAGCATGTAACAACAATTTACAAATAGAGCGACTGGTTCCCTCTATCTAATTTTTGAATTATGACTTCTCAATTTGGCACTTGTGTGTTTAAGACATTTTTTGATGCTTTAATGAAATTTCTTAGCACCAACATTTTGTTGAAATGTCTGCAAAACCTCTCGTCTGGAATTATTTTTGTTTTCAAACAATTTTGCTTTTATAGACTTTGTGGCTGATTTGTTGTGGAAGTAGATGTTTATGTTCCAACTCTGTTTATGTTCATCATATCTTGGTGACCTTCATGTGGCTTCTTTCTGCCATCATTTTTCTTTGACTACCCCTGTGTTCTGTCTTTCCCAAGCTATTTTTTTTTCAGTTGCAATCTCTCATTCATACAACTCTTTTTTGCTCCCTATTCTTCCATCCCATTACTCTTCTCCCATACATTTTTCTGCTGTTTGTGGGTTTTAATGCCAGTAGTTTTGTCTTTGGGCTCAGGAACAGTGGGGTATATTTTTGTCAATTTACAGGTATGTGGATTTCCATTGTGGCTGACAAGTCAATGATACAAGTTTTATCAATAGGCCTCATTCTTTGTTTTTCATCTCCTCTTCCCTTGTCTTTTGTTCCTGTTGCATTCCCTTCTCCTGGGAATCCTGTAGATATCTGGTGTTTCTCTGAGGAAGTGTCAGGTCTTTTGAACAAGGATGCTTTTAAAAGGGTTTATCAGGGATTTTATTTCTGTTTATCATTCCTAAGAAAAACACGAAATGGCTTACAATCCTAGTTCTTTTATACCCCCATTCACTTTTCCTGGAGAGTTTTTCTCATCCTATGGGGTATTGGATGACCACAATGGACCTTTTCAATGCTTATATTCACATCTTCATTTCCCCAGCATCCAGATTTTCTTCAGTTTGTATATCAGTGAAGTTTATCAGTTCTGAGTTCTTCCATTTGGCTTAAAATTGGCCCCATATGTTTTTGTCACATCTTATGTGCCTTTTCCATCATATTCATGGCATAAATTGAGATTTCATGATTATATGGATGACTGGCTTCTTTTAGGTCCATCCTGACAAGACTCTGACCATACTTTCTTCTTTTATTGTGAAGGAGCTTATCTAGTTTGGCTGGTCAAACTGAAGAAGTCTCATCTTACATCACATGTTATCTTGTTAATTTGGGTATGTTCTTTACATCTCTGCAGAACACAGCCTTTTCCACTTCATTTCTACAGCTCTATCCTAACCTTCTCTTCCTGTGCAAGAGGTTCTCTCTTTCTTTAGGGACTTGTTTTCTCACAGAACCACTTTCTCCTTTGTTCATGATCATATGCACCTTTCACAGCAGACTTTACTTGATCATTAGAGTCTCTCTCTAGATCTTGTTTTCTTAGTCTATCTACTCCTTTTTCTCTGTATAATAGTTTTGCCTGGTGGGTTTTCTTCTTTCTATGCATCTAGATTTTTATCTTTATATGGATACTTCCATGGTGGGTTAGGGCATTTTATCTTGACTGTGTCAGGATTTTCCATCAATGAAACTAGAAGCATTTGATTGTTGATGTCAACTTTTTAGAACTTTTATCAGTTTGTCATGCTTTGAATCATATTCTTTCAATTCTACATGGCTGTTCAGTAATAGTCCATTTGGGTGATTTAAGTAGGGTATTCTACATTAATCACCAGGCAAGCATCCTCTCTTGCTATCTATGTTTCCAAATCCTTAATCTCATCTTTTAAGCTCTTTCTCTGTGTGTCTTTTTTGTGGTCTGTCATGTTCCATATACTTCAAATTTTGTTATGGAATATCTTTTGATATCCCATTAGATATTTCCCATGGAGTGGTCCTTCAATCTTAGTGTTATTTAATTGTTTTGCTCTCACCTGGGCATTCATCACATTGATACCTTGGCCATTTTGTGACAATGCCAATCATTCCCTATTCTGGTCTCATTATTCACAACTGTTAGTACTGGCATTGGATGCATTCAGTCAGGACTGGTCTTATCTCATCCTTTATGCTTACCCCTATTTGTCTCCTTCCTCATTATCTCTCTGTCATCATAACACTGTTTGTCAGATTCTTCAGGTAGTGCAATATTAGCTGTCTCAATTGTGGTTTCCTCTGCTGTGTTTTCTTACTTCATTCTCTCCCTCTTCTATCTTCTTCAGCTTTGTATGTCTCTCTTCCATCCAGCTGTGTCATCACTCCATCTTTGTACATGAGATTTGTCAGGTCCCTTGCATGACAGTTGGGGTTCTCTTCACATGTTTCTTTCTTCTTGTATCATTCTGTTTGCCTATCTTCTTTGATGTTTATCAGTTGAAGTAACATATTTATTGCCATTGTTATTAGCTTTAATCCTTCTCATTCTTCCATTGCTTATCTATCTGAATTCTCCTTATAGCGTTTTATCTGGGGCTGGACCATCTCGACTTGCTTCTTTACTGTATGGATCACACTTTTCTTTCTAAATTGTCTGCAACAGATGATGGTGAAGTTGTGTTTTCATCTTTATTCCCACTTGTATCATAAACGTCTTTTTTGTTCTATTCATTTGGTTAGTTGTTATTTGGGCTGTACTCCTTCATTTCAAGGTTCCCTTTCTTATACCTTTATTCTGTGGAATCTTCCATGCATTTCTCATCTTTGTCTTGTTACTCTCACTGAATGAGTCTGGCAGCTTATCCATCAGTTAGAAATGTATGTTAACATTTTCAGGTATTGTCCCATCAGGTTTGTTACCTAACTATCTCATTAGCTGATCACTTCTATCCACCATTGAAGAAGATAGCACCCATCCATGAGATGGGGTGTTCCACAAGACTGCTCAAAGTGTTGCAGTGCTATCTTTCCTAAACAAGACCTCATCTAGATTGTAACCACTCATGGATTAGCATGTTTATAGAAGAGAGTGGTCACTGCTAATCCTCCCTACATTCTTATAGTGATACAGTCCTCTGAACACTGTTTTTCTTTTCTTGTAGAACCTGGAAACTTTTGCTACACACCAGCTCCTAGCCACTGTGGTGGTTTATACTGAAGGATGCCTCCTGACTGTGATCAATTCCTCTCAGCAATGAGTAGGGTGTGAAGTTCTCTTCATGCAATACATCTCACCTTTCTGGGTATATTTTGTCATTATACCACTGCCTGGATGTCAGGTTATTGGGTAGCCTGGTGTGTTACTGGCATAGGACCATTCAACATTAGTCCTTGCTGAGTTGCATGGTAGATGCTACTTCTTTGGTATCTTACACTGGGTTTAAAGTAAAGGTGGGGGACCCTCTTTCTATTACAATCTAGAAGGTTCCAGTGCCACCTGGTTATGGACTGAAGTTGACCCATCACATATTGTTTGATGTGCCACACAACACAAATAGCACTTCCAAAAGTCTGTTGTAAGATAGGAAGTGTGCTTGAACCTTCTGCCTGTCCTTGCAACACTTTTCTTCCCTTTCTTTCTGGATGAAGAGAGTAAACTCAAAGAGATGATGTGCAGTCATACAACAATTCCAAGGTATAGGGTGTTGCACTTCATATGTTCTCTTTAGGTGTTTCCAAAAGGGTGCTCAACCAGGTAAAATTTTGAACTAGTTCTTCCAACACTTCAAGATGGAACTCTAGCCAGATGTGAAGAAGGTTATTTAGTGTATCAGAAACTAACATTTGCCAACACTGGAAAGTGTATTTCTGATAAGTATTCACCTTCTTTCACACTTTCCATACTTCCTTCCCAATTACAGTACCTTTTTGCTTTTTGGCCAAACTTTAAGATATAATTGAAACAATTGGTGTAGAGGAAGCCAACTGGGCTAGGAAGGTGTGTCACACTCCTGTAGGTGTAAAGTTATTGTATGCTCATTTGCATGCAAGGGTGCAGCAATATCACATGATAACATGTGAGATTAGATTGGAAACATAAAACTAGTGGTAAGTGCAAACGTGTGCAGAACTGAGTTAGGAAAAGCTAGATATGAGAGAAAGTGAGTGTTTATCAGAAATACATTTTCAATGTTTGAAACTATTAATGTTTTGATCAGTTTGATTTGATTTATGCAATTTACAACAAAATTACTATCTATAAAGTAAGATAGTTTGTGATCAATTAGGTTTGATTCACAAACTTTGAAAAAAAAAATTACTATATATATAATGAAAGTAAGCTTACAATCAGTTTGCTTTGATTTACACACTGTGCAACAGAATTACTACATATAATGAAAGCTAGTTTGTGGTCAGTTAGAAATGTTCCACAAATTGTGAAACAATGTTAATATCTATAATCAAAAATGGCTTGTAATCAGTTGAATTTCATTTCCCCTTAGGTTCAAACCTGGACACCAGAAGAAGGTGAAGACAGGTTAAGAGAAGTTACTGTTCCACCAAATGTAACTCAGACCTTAGTTACCATCTTTAAACCTTTCTCACGAAACATTGTACGAGTCTTGGCTTTCAACAGGATGTACTCTGGACCACCATCAAATGAAGTCGAATTTACAGCACCTGAAGGAAGTATGTATTTGTGTAATCAGAAGCAAAGTTATTTGTTGACATAATGATAGTAGTTGTAAATAAAAGATTTCTTAATAAGTGTACTGTAACAACCTTGTTTGGTTTATCATGGAATGTAAGATTTCTTAAAATGTTTATTTTCAGCAATTGTATGTTATAATGACAATGTTTTTGAGAGTAAAATTTCTTAGTAAATATACCTGAAGAAACTTTCTAAGTGTGTGTCAGTATTAATTCTTAACTTTCACTTCTCCAGCTCCTGGACCAGTAGCAAGTTTTGATGCTATTCCAATGGGCTCAAGTGCTCTTTATTTAATTTGGAAGCGCCCTGTGGATCAAAATGGCATATTGACAGGATACAAAATTTACTATGAAGAAGGTACCTGATAAGTAATCTGTGGTGTTGATTCATTTGTATTATTGATGAAACGTCCATTTCTAAATGCCATAGGAATAAGAGAAGTTGTTTAGCAGTTTAAAATCATACAGGAATATGGGAAGTTTTTTTAGCAATTTAAAACCATATAGGATTAAGGGAAGTTGTTGAGCAGTTTAAAACTGATATGTTAGTTTGCAGTCAGTAGCTTCAATTTTCACACATTGGAGGCTTCCATGGTTATCTCACTGATAACATGTGAAATCAACTTTCACACAGTCTAATTTATGTTACATAAGCTCAAATTCCACACAATAAATATTTCTCACTTGTTTGGTTAATAACATGTAACATCAACTTCCACGCAGTAGAGGTTCCCCAGTTGTTTGATTGATAACATGTAACATCAACTTTCACACAGTAGAGGTTCCCCAATTGTTTGGTTGATAACACGTAAGATTAACTTCCGCACAGTAGAGGTTCCTTAGTTGTCTGGTTAATAACACATAGGTGAAAAAAATGTAATGAAATTTACTTATTTATAATATTAATTATAATTATGTACATGCAAGACTTATTACTTTAAAATATCAGTTTTTTGTTTCATACACAAGAAAGTCAAAATTGAATTGTAAATATTATGCTGAATTCTAACTTTGTAATTTAGTCTTATTGGATGGGCAAGGAATTGTGTCTTCTCTCAAATACTGCCAAATCTCCAATTGTATGTGATGAAAAATTTTTACTTCTGAGCTAGAAATACACTGGTGTGTGTGAAGTTTTAATATTTAACTGTTTAGGTGAACTGAGTGTAGGATCCAACTTAACATCCAAAACCCTTTCTGAATGACATTTGTTGATCATAAGTATGGTGGTATTTAGTTTGGTAACAAGAATTCTCACAAAAGAGTCCTTTGATTTATGTAATTTTTGTAATTTTTTTTAGTCGATGGGACAAAATTAGGAACTAAAGTGGATCGACCTTCAATTTCTGATCCACGAGAAACCCGTGCTAAGCTGGCATCCTTGCAACCAGACACTAAGTATCGAATCACTATCAGAGCAACAACTAGCAAAGGTCAGGGGGAACCTTACTACATTGAAGCTAGCACTAGCGAAGAAGCTGAGAGTGGTAAGTAAGGTTGGTAGATAAGCAGAGAGAGAGGATGGTTACATTGGTTGTAATGCTATATTATTGCTCTTTAATATTTAAGGCACAGACTTCTTTAACATTTAGATGAAAATAATATCACATTTAACATGTAAAGATACAGCAACTCCTGAAAACTGTTTTTATGGTACCACATTTATACTTATAGATTTTTATATAGATAGTTTTATATCTGTAGCTCCTGACATGCCCGAGTTCATCTGGTCTCGACTTCCTGATGAAGAAGGAAAAGCAGGTGTTGAAGTTACGTGGGTTCCTGCTGTTGAGGGTCATCCAGGCAGTCACTTCTATGTACAGTACAAACGTAAAGGTGAACAACTGTAATACAATGACAATAAATTGTCTTTTAGGTAGTCGCTTGAAATGTGTGTATAGTTGTTAGTAATGTTAGCTTTTGGAAGGATAGATTTTATGTTTTTTAAAAACTTCAACAAACAGTAATTTACATTCAGATCTTAAAAACACTGATGAAACAGGTAGATGAACATTATTAAAATTTTTGAGAAAGAATGTGAAACATTTATAAAAATCTAGTGTACACTTTATGTAAGTGACCTATAGAAATTAGCAATGAATTTCCATATTAAAGAACAGATTGTTTAGTGACTCTGTTGAAGAGACAACCTATGTGAACCAACAGTAGGCTACCATATTAAGGAACAGATTGTTTACTGACCGAGTGGGACAGGCATGTTAACCTACACAAACCAAGAGTAGGCTAGTACATTATTGAACATGTTGTCCTACTGGGTCAGTAAACAATCTGTTTCATAATTTACTAGCCTACTCTTGGTTTATGTAGGTTGTATATCCTACTGGGTCAGTAAACAATCTGTTTCATAATTTACTAGCCTATTCTTGGTTTATGTAGGTTGTATATCCTACTGGGTCACTAAACAATTTGTTCCATTGTGTACTAGCTTGCTGTTCGTTCATGTGAGTTAACAAATTGTTTGCTGACCCAGTAGGACAGACAATCTGCATGAAACAACAGTAGGCTAGTACATTATGGAACAGATTGTTTATTCACCCATGATGACAGATAACTTACATGAATCAACTATAAACTACTACATTAAACTTTTCTTGATCAGAAAGCTTGTTCTTGTATCAAGCTCTCATTTGCATATGAAATTTCAGAATGTAAAAATAATACTTGTAATTGTTTTTGAGGCATTTCAACCAGAAAATATTTGAGAATTTTTGTTTCATCATTTTTCAAAACTTTCATTTTGTTTATTTCTCAAATAAAAATGCAGAGTTTGTTCCATCATTCATTTCTGTATTTTTCTGAGGAGTTTCAGCTGTAAAAAAGGAAACTTATTAATTTCTTGAGATTTTGCTGGCCCTTCTTTCCATAATAAAGGCTATTGTTTGCTAAGAAACTATCATCCCTTAAGAACATAATTATTAATGACTTATATCTCTTATTATTTTGTTCTGTTTTTGTTAGTTTTGGATAGAGCAGAATCTAAATAGTTTACATCAATGTAGTGAAGATAATGTTGGGGAGCAGCTATATATATATATACGTGTAAAGAGAAGGATATATACTATCACTTTACTAGGAATAAATGATAGATCCAACAATTTCTGAAAGTTTCTTTGGATGTTATTTTTATATCTGACAGCTTTTGGCACAGGGGTATGTCTGTGGACATAAAACTAGAAATCAGGTTTTGATACACAAGCACAGATAGGTTAGGTTTAGCTTATATGATAAGCACAACAAAACATTCAAATGACTCAAACCTTTACTCAGTGAATATTGTTGTTAAGTTCAGCATATTCAAACAACAAACATAAATAAAATAATGTACTACTTATCAAATAATAAATTTACAAAAACAAAAAATTACTTGTGAAACATTAATAAACTAGTAACATGTTGTGTTACCTGAGATAATGAGATATGTACACACACATGCATCAGTAACTGTTACATTACTTGATGGTTCAACCACCCCAAAGAGTACCACCCTCTTTAGGAGAGATGAAAATTATACATATCTTTGACGAATATAATTACTTGTATGAGTTGTATAATATAGAAAGTCAAATTGTATGGTAATATACAAGTTTTCTTTTTCCATAGGAGAAAATCAATGGGAAAGCACAGTAATGGAAGAAACACAAGACACACTTGCAGTGAAAGGCTTAGAGAGAAGTACACTGTATGAGATGAGAGTTGTGGCTGTTGATGGACGGTTCCAGACTCCTAGCAAAGTAGAAGAGATTGAAACTGGAGGTTTAGGTACTGAATACAGTAACTCCATGGCATAACTGTTGTATGTTATTAGAAGCAACTCAAACATAATGATCCTTCTCTTTAGACTACATATCATAACTTATATGTAAATTTTATTTCACTAAAGGAAGTTATATTTTAAGGATAGGTATATGATTGTCATGTATTATATAGGTTTTTAGTAGTAATGAGAAATCGTTAATGGAAGCTTCTAGTAAAATATTATTGCAGGCCATCACTTATTATATCCATATGCACGATTTAAGGTAATAGATTTTTCTCCAAGAATATCAATAAATCAGGAATAAAAATAAAGTTTCAGTCAAGGGCCACAATTTTAAGAACAGTAACTTTTTAGTACCTAAAACAAAGTGTTAAAAATGAGATTGTATGTTGAGCAAAATGATTTAAATGTGATTATAGAAACACATTGTCACTTGCAGAAGTTTTAGGTGTGTAACATTGTTTCTTTCCACACAGCAGTAGCAGCTCCAACATCTACAGATAGCGTAGCTACTGCTGCCTGGTTCATCGGTATGATGTGTGCCATTGCATTGTTGTTATTGCTGCTTATTATTGTGTGTCTGATCAAGCGAAACCGGGGAGGTAAATATTCTGTCCATGAGAAGGAGGCAGCACAAGGCCAAGACCTTGACTATCCTGATGATGGTGGCTTCAATGAGTACAGCAAACCGTAAGTACTGTACTATAATTAGCACCACGTTTGACAGTAACATATTTTAACTGATCATGGGTCCCTAAGGAGAACCTGAAGTATTCTACAGTTGTTTAGAGTTAAATACAAGTCCTTTCTTGTGTCCTCTCAAAATCATATTTTATTTATATCTTTAGTGTTTCTTAATGCACATATTGAAATTCAGATTTGTATTGTTTGTTTAATATCTAGTATCTTTCCCAGTCACTATTATAAAGTCATACCAGGTTTAGATAAACAAGTGATTTTCTTTGTATTTTACTGGATGTGTGCCTTTATTTTGGAACAAATGTTTGAGAACGATTTATAATGAATATTGCATGCTTCAGACCTAGTAATGAGAATCCTCAAGCTGGCAGTCGAACATCTCTGAACAGTAGTCTGAAGGGTCCAGAGAGTGAAACAGACAGCATGGCTGAATATGGGGAAGGAGAGGCTGGCCAGTTTACAGAGGATGGGTCATTCATTGGGCAGTATGGAGCAAAGAAAAGAAAGAACAAGAATCAACTTCTCCTTCAGCTTTGGCCACATTTGTTTAGGGCCTCTTTTACTGTTTGGTTTTATTGAATACCTTAAGAAGAGACAGTCTGTGTGATGATTTGTCCAGGCCAGCTGCCTGGACTTGTGGTTGTTGAAAAAAAAATCAGTTTTTTAGTAAAACCTAAGTAGGCAGCTTTATCTTTTAAATTTTAATTGTGAAAACAAAATTTATCTTATCGTGAAGTTTTGTGTGTCAATCCAGTGTTTCTTTTCTTTGAATTGCTAAAATCAAACTACTATGGCTTAAGGATGTACATTGTTTTCATTGACAGAGAAGCACAAATATAATTCCTTTTTCTTGTTCTAGCACAGATTAAGTTGTAAATGACACAGAATTCTCTAACATCAGGACTAAAGTTGATATGAAATAAAGAAATGTTTCAGCCATTAGTTAATGTGACATATTTTAGCTTACACGATCTACAGCTAGAGATGTATTATATAAGTATATATATATATATATATATATATATATACATATATTATCTATATACATGTACTATGGTTGGTGCAGACATAGTTGGCCACCTTTCATGTGTATAATTTTCTGTAGTTAAGTTTGCTGGAGTCATGTTTGTTTTTTAGGAAAGGTCCTTTTTTTTAGTATTAAATGTCTGATGAAAAGTGTGTGATATGAAACTCATTGTGGCCTTTTAATATGTCATTATGTTTTTATAGCCAGAGTGCTGAGTTTTACTGGATCGTATTATTTATACGCTTGTTGATCGTGTAGCTTGCCTTTTAAAAATGCTTATTTCCCCAAAACACTCAAGATTTGGCAAGCACATACCTCATCATACACTAATCAAACTTTGTTAGTGGTCACATTGCCATTTCAGTGTTTATCTGGCAGAAGTTGCATTGTTTGTGATATGCTTATATACTTTGAGCAGACCTTGTAACTGTAACTTTTTAAAAAGGTGTAAGTGGCCAGTACAAATTTTGACTAGAATTTTGTGTTTTATATTAAGTTTCATGGCACTACATTAACGTCGTCTTGTGACTTGGCTTTTGAGTTGTGTTCTCGTGTTTGTGTTTTGTACCTATGTTTTCATTCCTGGCTTGAAAGAATGTGAATCATTTTATTTGTAGAAGGTCCTGTTATTTCTCTGTAAATCAGGTTCAGGCAAGAAATTTGGGTTCACGTGAACTGTCAACTTTCTCCTCTCCTAGTATAAGCTAGGTTTCAATATCTGTAGACGTAGCGTTCTACTGGTAGTAATATAGGACTGTTTCTAGGTGTAACCTTCTTCCATTGTACACTGAAGCCAGAAACTGCTGTTTTATTAACAGAAAATAAAGGATAACTTCATCCTCAGAACCTTGTATGTGATAATTCTTTACTAAAAGTTTGTTTACCAAAATACATTATATTTAGATTAAATTTAATGGCAAAAAGATAGTTATCTGATGTCTGATAATCACTGTATAAAAGTAATGTGAAAGCCATCTGTTAAAGGCATAAACTTCATTTAAACTGTGTTACATCAAATCAAAAAAGCTGAATGAAAGTGGGGAATAAACATCTCCATTGAAAACTATCTTACAGAAATGTACACCACATATAATTTATTCATAATAGCACAATAAATTATAATATTTTCTTGCAAATCAAAGGTAACAGCAGCTAGTGTGTTAGAGAATTTCATATATAATTCATGATTGAAACTTGCAAAGTTTTGATTGTATAAATTACCTTTGTTTTTACCAGAAATCACATTTTACTAATGCATGGTATTACTTAGGCAGAATATTTAATTGAGCTAAAATTCCTAACACGCATATTTAAGAATTGACTTTTGCTGCTCATGGTATTTAAGCTAATTTATTTCATCTCAGAAAAAAATATTTATGTATTTAATGTCAGTTCAGCATAATGTATTATAAGACTATGCTTATATTTCATTTTTCTATGACATCTTTTTTCTTTCACCATATTAGTGAAGTATACCTTTTAAATATATCTGTTTATCAGTTTATTTATGAATTCATTGTAAGTCTCTTTAAATTAGTTAACTATTTTTTCCATGTAATCACAGATCACCATTATAAAGTGATTGTTTTACTAATTTTTTCTAATATTAACTGGAGAAACATGATTATTAACATGTATAATGGATAACC
The DNA here is from genome assembly GCF_004210375.1 of Tachypleus tridentatus. NCBI lineage: Eukaryota > Metazoa > Arthropoda > Merostomata > Xiphosura > Limulidae > Tachypleus > Tachypleus tridentatus. Next base: position 11,832,108 of record NC_134836.1, on the reverse strand, counting down.
TGTTTCTGGTTTATATCTTTTAGTACTTCCAAGCGTCAATAGGAATGATACATTTTTTCATACTTTCATTTGCTTTTATTGAACCAAAAACTCTTTCAGTGTTGCAAAACAAATCCATTTTGTTTATTGTTAAATGACAGTATGAAGGAAAAAGAAATTCAGATCCAAAAAATATTTATAGCAGCCAATCCCTCTGAGTAAAATCAGATACCTTTTCAACAACACAATCATCCTTAAGCTGATATAAAAATGAGGGAAATTTTATATTCACCAGTCACTTTGAAGTAGATTATAAATACTGCTCATTAAGAAAGTATATAAGGTCAATGTTTCCATCTGTTTTGTTATGACATTCCTAATAACCTTATTAGTTGCTGACTGCAAAACCCTTCTTTGTGGAAGGTAATAACTAACTCACTTAGTTGTCTAAGTACTTGTGTCTGTAAACTTAAAATCAAAATTTATTTTAAAAAATGGAAAAGTGCTACCTTATTTCAGAGTGGTTTTTATTCCCCTTCTCAAACAAATTTTCTGAAACAAAATAACTCTGGAAAAGATACAATAATAAAATCTGGTAAATTCTGGGTGATGGATGCTAATACACATGGTTCATCTTTATAGCAAGATGTATGAAAATAAGTATATAACTGTTTGAAATAATCTTCACTGTTGTAAAAAATAGTATCTATATTAAAAACGTTACAATAAAAAAGATCTGTTAACAAAGATAAGAGGTATATATAATAATGAGGGTTTTGGGAAACAAATATTGCTGTTATCCCAACTTAAGATACATTTCTTTAACCAGCTAATGCAACAGGTGTTCCCTATCTGATGAGAGTTATGAGAAATAAATATTACTGTTATCCAACTTAAGGTTAGTTTCTGTAAACCAGCTAATACAACAGCTATTCTCTGTCAAAGATGCTTTTAAGAAAACATTTAATTTTGAGTAAACAGGTAATTTTAGAAACTAGTGGTAATGACTTAATATACATTTGTGTTTATTCAACAAGGCACTTAAAAAAAAAATAACTTAATTTTCATGTTTTAAACCATTCTAGCTGCAGCACTTTCTTTTCACATTTGTTTTTTCATTCAGGGTGAGCTTACTGCTGTCCATCGGGTGACCTCCCAAAAGGTCACTTTCTTCTTGCATCTTCTCCACCAAGTATCTAAATCATAAACTTGGATACTCAGTTACTTTTAATTACTATAAGAAAACTTATACCAGACTCATAGAGCAAGAGACATCTATGCAACAAATATTTTGATAACATCTGTGTTTTTGTGTGATATTTTTATAGGGCTAGTCTAAAACACTAATTCCTGGCCATCATAGCAAACTGTACAAATTTCATGAGTATTGGAAAAGCATGATAGTGTTTATCATATCTTACTGAAATAAAGGAAAACAGTATATCCAGATGTACGAGTAACAGGGAATGTCTTTGAAGGGTATAAGGTTAAATTCAAGGTTTCTTTCACATTGTTATGATGGAAGACGTACTTACCTCATGGAATCATCTACCATTGATCCTTCTTTAGCTGATACTTCTGTCCAGCTTAGAAAACCACTTTCCTGGTACAATGCCTCCACCTCTTCTGGCATGACCTGCCTGTCTGAAAGATCACACTGAAACATCAGAAAGTGGAAGTTAGTCTTAGTGGACGAGTAGCATTATCCATTCATGTGATTCTGTGCTGTGCATTTACCATAGAACCTTTATGATTTTTATTGAAATTGAAATTTTTATGAGATGACACTCAAATTGCATTTCTTATATTTGTCAACCAACATGACATTCTTCAGTTAGTTATTGCAATCAAGTTTAGACATCTTAGACAACACTGGCAAACATGCATAGCTTATGGCAATCACGTATGTAGCTGCAGTGAAAGCTGCAGTTTCTACGTGATAAGATGAATATCATCAGTCTCCATTGTGTTAAAAAAACTGTACAGTTAACTTCACTTAATAAAGACAAACCTGCAAAAGAATTTTTTCCAGGAAATAATGGACCACAAAAAAATGAAAATGTAACAAATGAACAAAATAGAGTTTTCAAGTAATGTGAAAATATAAGAATTAAAGTCCCATAGCACTTGATTTAATTCAGAAGTCTAAACAAACAACATGGGATGTTTGGACACATGGAGAAGTCTAAACGAACAACATGGGATGTTTGGACACATGGAGAAGTCTAAACGAACAATGTGGGATACTTGGGTATATGGAGAAGTCTAAACAAATATTGTGGGATTGGTTGGTTGGTTTAGTGTTTTATGGCACAAAGCAGCTACGCTATCTGCGCCAAACATCTGGTAAAAAGTTAAAATTAAAGTAAATTTAGTAAAATTTATAAAAGGAAATTAAGGTAAAACAAAACAAAGTTAAAAAATAAATAAATAGTATAAAACCAATGTTTACATCTAGTCTACAGCGGTAAGAGAAAAACTACAGTAATACAAGTTGTGAAGGACTTTCTGTAGCATAATTATAATTATCATAACTCGCCAGGAGGACTAACAGGTAGGTTCAAAAACCACCGTCAGTCACCTAAAGTTGGCCTTTCCAGTCCTGGTTCCAAGTTATTTGACGTTATGGCCATTATCATTAAAAGTTTTAAGAGGCTTGTAGTAAAATTTTAATTATAACTCACCAGGATGACTAACGGGTAGTTCAAACAGCAGCGTTAGTCACCTGAAGTTGGCCTTTCCAGTCCTGGTTCTAGTTATTTGACGGTACGGCCATTTTCTAATTTCAAATCGAACTAGATGGACTTTGATTCTTAAAATGGAATCACATTAAAAAGGTCTAATATATAAATTAAAAAACAAACAAACTTAAATACCATTAAAAAGATTAATGACTTTTAAAAACTAAAAACATTTCCAAGGTGGACAGTGCCACCATCACCAATAACACTGTCTAACGTTATGGATAAACATTGAGACAGAACATGTTTAAAATGGTGTCGTCGTTCAGTCATAATGACGGCAAGACAGTAAAATGTGGCTTAATGTGACTTGAATGTTACACAGACAACACATTGGTGCATCAGTCCCAGATAAAAGAAAACGATGAGTTAAAAAACTGTGACCAATGCGTAGTCTGGTTAGAACAACTTCCTCTTTCCGATCCTTACAGAAGCAAGACGGCCAAAGTCAAAAAAGGGTTTTATTTGGAAAAGCTTGTTTTCACGTTGCCCACTCCAAGTCGACCACCAACTGGCATAAAGCCGAGCCTTGAATACAGGACCACAGTCCATGTATGGAACAGGCACAGCGGTGGTAGTGCCAGAGCAGGTAGATTTAGCTGCAGTGTTGGCGAGATCATTCCCGTGAATTCCAATGTGGTCCGGTATTTAGAAAAACTGGATAAAAGTAGATGTTGAAGAGAAATGGGCCAGTCAGTTTTGAATATCGGCGAGAACAGGGTGTAAACTAACGTTAAGTGATTCCAGGGCCAGTAGAGAACTAAGCAAGTCAGTATAAATAGTGCAGTTTGAGTACTGCTTAGCTTCTATGTGATCCAGGGCAAGAGAAATGGCGTACAGTTCAGCAGTGAACACAGAAGCTTTAGAGGGGATTCTGCACCACCGAACCACAACAAAGCATGGCAGAGCCCACATAGTCACCTGATTTCAAATCATCTGTATAAATAGGAATGAAAAGATGGTTCGAAAGATGTTTAGCAAATAACAGACAGTATTTCCAATTGGGAGTATCTGTTTTTCTCAGATGACCTAAAGATAGGTCAGATTTGGGGACTGTAAGAAGCCATGGTGGGATGGGCTGACCAGTGGATACATCAATGTTAACCAAGGACAGATCCAATTTATCCAACTGCGATATGAAGGCCAAAAGGAACAATGGTAGATCGTCTATTCTGAAAAAGTATGGCCCACCGAGGAAGAGAAACACAACCCCAGGTGGGATGCTTTGGTAAGGAACGAGGTTTCAAAGAATATAGTAAAGACAGTTGCAAATGGCAGTGATGCAAAGAAGGTTCATGAGACTATATTTAAGCTCTGAACTGGGGAAGTGCAGAAAGCCCTGGTGCAGAGTCGAAGTTCTTGATGATGAATGGGGTCCGAGATCTTGGCAGAACCAAAGACCAGTGACCCATAGTCGAGTTTCAGTTGAATAAGATCACGATATATCTTTAGTACAGAGCATCAATCCGCTCCCCAAGTGGTGGAAGAGAGGACACAGAGGATGTCCAGTGCTCTTGTACATTTGACTCGTAGCTGCTTGATGTGTGGTATGAAGGTCAGCTTACGGTTAAAGATAAGCCCCAAGAACTTTGTTGCAAGGACCAGAGGCAGCACAACTTCACCAATACGGAGTTCAGGATCAGAGTGAATACCTCGTCAGCGGCAAAAGTGCATGCAAACGGTTTTAGAAAGAGAAGTTAAAGTTGTTTGCTGAGGAACACTTCAGTAAACGATTGAGGGAAGTCTGTAGCTGCTGCTCAATATACCTCATGTTTGACGACTGACATAAGATGTGCAAGTCGTCGACGTACAGCCCATTTGCAACAGTAAAAGGGAGTTGTTCAGTGATGGCATTAATCTTTATACTGAAAAATGTGACACTCAAAACACAGCCCTGAGGGACTCCAAATTCCTGTACTAAAGAATGGGAAAGTTTCGAACCCACACAAACTTGGAATCTCCTGTCCATTAAAAAACATTAATCGAAAAGGGTAAATGGCCACGTAACCCATATACATGGAGGTCTCGCAAAATGCCATACCTCCATGTTGTATCATAAGCCTTCTAAATGGCAAAGAATATTGATACAAGATGTTGTCGTTTGAGAAACGCTTCTTTGATTGATGTTTCAAGCCGAATCAGGTGGTCCATGATAAAGCGCTGTTGTCAGAACCCACACTGGGAGGGCGAGTGGAGGTTCTTTGATCCGAGGAACTAAACAACACGAGCATTAACCATCCTCTCTAAGGTCTTACACAGACAGCTTGTCAAAGCAATTGGATAGTAGTTTGAACGAATCTTGGGATCCTTCCCAGGCTTAGAGAAAGGTAGGGCAATAGCCTTGCGCCAGGTATCAGGAAAAACATTCTCCTGCCAGCTCCGGTTAAAAACAATAAGAAGAATAGCAAGAGAAGCAGAAGATAGATGGCACAACATTTCATAGTGTACATCATCAGGTCCGACCGATGTACTGCCAGACCAACAAAGGGCCAGTTTGAGTTCCACCAGTGTAAAGGGACGATTATGATCATAGAGACAATCAGCTCGAATGGAAAGAGGCGATCGCTTTTCCTGAGTCTTGATGGCTAAGAGAGTGGAGGAAGAAGCAGAAGTACTAGATACCCGGCAAAAGTTTTTACCTAGAGTATCTGCGATACTTTGGGTATTAGCTAATTCCTTGCCATCAGAGAGCAAGATCGAGAGAGGGACAGAAATGTATTACTCACTGATCTTTCGAACCTTATCCCATATGACTTTTGAACTGGTAGTAGAAAATATGCTGGTTGTGAACTTAATCCGAGATTCCTTCTGACTTTGACTTCTTACCCACCAAGCATGTGTATGGGCCTGCTGGAAAGCGATGTAGTGCGAGAGTGTGGGATACCTACGTAAATTATCCCAGGTACATTCTTTAGCCTTCTGTGCCAAGTGGCATAATTCCATCATGGACGAAGATATCGTGGAAAACGTGTCGAGGTTTCAGGAATACATTTAGCAGCTGCCTGTATAATACAGTCAGTCAATGCTACCGCACAGTCGTCTATTGATGGTTTACAGACGATGGCAGGATCAAGTTCTGTGAGAGCAGTGAAATAGAGCCAATTGGCTTGATCCAGCTTCCATTGGGGCACACGGGTCGGGTGGCATCGACCACGGCTAGTCTCTCTCAAAATTATAAGAAAATGATCACTGCATCATGGATTATTGTCAAACCTCTATGAAAATGGGAAAATAGTGAAGGGGAGCAAACCGAGATCAATAGCAGTGAAGGATTGACTAGGTGCATGAAAATAAGTAGAAAAACCACTATTGAAAAGAGAAAGCTTGTGATCAGAGAGCATACGCTCTACGGAGCGACCCCTCCCATCAATATCAGCACTTCCACAGAGGAGATGATATCCACCAAAGTCCCCCAGGATTAAAAATGGAGACGGCAACTGTTCAATGAGAGCATCAAGGTCTGATTGATCATAGGTCTCTCCAGGCGACAGGTAGAGAGAACAAACATTGATGGTACCTCCAAAGAAAACACGGGTGGCTACGGCCTTCAAGGGTGTGTCGAATGGCAAAAACAGGGTGGGCACATTCTGATCAACCAACAGTGCCACCACTCCATGCACTTGTCCATCACACAGCCTGTCATTTCTGTACAAAGAAAACCGCCAAAAGGTGACTTTATCGGCAGGTTTCAGAAATGTTTCCTGTAAGGAAAGACATACAGGATGGTAGAAAACATCAATTTTGATGTCATCCAAATTAAAACGTAAACCTCGACAGTTCCATTGTATCAAGGGTGTCCATTTTTATTTATGTGTAGGCGAATTGGGTGGAGAACCTTTCTGTTTACGACCATATCTTTTGTCTTTATTGTTTTCATTCGAGGTAAGAGGATTCCAGCGACTGAGGACGTGAACAAATAATAGTTTTGCATCTTGGGGTGGGAGAAGTAAATGTACCCGAGGAAATTCCCTTACCCGGAACCAAAGGAAGTGAATCTTGGGATTTGCTGGAATGTATCTTTGGGACAGAGATGAGTGTTGAAGAGATGGGTCCTTCTAGTCCCTTCTAAATTAAAAAGGGAGACACTTGCCCTAAAGATTTGTCTGAAAGAGAATGTAGTATAAGGAAATGAGGTACAACAGGTGTTACAGATGTTGAAGATTGCTTCTCAGAATCTTCAAGACGTGGTCGTTTACCTATAGACTGCTTTTTCACTATTTTGTTTACGATTTTATTTGGAGGTTCCATAATAAAAAAAGAAATATTTCGGTGCTCACTGACCCCATCCACCATGGAGCCCTACGAGGGGACACACTACAATGTCAAACAAGGACATCCAACACTGGTACTTGGTTGACCCTAACCAAAGTGGACCAGCCGATTGACCCAAGGGGGGCCGTCCCAAGGCCGTCCGTCTACAGGAATTCAAGGTCAAAGTGGTGTGTTAGGGTTGGACCCCTCAACCATCAGGATCCTCTCCTCCCCTTCACGGGTCACCACGCACGGCAAACACATGGGTGAATGTTTAGATCCCAGAGAAAGTAAACTGAAAGAACAGAACCTTCCCTGGTAGCCCCCCTTACCACGTACAGGAATCCACACCGAGTGGAACAGTGTGGGATGTTGGGGTATATGGAGAAGTCTAAACGAACAATGTGAGATGTGTGGGTATATGGAGAAATTTAGATAAACAGTGTGTGATGTTTGGGTATGTGGAAAAGTCTAAATAAACAGCATGGGGTGCTCGAGTATATGTTTAATGCTTTGTTATGACTAGTAGAAGTAACTAATATGGTTAACACTTTCTGTCATAACTAATATAAGTAACTAATATGGTTAACACGTTATGTAACAACTAATATAAATAACTGATATCATTAACACTTTAGTTAGACTTTCCATTGAATATTAATATTTACAAAGATAAGACACCTTGTTAGCTAAAAGTAAACATGGTAAAGGACTTCCATCGGCCTTTTCACACTTGGCATCAACGTCTTTCTTCCACTTGAGAGCATTATTAAATGTCTTTCTGTTGGTCAAATCAAACATGATAACACAGCCATGAGCATCCTTGTAATAGACTCGTGTCATCCAGGTAAATCGTTCTTGACCTAGTGTGTTAATGGTCAATATAAGTGGTCAGTTTTACAATAGAAATCTTGTATTTAATACTTTACAGACTCAGTTTCAATATGTGTGATGGTCATAGCAACATGATGAACCATTCAGTCATCATTTAATTAGAATAAACCAAGAGTCCCTGTTTATACTTAGTCTATCACTTCTAAATAAGGGACATCAAGTGCACATGGACTACAGATAGGTTTTTGTAAGGTTTTTGAAACTTAGTGTTTGTAAGTCATCACAGATTTGGTGGAGAAACTATTGTGTATTTATATTTTACAGATTTCACATTAGGTTATTTCGAATCTGTTTTTACTCATAGCATCGTAGAATCTTATTCTTATCTACATCTGTTACGTGTAACATGTTTCCTGTTAAACTCTTATCTTTCAAATGCACCTGTATGGTAGATAGACCTAAACCACATTGTATTCCTGTGTTAAATTGAATGAAAAATATTGATTGTAACGGACATAATTAGACCTTGTGGTCTAACTATAACATACCCCTTATAAAAGTGTGGGAAAATGTCAATATCAACACATATGAAAACTTATTACCTTAGCTAATAACACAATAGTAGATGTGTTGTGTAAAAAACAAACATCTATACCAACACGTATGAAACGACTTACCTTATTTAATAATTTTATAGTAGATATGTTGGAAATGACGTGTAGATGAAATATGACAAGTTGCAAAACACACAGCTGGTTTATCAATGGTGAAAGTTTTCTGTGTCCTTCTATACAACTAGTTTAACACTGTAGACAGTATTCTGTGTCTCTCTACACAACTAGTTTAATACTGTAGACAGTATTCTGTGTCTCTCTACACAACTAGTTTAATACTGTAGACAGTATTCTGTGTCTCTCTACACAACTAGTTTAATACTATTGACACCTTTCTCTGTTTTCCTCTAGAGTTAGTCTAACACTGCACTGTATAGAACCTTCTGTGTTTGTACCTCTAAAACATGTTATCATCATTGACTGATAACCTTCTGTGTCTGCACCTCTAAAACATGCTATCATCATTGAATGATAACCTTCTGTGTCTGCACCTCTAAAACATGTTATCATCATTGAATGATAACCTTTTGTGTCTGTGTCTCTAAAACATGTTATCGTCATTGAATGATAACCTTTTGTGTCTGTGTCTCTAAAACATGTTATCATCATTGAATGATAACCTTCTGTGTCTGTACCTCTAAAACAAGTTATCATCATTGACTGATAACCTTCTGTGTCTGTACCTCTAAAACATGTTATCATCATTGACTGATAACCTTCTGTGTCTGCTCCTCTAAAACATGCTATCATCATTGAATGATAACCTTCTGTGTCTACACCTCTAAAACATGTTATCATCATTGAATGATAACCTTTTGTGTTTGTGTCTCTAAAACATGTTATCGTCATTGAATGATAACCTTTTGTGTCTGTGTCTCTAAAACATGTTATCCTCATTGAATGATAACCTTCTGTGTCTGCACCTCTAAAACATGTTATCATCATTGAATAATAAACTTTTGTGTCTGTGTCTCTAAAACATGTTATCATCATTGAATGATAACCTTCTGTGTCTGCACCTCTAAAACATGTTATCATCATTGAATGATAACCTTCTGTGTCTGCACCTCTAAAACATGTTATCATCATTGAATGATAACCTTTTGTGTCTGTGTCTCTAAAACAGGTTATCATCATTGACTGACAACCTTCTGTGTCTGTGTCTCTAAAACATGTTATCATCATTGACTGACAACCTTCTGTGTCTGTGTCTCTAAAACATGTTATCATCATTGACTGACAACCTTCTGTGTCTGTGTCTCTAAAACATGTTATCATCATTGACTGACAACCTTCTGTGTCTGCACCTCTAAAACATGTTATCATCATTGAATGATAACCTTATGTGTCTGCACCTCTAAAACATGTTATCATCATTGAATGATAACCTTCTGTGTCTCTAAAACATGTTATCATCATTGAATGATAACCTTTTGTGTTTGTGTCTCTAAAACATGTTATCATCATTGAATGATAACCTTCTGTTTCTGCACCTCTAAAACATGTTATCATAATTGAATGATAACCTTCTGTGTCTGTGTCTCTAAAGCATGTTATCATCATTGAATGATAACCTTCTGTGTCTGCACCTCTAAAACATGTTATCATCATTGAATGATAACCCTTTGTGTCTGTGTCTCTAAAACATGTTATCATCATTGACTGACAACCTTCTGTGTCTGCACCTCTAAAACATGTTATCATCATTGAATGATAACCTTCTGTGTCTGCACCTCTAAAACATGTTATCATCATTGAATGATAACCTTCTGTGTCTGCACCTCTAAAACATGTTATCATCATTGAATGATAACCTTCTGTGTCTGCACCTCTAAAACATGTTATCATCATTGAATGATAAACTTTTGTGTCTGTGTCTCTAAAACATGTTACCATCATTGAATGATAACCTTCTGTGTCTGCACCTCTAAAACATGTTATCATCGTTGAATGATAACCTTCTGTGTCTCTAAACCATGTTATCATCATTGAATGATAAACTTCTGTGTCTGCACCTCTAAAACATGTTATCATCGTTGAATGATAACCTTCTGTGTCTCTAAACCATGTTATCATCATTGAATGATAAACTTCTGTGTCTGCACCGCTAAAACATGTTATCATCATTGAATGATAACCCTCTGTGTCTCTAAAACATGTTATCATCATTGAATGATAACCTTCTGTGTCTCTAAAACATGTTATCATCATTGAATGATAACCTTCTGTGTCTGCACCTCTAAAACATGTTATCATCATTGAATGATAACCTTATGTGTCTGCACCTCTAAAACATGTTATCATCATTGAATGATAACCTTCTGTGTCTCTAAAACATGTTATCATCATTGAATGATAACCTTCTGTTTCTGCACCTCTAAAACATGTTATCATAATTGAATGATAACCTTCTGTGTCTGTGTCTCTAAAGCATGTTATAATCATTGAATGATAACCTTCTGTGTCTGCACCTCTAAAACATGTTATCATCATTGACTGACAACCTTCTGTGTCTGTGTCTCTAAAACATGTTATCATCATTGACTGACAACCTTCTGTGTCTGTGTCTCTAAAACATGTTATCATCATTGAATGATAACCTTCTGTGTCTGCACCTCTAAAACATGTTATCATCATTGAATGATAACCTCCTGTGTCTGCACCTCTAAAACATGTTATCATCATTGAATGATAACCTTCTGTGTCTGCACCTCTAAAACATGTTATCATCATTGAATGATAAACTTTTGTGTCTGTGTCTCTAAAACATGTTATCATCATTGAATGATAACCTTTTGTGTCTGTGTCTCTAAAACATGTTACCATCATTGAATGATAACCTTCTGTGTCTCTAAACCATGTTATCATCATTGAATGATAAACTTCTGTGTCTGCACCTCTAAAACATGTTATCATCGTTGAATGATAACCTTCTGTGTCTCTAAACCATGTTATCATCATTGAATGATAAACTTCTGTGTCTGCACCTCTAAAACATGTTATCATCATTGAATGATAACCCTCTGTGTCTCTAAAACATGTTATCATCATTGAATGATAACCTTCTGTGTCTCTAAAACATGTTATCGTCATTGAATGATAACCTTTTGTGTCTGTGTCTCTAAAACATGTTATCATCATTGAATGATAACCTTCTGTGTCTGCACCTCTAAAACATGTTATCATCATTGAATGATAACCTTCTGTGTCTGCACCTCTAAAACATGTTATCATCATTGAATGATAACCTTTTGTGTCTGTGTCTCTAAAACATGTCGTCATCATTGACTGACAACCTTCTGTGTCTGCACCTCTAAAACATGTTATCATCATTGAATGATAACCTTCTGTGTCTCAGTGATGACGAGAAACCCACTTGTTGAGAAATTTATATGCAAAAACGGCTCGTTTGGGCTGAGAAAACACTTTACATAAAACGTTGTTCGCTCTTTTATGTAAAGTGTTTTCTCAGCCCAAACGAGCCGTTTTTGCATATAAACCTTCTGTGTCTGCACCTCTAAAACATGTTATCATCATTGAATGATAACCTTCTGTGTCTGCACCTCTAAAACATGTTATCATCATTGAATGATAACCTTTTGTGTCTGTGTCTCTAAAACATGTTATCATCATTGACTGACAACCTTCTGTGTCTGTGTCTCTAAAACATGTTATCATCATTGACTGACAACCTTCTGTGTCTGCACCTCTAAAACATGTTATCATCATTGAATGATAACCTTCTGTGTCTGCACCTCTAAAACATGTTATCATCATTGAATGATAACCTTTTGTGTCTACACCTCTAAAACATGTTATTATAATTGAATGACAACCTTCTGTGTCTGCACCTCTAAAACATGTTATCATCACTCAATGATAACCTTCTGTGTCTGCACCTCTAAAACATGTTATCATCACTGAATGATAACCTTCTGTGTCTGCACCTCTAAAACATGTTATCATCATTGAATGACAACCTTCTGTGTCTTCACCTCTACACAGTCAGTTTAACACTGTAGATAGTCTTTTGTGTTTGTTCCTTTAAAGTTTTTGTGGTTAAACAAGATGTATTAACGGGACAATATCAATGTTTTATTACACTCTACTGTGTTATGTACCTGCTTAATCTACTATGTTAAGCTTTTAATTATTATAAAACTTTAAAATATGCAATGAAAGATATCAATTTCGAATACAGAAAACTAAAATGTAGAAAATATTTAAAGAAACAAACTCTACGTAAAGTTACTATACATATATTTTTCTTTTTGCAATTATATCTTATAATACTTGTATTTACATTACCTGCAATGTCCCAGAGTTGTAGTTTTATGGTCTCAGTGTCCGAATATTTGATTACTTTCAAAGCAAAATCCACTAAATTCAAAGATAAGAAAAAAAAACAATAACCCACTCTGTAAAATAAAAAAAACATTACATTAACGTACCAGTGTTTGGGAATTAGACACTTTGTAAGCCTGAATAATTTATCTTCACAGTCAAGTTTAGAAACAAACTGTAAAATTATTTAGATACAGTACTTTAGAGATTACTTTAACATGTGATGAGCATGTGGAAGATACAGTTAAGTTTTTTTGTTTTTGAATTTCGCGCAAAGCTACACGAGGGCTATCTGCGCTAGCCGTCCCTAATTTAGTAGTGTAAGACTAGAGGGAAGGCAGCTAGTCATCACCACCCACCACCAACTCTTGGGCTACTCTTTTACCAACGAATAGTGGGATTTATCATAACATTGTAACGCTCCCACGGCTGAAAGGGCGAGCATATTTGGTGCGACGGGAATTCGAACCCGAATGCCTTAACCCTCCTGGCCATGCCGGGCCTAATACAGTTAGGATACGATCTGAAAAGTGTGAAATGCGAGCTAGACTAGAGAAGATGATATCTGATTTTTGAAGTTATCCATTTCTTAAGTTTATCTGTCTTTGTCAGCCAGTTTGTTCAATTTTATGAAAACTGAGTTTGATTTACAATGAAGGAGTAAGAATACATACGAGTTTTGAGGTAAATGTTTTTTAATAACATCTGACGAATTAGTAAAACTTAGAATTGAAAGAAATAAAACACTTTTGCTAACATGGAATGGATTGAGCTTTGTATTCTTACTTCTGCTAAATACTTTAAAAAGAGCACAACAAGGATCATTAAAACATCATTTCCCAACATATATTTTATAAAAACACATCTATATTTGATGGAATATTGTTCATAATTCTAACAAATCTCACAGTGACGAAATTACTAAAAATAATTTTAGTTTCTTAAAAATTGGGGCCTGGCATGGCCTAGCGCGTTAAGGTGTGCGCTTCGCAATCCGAGGGTCGCGGGTTCGCGCCCAAGTCGTGCCAAACATGCTCGCCCTCCCAGCCGTGGGGGCGTTATAATGTGACGGTCAATCCCACTATTCGTTGGTAAAAGAGAAGCCCAAGAGTTGGCGGTGGGTGGTGATGACTAGCTGCCTTCCCTCTAGTCTTACACTGCTAAATTAGGGACGGCTAGCACAGATAGCCCTCGCGTAGCTTTGTGCGAAATTCCAAAAAACAAACAAACAAACTTAAAAATTGGTTGAATAATATTATATTCTCCTTACCTCCGACTGTGCCTTTGTAATCGTTTTGAAAACATTATTTACATATCGTTGAACAAACGACGTCTTCCCTACTGTCGGATCGCCAACGATGATAACTTTGAATAATTTTTCTATTTGTCTAACGTTTTCTGAAAAATTTCAACCGTTTAACTTAACAAAAAATAATGTTGACATGTGAATGAAAAACAAAAATATGCATTGAAAGATGACGATATAGCAATGACATCATTGTGATAAAATAAATTAAGGCGATGCGGTGGGACTGTGACCGAAAAATAAACTGATGCAAATTATCTGTACTAATATATGACCTTACAATTTTTCCTTGCTTCTACTGACCAAAGACCCTATTATAGTTCACGGGATGTCGTGGAAAACGACCTCGCTGTAATTCATAGAATATAAGGACAATTACTTTACTGCAAGTCAAATAATATAAGGATAAGTCACCTTAATGTAACTCATAGAATATAAGGACAAATTACTTGTCTGTAATTCATAGAATATATAAGAACAAACTGCTCTACTCTATGTCATGGAATATAAGAACAAACTAATCCACTGTAACTCATAGAATATAAGGACAAATTACCTCACTGTAACTCATAGAATATAAGGACATATTACCTCACTGTAACTCGTAGAATATAAGGACAATTCTTGATGACGAGAGACCCACTTGAAAAAAAATGTATCTCAGAACGGCTGGTATGGATATTAACGCTTTACTAGTAAAGCAGAGAACAACGTTTCGACCTTCCTAGGTCATCTTAAGGCTAACAAAGAGAAAGTTTGATGATTCTCTTTCATCATAGGGAGAAGCTTTAACTTCCAAATATCATCTGCCAAAGTTGTGGAAGGCACTGCTTTCGTTTAACTTCTTGCATAACATGCAATATTACACCAACAAATATCTCTAGATACACAATAAAGGAACAATTCCAGCTAAAACAAAGTCAACAGTTTTCTGGACCACATGTTAAGTAAGAACTGCATTGACTCAGATAAACGAATAAGGTGGAAAATGCATAAAATGCAGTAATTGATAAAAAATTAACTACGATGGTTAGCATTCTTTTACTTTTAGTATCGGAAAATCTATTTTAATATTCTTGTTGCACTATATAAGAAAAACATACGACAGTCAGTATTCTTATCTTTGTCTTATCTGATTGACACGATAGTTAGTATTTTTATCTTTTTACTACCTGAAAAAAACATAGTGTAGTCAATATTATATTTTATTACATTAGGAAAATACACAGCACAATATAACGTTAAGTAGAGATGTAATGCTGGAGAGAGAAATCTGTTCACACTTTTCACACTTTGATTTAACATTAAGAAGCAATGTAATACCCAACAGAAGAGTCTTTCGTTTAGACTTCTTACAATCTGATTTATCATTTAAAAGCAGTATAGTACAGCTGTGTAGTTAGTGGTGTTCAAAACGCGCCGGTGTGTATTTATCTGGGATGGGTGGGTCTGAAGAATGAGGTAACTTCCTGAAATGAAACAGATTCGTGTTATAGCTGCATAAAGACATGTATTATCATGCGCAACCAGAGGCGTTGGCAGGTGTTTTTTTTAACAATAAAAATATTTATTACCATTAATGTTTTGTCAGTGTATTATATCCACTTTAACCCCTGGTGGTAACACCAATAAACCTTTATGTTCAGGTTATTTCTGTACTTTCTTGCACTAAGGAAGGTTTAGAGCTGATACTACCAGCAAATCTGGTACCTATATTTGCGTGGTTTTTTTGTTGCATTGAGTATAAGCAATGTTACTTTTTATTTCTGCTCTTAATGCTCACCTGGTGTCAAGAGATCAAATAGATGATCCATCTTCAGGCTGTCCTGGGTGTCAAATATTGTTCTAGAGCAGGGCTTTCCAACACGCGGCACGCGGGCTGCATGCGGCCCACGGCATGGTTTTGTGTGCCCCGCAAAGGTCTATTGAAAAATAACCTACTTTTATAATATTTTTTGTAGTGAAGGAATGAAACTTTTTGACTTGCGAGGTAAAAATGCATGAAAGCTCCGACTCATATTCAGTAATGAAATTTTCAAATTTATTTTGTGTGCACCTATATGTTTATTATTTATGCCTCTATAATTTTACAGTAATAACTTGATAGTAATAGCTTTTAAATCGTATTACATACACCTCGGCGTATTATACCATCATTCCCCCTGCTATACAAAGTAGACTCGCCCAGCTAGTGGTTGTTGCCAGTCTGTCCATTTGCTGTTGTGGAGGTTGACGTGTTGTAAATTATCACTGTTCAGTTCCATGGTAAATATAAACATGAGCAAATTTTTTAAGAAACATAAGATTGACAGTGAAAATATAGTGTACCAGGAACATCGGAAAATTGATTATTTAATTACAAACAATAACGGCAATTTGCAGTGTTTGGTTTGTATGCAAATTATACCAGTGCCCAAAGAATTTAATGTGAAAAGGCATTATTCAACGATGCATGAAGAAAAGTATAAAAAATATAAAGGAGAAATTCGAAAAGTTCAGATTGCGGATTTCAGCAAAAAATTAAAACAACAAACGAGTATGTTTAACAAGTTGCCAGAAAGCCAGACATCTGCTTTGAATGCTTTGTACATCGTTTTCCTTGAACTTGCAAGAGCAAAGAAATATTTTATTGATTGCAGTTTAATAAGTAAATGTGCTGTTGAAATAGCAAAGGTGTTTGGGATTGCCAAAATTGTTGAGAAATTTGAATCAGAGTCGATTCCCAACCAAACCATACAAAGGAGAGTCACTGATATGAGAGAACAATTAGAAAACTCAATTGTTGGATTGGTTGAAAAAGTACTTATTTCTCGCTTTATCGTGACGAAAGTACTGATCAAGCAGATGTAAGTCAGCTGTTAATATTTGTACGCATTATTCATTAAGATTTTTCAAGGAAAGAGGAATTATTGAACGTATGTGCTCTTCGTGAGACCACAAAATGAAAGGATATCTTCGAGGCAGTGAAAATTTCAGTTGATAAAATCGGAGGTTTCAATAATTGTTCAGCAATAGTGACAGATGGCGCACCTGTGATTATTGGAGAAAAAAATTAGGCTTTGTTGGTTTTCTTAGGGAAAATGAAGTAACTTGTCCAATATTTCATTTTGTTATTCATCAGGGAGCTTTGTGTGGGAAATCAGTGAAACAAAACAAAGTTTTTAAACTTGTTGTTAAAGTTATCAACATTATAAGACGAGAAAACAAAGCTCTTTTACATCGGCAGCTGAAGCAGTTTTTGGAGGATATGGAGGCAGAATATGGGAATTTGGCTCTTTATAACGAAGTAAGGTGGCTCAGTGCTGAAAAGTGTCTTGAACTATTCTTTGGAATAAGAAAAGAAATCTCTGCATTCCTCGACCAGTTTGTTTCATCGGATAGAACACAACTAGAAGGAGAGATCAAAAGTAAGGATTTTCTGAAGCAACTGGCTTTTCTCACAGACATCACCACTCACCTTAACGATCTCAAACTGAAGCTCCAGGGGCAGAACCAGATGGTATCAGATTTAATAGGAAACATAAATGGGTTTCGAAATAAGTTAAGAATTTTCAAAGTTCAGAAAACAACAACTTGGCCCACTTTCCAAGTTGTCAGCAATTAACAGAACAGTTGAAAGATGACGAGCCACTTGATTTTTCAGAATTTTGTGTAAATATTGAAGTTATCATAGATGAGTTTAACGCAAGATTCGAAGGACTTAAAATGCTAAAATGCAGGATAGATCTGTTCAATAATCCTCTTTTTGTTGATATAGAAAATCAACAAGGTAACGTTCAACTTGAATTATGTGATTTGAAAGTTGATCCAGTTCTGCAAACCTGGCAAGAAAAAGGACCAGATTTCTCTGAACTACTTTCAAAAAATCGATTTCCAAATCTACGTGCGTTTAGACAGAAAATGACATCAATGTTTGGTAGCACATACATATGTAAAAGTGTGTTTTCCACAATGAAATTCATTAAAAACCACAACGGAAGTCGTCTCACGGATTCTTCTCTGCTTCACTTCCTGAGACTAGCAACGACAGAACTCCATGTCGACAAACCCGCTTTGGTCAGTGCTGCTGAGCGACCTCAAAGTTCACATTGAAAATTTTATGTCCTTACTAAGTTAAATATCATAGATATGTTTGTTATTCTAGTTTATTTTATATGCAGCATTTTTCCAAAAAAATTATTTATTACGTAATTGAACATGTTTAAATTACATTTTACTTTCATTTTCACAATGAAATACATCTTTTTTTACAAATAAGCCCGTCCAAATATCATGTAACGTAAAGTAAGTCACATTCAGATTAACTCCTTCCCCAATCGTAACTCATTTTACCATGTTGAAAGGACATAAATTAACCCTACCATGGATCTATTTACTCTTTATTTTGCATTACGTAATACACCAACAAGCCCTAATTTGACAAAAATATAATGCCACCCGCCGCGAGACTCGTGAATATAGTTGTGGCCCACGGGCACTCTTAAGTTCTAGAGTGATTCCAAGTTGAGAAACAAAATAATCACTAGAGAAACATCACGTGATCAAAGCCTTCCCGACACTTAACTCTTACTGACTTTGTGAATAATTTATAGTTTACAATTGTAAGTTTTCAACGCTGAACTTGACCATGAAGAGGAACCATGAGTAACTACGGTAAATTGTATGTATAAACAATAATATTTGTTGTCCAGTTGTCTACGTCTAGACAATTAATACTACACAAATAGATCTGAAGTTGAATGTTTTGTAATACAATTTAATTAGGCCCGGATTACGTTTCCATGGTGATCTATCTGTATTTAACGTACTGTGTTCCCACGACGACAACAAAGAAAAAAGATGGCAAATTATGATGGCTTTCGTAATATGGTTCAATAGACTTTTTGAGTGTTAAGCTTTTGATAAATACAGTAACCATATAATTTACTTTATGTCTTATACGAACCATGCACGCCGTAAAGAGTTCTACCTAATTACAGCACGACGTTTTATTATCTGCAGTTAAACTTTAAGGCGTAACAATTTAACGCCAAAAACAATGTAATTAGACCTTTTTCTTCAGTTTCAATGTTATGGAGTTAATCGACATGTTACAACCAGTTCACCGATGTGTTAAATATGACCAACAACAGTAGCAATAAGGTAGAGGTATCATCAGTATATAACTTCATCTCGAGTCTTTTCAAACTTTTACACGTTTTATTACAACGACTAACTATTGCCAGTATCAGAAGTTTTGTGAAGATTTAGGCAGACACAACCAGACGACAAGGAGATGGTTAAAAAAAGAACCCACTAACAACTCCTGGGCCGCTCTTGTCTAGCCACAACACGGAGAGCGTTTTTTTTTTTTTTTTTGCAAAGAACTACGAACCATTAACTCATGGGTTGATTATTTGATCACGCTAACAACTACGTTACGCCCAGCTCCCATAATAATTTTCAGTGATCCTCGAATTTCTCACTTTCTAACTTAGTTAGACATTAATAACAAAATTACCAACTGCGAAAGCTGATAGTCATTGCTTATACGATCACATATTTTATACTCACTGTTTTGTAGAGACATGTCATTCAACTAATCAACTTCCTTTCTTCTTTATACCACTGTTTCATGCACCAAGTGCTTGGGTAAGTTAATTTAATACTGCTTCAATGAATCACATGCGTTCAAGACGTGTCTCGTGACGCACAACTGTGCCTCGTGATCAGGACGTTGCTGTCCTTCGAGTTTTGCTATGCCTTCAGGTAGTTAGAAATTATTTTCTAAACCTATCAACACATTAAGAAGCACGTGCGTCATCTCACGTAACCGAATTTCGTCGTCTGGAAGTAGACGTCCTTCTGTTGTTTTTAATGTGAGGTCATCACTACAGATCGGATGCTGTGCAGAACAAACCACAGGCAGCGATACATTTTTCAACACTAGAGGACGCTGTATACATATAATAAGCGAGGATATGAAAAAATAAACAAACTAGGAAAATACTAGAATTTTTTTTTATATTTGATTCCAATTACAATAGTTACAGAAAGCTTACGTCACGGACTGGACCAGGATGCCAAACTTCCACATTCAGATAGACACCAAAAACAACAGTGATTAATGCAGATAAACACCTACAACAACAGTGATCAATGTAGATAAATGTTCACAACAACAGTGATTAATATGGATAGACACCACCA
This sequence comes from Tachypleus tridentatus, assembly GCF_004210375.1. Lineage (NCBI taxonomy): Eukaryota > Metazoa > Arthropoda > Merostomata > Xiphosura > Limulidae > Tachypleus > Tachypleus tridentatus. The sequence goes on along the minus strand of NC_134836.1, from coordinate 11,811,850 downwards.
ACAACAGTGATTAATGTAGATAAACACCACCAACAACAGTGATTAATGTAGATAGACACCACCAACAACAGTGATTAAACACTGTATTTTTCTAATTACTTTTTAAATGTAATTTATAAAATTCAACAGTATTAACAGTATTATAACTATAATCATGATAAATCTACAACAGTGTTATATCCATAATCAGTTATATACGTATAAACAATCTTAAAAATGTAAAGAGTATTATATCTATAAACAAACCTATACGTAAACATTTGAAATCAGTAAAGCTAATGTATCTTTCTGTTACACATAAGGTACTAAACTAACAAACTATATATTAACACTGTTGTTCTTCTTGATTGAACTCAATAAATACTCAAGGACTGCAGGACTTTTTTTTGTAGTCATTGCATAATCATAAAAATTTCAATAACACAGCCAACCAATGGAGACTAAAATATATCTTCATTTCTACTGGAAGTGTAATACTGTTTTAGATTAAACGATAGTTTCGAAATAGCCCCTGACTCCTAAGAATATAGTGCTGAATAACAGCATAATGGCAAACATCTCCTTCATTTGTTCGGGTTGATTGTAACGAAGCTTTTGCAACGTTTCTGACGTCATCCATGAAAAATAAAATATTTTTGAAAAATGTTCAAATTAATATACTTTAATAGAAATGTGAAGATTTGAACAAATATATCATGTATTAAACGGTTGACCTCAATAAATAATGATGATAATATGGTGAGAAAGACCAGTGAAATATAATTATATCATCCCAAGCCATAAGTATTGAAAATAGATTGTTAGAGTTTTTGTTGGTACAAATATTATGTGATATGTGAGAGAAATTTTCCTTACATCAGTATTTACAATAAACGATGTAAAACGTTTTCAAAGTAAAGAAAAGCAAACATTTTACTCTTTTGAATAATTTAGATTATAAAAACCTCTAAACATCAAACTTGTGAGTGTAACCACTAAACTTGATATACTAAAGCACAGTTGATGCACAAGGTTTACTCTCACTTCACTGAACAAAACATTAATATTATAGTTGTGGACTATAATATGTTCAGATTCCCTGGATTTCAAGAATTAACTTCACAAATAAACAGTGGGTGGCACCGTGGCAGGCTGGCAGGACCATGGCACTAACCAAGTACCATTGGCGCAATCATTCACTATAGATGTCACCAATGGTACTGTGAATGTGACGTTGACAAACAGAAGTTGCGATAAACAGTCATTCACTATGTCAAGCCTGAAAAAGCAAAAGACACTGCATGGGTTCTTTAAACCCATTCATGAGGCTGAACCTGATCAATCTGCTGCAGCCAATCAGGTTGAATCAGAATTGTCAACTGAATTGTCAGAGTCATTACCGTGGCCTTCTACCAGTGCTGCCACTACCACCTCAGGTCCAGTCTGGGACATTGGAAGTTAGATTTCTGATGATGTCAGGATTGGTAAATAGGTAAGTCGACTCCTCATTATATTAATTTTGTATTAAAAATCATGCAAACTCTCTGATGAGTTTTAGACTGAATATTCATTGCTGCTAGTGATTGTAGGCCTACAGCCACAGGATGTTAGGCCTGCTCTGTGAAGTACAACTCTAAGCCTTTCTCTTCGAGGTTATTGTACTCTCATAACAAACTTTCCTATTTGCAAAATAACTTAATTAGAACTATGACTTTCTGTCTCTTTTAGATAAACGCTGAAACCAAGAAATGCCTCCTTGAGAATGCCTGGAAGCCAGAGAGTGATTATGTTTTCCCCCAGTGTTGTCCAAGAAAGCTGCGTTTTCAGCATCGTTGGCTTTCACTTTGGAGATGGCTACTCTAAAGTCAACATGCAAAGGGTGCTTTCTGCAAATACTTCTGTCTCTTTGCTCCTGATGGTGCTGGTGTTGGAAGCCAGAAACTGGGACAACTAGTGAAATTTCCATATACAAACTGGAAGAAGGCTGTTGAAGACTTCAAGGCACATGAATTGAAACGGTACCACAAAGACAGCAAAGAAAAAGCTAACAATTTTCTACAGGTTGTAAACACAAGTTCATCTGTGCACTTGCAGCTTGATGTAACTTACAAGCAAGAAATTGAACAGAACCGAAATTATTTAATGCCTATTATTGATACTGTATTGCTGTGTGGGAGACAGGGTTTAGCTTTGAGGGGAAAATATGATTCTGGTCCAATGTTTGTCGGTAAAACTGATGAGGAGCCCATCAATAATGATGGGAATTTTCGGGCAATTTTGCGCTACAGAGCAAAGGGTGATGTCAAACGTTCAGCAAGCCTTAAGAATACAAAGAGGAATACTATGTATCTAAGTCCTCAAATTCAAAATGAAATCATCAATGCCTGTAATACTCATGTTCTTGATGCTTTGGCCAACGGGGTTAATGCTGATGAAACAACAGATATTTCAGACATTTTTTCGCTGTGTGTTAGATATTTGCAAGCCAATGACAACTCTGTTGCAATGAGAGAAGATTTTTTGCAATTTATACCTGTTTATGATGTGACAGGCAGAAACTTGGCTCATGTTATCATAACCAATCTGACAAAATATGGTATTGACATGGCTTACCTGCGAGGACAATAGTACGACGGTGCTGCCTCTATGAGTGGGAAATTCACTGGTTGGTGTCCAGAGACACATAACTGATAAATTCCCACTTGCACCCTATGTACACTGCAGTGCCCATTCTCTAAACTTGGCAATTTCTGATGCTTGTAAAGAAGTTCCTGTGCGAAATTGCATGGGAGTAGTTTCTAGCATTAAAAACTTTCTCAGTACATCCAAACGAAAGCACGTTTTGACTCTTTCGGTGGAGCACCTGAATCGAAAAAAAAGTTTGAAAGGTCTCTTCCCCACCCGATGGGTGAGACTTGTGACTCAGTCATTGTCTTTCTAGAATTAATCCATGCAGTTGCAGATGCCCTTGAGACCATAACAGATTGGCAAGACAGAGATTCTCCCCGCAAGCCAATCAATTGTTGTGTTCTATAACACAGCCAGGATTCATCATCACTCTACTTACCATTGCTAAATTGTTTTCCTTTAGTTTACCTTTGTGCAACTTACTGCAGCAACAGAACATTGATTTAGGTGCTGCGATGCATCACGCAGGAATAGTGGAAGATTTAATCCGTTCACTCAGGAATAATACTGTGAATGAATTTAAAAACATTTTCTGTAAGGCTCAAACTCTGTGTAGTGAGTTTCAAATTGACATCATAATGCCAAGGCAGGCAAAAAGACAGATGTACCGTGCTAACTCACAAACCACTAGCCCTGAGGAGTACTTTCGTATTGTTGTATTTGTACTATTTGTTGATCACTTTCTTTCACAAATATGTAACTGTCTGTCCAGTCACAAAACTCTCCTTACAAACTTCATGTGTCTGCTACCATCAGGATCTACCACAGAATGGTCAGAACCTACAGCACAACAATGTGACCAAATTAAAGAGTTGGTCAATATATACAAGGCTGAAATTGACAGCACTTCACTAGCTGCAGTAGGTGAACTTAGGGTTTAGTAGAAATCACTTGCGAACAACAGACCAAAAAATGTCATAGATGCATATGCAATGTGCAATGCAGAAATGTTCCCAGTCATTTATAGACTGTTGAAAGTATTTGCCACGCTGCCTGTGTCAACGAGCTCAGTGGAGCGTTCGTTTTCAACTCTCAGAAGACTCAAAACGTATTTGAGAAATACCACCATTGAAGATCGATTGAATGGCCTGGCCTTATTATACATTCACCGTGATATTAAAGTTGAACCAAACTGTGTTATAGATGTCCTGGCAAGAACGAACAGGCGTTTGAGCCTTTCATAGATATTCGATTGTATTTCTCTAGTTCTGACAAAACTTGCTGTATTAAAAGTGTTCAATTAGAAATTTGCATGTGACCATTTGTTGTGTGTGAAATTATCTGTCATGCAATCACGGATCTTTATGAAACTTCACAGGTGGTAACTGAACTTGTCTAAAAAGTTTGGGTCCATGGGGGTGTTTTTAACACCCCCCCCCTGGCTACGCCCCTGGAGTTCGGTGCTATATTATTTCAATATTTCTTACCAGTTTCATTTTTTGGTTGCTACAGGGAAGTACAAAAAAACTCGTATATAACGATACTTAAGAACATTTAATTGCACAAACATGATAACTGTCAAACAATATCGTTTGAAATAAATAAATGCATATTAATAATAAAGATATCGAGCAGTTGAACTTCTTATGCAATTGAAGTGTTATTGATGTTTAAGTTTAATAGCATCAATTTCTTAATTATCAAAACAATACGTTACATAGTGGTCTTCAATACGTTATATAGCGGTCTTCTTTCCTTTAAATATTCACTGCAGCTGAGCTTGGAGTTGTATAAACATGTGTGGTATCATATTTTAAAACTGGGATCCGTATGGTGTCCTCCCTATTAACTACTCTGAAGTTGGTATGTGGTCAACAATTGTATGCATATATAGTAACCCAGGTAGAAGTTGCAAAGTGTGGGTACTCAAAGTGTTCCCTTAACGTTGGTCCATCGCTTCGGTATACTTACAGCGTCCAGGAGGAACCATTTTATCTTCCCTGGCCACCCACTTAATCTAAAGATAGAATTAGAATTTTCGTTATGAGTATTTATTGCACATTTAAAAACATGAAGATAAGATTGGTTAAAACTTGTAGTATAGGAATTTCTTTATCTGTATATAGATGACGCAACTTTTATTTTATTCATAAAAATCTATTATTATTAAAGTATATTGCTTCGGTTTATTTTTTCCAGAACCATTATTATTATGAGCATTTCTTTTCTACACTGATAACATATGATACAAATATCATATAAAATATCTGTGAATTTTCAGTCTAAACTAATGTGACATCAATGTGTCACTTTGGTCACTGACTGAACTTAAATCAAGTTTTGTTAAATACAACTAAAAAGAAACTTCCATCTATCAATGAAAAGAGGGACAAGTTTATAACAGCTAAAAATTAGTAACTTTCGTACTTCAATTATAAGTGTTGTTTTTTCTCTAAATCCATTGTTTTATTTCTTATTAATTTAACAGAAATATCAATATGATACCAATTTTATTTAGAGAAGAAGAATGTCGTCGGTATTTGGGTAATAAAAGTTCATACCCCGGAGGGTCAGGTTCTCTATGACCTCTTCCTCCTCCCAGTACTTATGTTTTTGACGAATTTTATAACTGTGGAACTGAATATTATTTAGATCCTTTTCAGGGCAATGTCCATGTATTGTGGCTCATTTACTGTGATTATTTTATTCTATTAGCAGAAATGTTAAGTTTGTTGGTGGCATTTATTTGTTTTTTTAATTGTTTAGTACATATATATAGTAGAAAGATATTTTTTTATTATTATTATATTTTTTATTTTTTTATTATTATTTAAAATTTATATATATATATTTTTTTCTTTTTTATTTATTTTTATATTTAAAATATAAGTTAACTGGGGAGAGATATTTAGGACTAGCTTCATCATATATAAGGTACCTGTCTAGTTCGCATAGTAATTCGTTTTTCATCCAATTCTTATTAAAGTACATCTATCTGGTATGGTTGGTATGTTTGAGTATTTGTGAATAAACTGGGATGATATAGTTCTTGGAACTCTGTACGCAGTTGTTAGGAGTTATGTAGAGAATGTGATGTTTTGAATTTGTTTTGAATTTCTCGCAAAGCTACTCGAGGGCTATCTGCGCTAGCCGTCCCTAATTTAGCAGTGTAAGACAAGAGGGAAAGCAGCTAGTCATCACCACCCACCGCTAACTCTTGGGCTACTCTTTTGCCAACGAATAGTGGGATTGACCGTCATATTATAACGCCCCCACGGCTAAAAGTGCGAGCATGTTTGGTGCGAGCAAAATTCGAACCCGCGACCCTCGGATTACGAGTCGAACGCCTTAACACGTTTGGCCATGCCGGGCCTGAAATGTAATGTACTTCATATTTGTTTTGTCTACTTTTAACTTTATTTTACCCATAATTACTGGAATCCCTATCTCATTAAACATGCTCGCTTTTTCAGCTGTGTAGGTGTAATAACGTTTCAGTCAATTCCCCTATTCGTTGGTAAAAAGAGTAGCCCAAAAACTGGCGGTGGGTGGTGACTCTCTTGTGTAAATTTTCTTACATATTCACAGTTATTACTTTCGTACATAGTATTTGGAAACATTACATGTTACTTGTTTGTAATAAAAAGATTATTTACAAATAAAAATTAGCGAGAAGTAAATTATTTTGAAGACATATTTTTTATAATTAAATTTCCTATGACTGATTTGTTCCATTATAGAAATGTGGCTTTGTGGTTAGTTAATTAAATGTCTCGGGTAAATATATTCTCAGTTAATGAGATACCTTGAATTTGAGGCCTAACAAAGGAAACTTTTTATGAGTCTCAGCCCAAATGATGAAATAATTAAATACAATTCTTTAACAGTTATCGGATTTTTATAAGTTGTTTTGTGTGTATGTTTTTCTACAATTTAATTATGAAACAGTAAAATCACTATGAATTTTCATAGTGTGGGTATAAATTTATTTGGTGTATTAGTTACCTTTGCAACTCAAGAAAGGAAGTACCTGCCTAGCGACTTATAAGACTAAATCTAACAAGAATGTTAAAGGAACAAAAATATATAAACAATTGGCATAAATACCGAGTATCGGCAACTCATAGTATTTTTGTTACTAGTATATGTCTTAATTGTTGAATGAAAGTACAACCTGTGCCATTGTAGTCAACTTAATGTTTTTAAATGAACTTTAATGATTCATGATAGCTTGAATGTAATCAGAAAGGAACGCGTAAGTCTAGTAATTCACATGTTAGTGAAACGAATTGGTAGAAGAAAAAATAAAAAATAGTTATTTAATATCATTAAAGAAACTCAAAACTATATAACTGGTCGTGAAGATTCAATGATAATATAAGAACTAAAATATCACCTAACGTAATGCTTTCAAGAAAACGATGAAATCGTACTATAGTTTCCGAAACTACATTTAAACGTTAGAAATCTTAAGATAACGAAAAGTTAATTGGTACATTAAAAATTGTTTGTTAATTTCGTGCAGTGTTCCATCACGTTTTCACAAAGAATACCAGTAACGTATCATGTATGACAATAATATTGTGGAATATTCTGAAAAATTGTTGTTGTTGTTTTTCAAAACACCTTTTTGTTAATTTGTAAGGTAAACATAAAAAACAAGTGATAAAAACAGAAACTGACTTTCAAATCCAGTACTCTTGCTAGACAGGAAACAGACAAGTACCAGTTAGATGTATATAAATGCTTTCATCATCACATAAACCTTTCTCTCATTAAGAGAAGCAGTTTATTAATAAGCTGAGAACCCAATTTGAGTAAAACAAAGAGACATTGTTTTTTCTTTGGCGGTAAAAACACATACAAAGGCTAACGTGACACTCATGGCGTCATTATTTTAGTATGTACCCCTTACTTGTGGAATTCAATAGCATATAGTTAGGTTTTCTAATTGTTACATTCTTTATATTTTCAAATTTGGCAATAAATTAGATACTGTGTGTGTATTTTTTCTTATAGCAATGTCATACCGGACGTCTAGAGGAATCGAACTCCTGATTTTAGCGTTGTATATCCAGAGACTTACTGCTGTCCTAGTGGGGGACAAATTAGATACTGAAAAACATAATTTTTTAACATGTCGAGCAGGTCGTGGCCTATGGCTAAGATACCATATTATGGATCTGGGAATCCGCGATTGTGCCTTATTATTGCGAAAAAAAAAAATGGATCTCTGAACTTTACATTCTGTCCCGCACTGGTACAGCGGTAAGTCTACGAATTTACAACCCTAAAATCAGGGGTTCGATTCCCCTCGATGGACTCAGCAGATAACCCAATGTGGCTTTGCTATAAGAAAGCACACACACACATTAGTCCCCTGCTAGTACAGCGATCTGTCTAGGAACTTACAACGCTAAAATCAGGGGTTCGATTCCCTTCTGTGGGCTCAGCAGATACATCCATGTGGCTTTGCTATTAGAAAACACACAAACCCATTTATTGCGCCCGGCATGGCCAAGTGGTTAATGCACTCGACTCGTAATCAGAGGGGCGCGGGTTAGAATTGAATGAAAAATGGATTATTATGCGAACTAGACAGGTACCTCGTACGTGATGAAGATAGTCCTAAACACCTCTCCCCGGTCACCATATATTTTAAACACAAAAATAAATAAATGAAAATATATATATATATATAAGGGGGGAAAAAAAAAGGCCACCATCAAACTAGACTTCCAACTGATAGGGCAATAATATCTATAAATATATGAAACCAGTAGATGGACATTGCCCTGAAAAGGGTCGGAGAAATTCAACCCACTCTAACCCTAAAGCGGTAGCCATACCAACAAGCACTGCATGATCATATAAGTAAAGGAAAGAGGAAGATAGTTCAAAGCGCACCTGACCACCTAGGGTACATACGGTTACCCAAATCCCGAGAGAAAGAGATACATCTTAAAAGTGACAGTAAAATTAAATCAGAGATGTGAAAGAGATGTCACTTGGTATCTTTAATTGGTTGCCTTCCTATTTGTCTCTAATTAAAGTTATTGATTCTTGTGGATAGCCTTCGAATACCTTTGCGAAAATTCACTAAACAAAGAGATCTTAAATGTTGCTTAAATTTTTCTACACATTCCACAGTTCTATTATTTTAGCTTACCTGTCATCATTTAGGGCACAGCTTAGTGATGAATGTTTTTCTTTTGGAATGATATTAAATACTTTTTTTGTGTTAAAATAGAAAACTAAAATATAACCTGTATTTTATAAATGTATATATTTATACATATGCACATAACAAACTAAAAAGTTTTAATTATCGTCTTACTGAGTGGGTGAAATACAACAGATAATATGTTTATATTAGCTGAATTAAGAATATAAAGAAGCAAACAGAACACATAAAAGTGTCGAAACTAGTTTTCTGGTGTTGTCTGTTACACTCGGATATGTACACATTAGTTGTTTATTGTAAAGTGATATAGGTAACGCTTCTTTCTCTATTGTACGAGTAAGTTAAACTAAGATGTGCAATTTTACCAGTAAGTCGTATACACCTAATATGTTGAAATATTTTAAAGGATTGGATGTGATTATCTTTATTTTCCTGTTACTGAACCTAAGCAACTTAAAATCACAGTGTCCAATGTTATCAGTAAGATGACAGTACTCTAGTGTTATATTTATTTTATTATTTCTTTGTGTTTTTATTGATACTCAGTGATCACTCAACATTATTAATACAAAAATTCTGAAACGAATATTGACCGATGGCGTCTACTGTGTTAATATCATGAATATTTGAAATGTACTTGCTTCAGGAATATTTAATCCAAAATACATTTAATAAGACAAATGGAGGTAAAGGACCGGAAGAAGAGCAAAAGTTAGCAACCCAAGTTTCTTATACTCTTTGTTATTTAACTTACAGATAAATATACGTCATTAATGATGACTGAGTCACATCCCACCTCAACATTTATTTGAAAATTTTCACGACAAAACTAGCTCATAAATCTAGTGCTGTACTTTTCTCCCAGTTTACTAAGTGCTCTGTTTTCACGTGTAATTTTGTACTTTTCTTCCAGTTTACTAAGTGCTCTGTTTTCACGTGTAATTCTGTACTTTTCTTCCAGTTTACTAAGTGTCCTGTTATCAAGTCTAGTAGTGTATTTTTCTCATAGCTCACTAAATATCCAGTTCAAACTCTTGTGCTGTAAAGTTCTTTCCAGTTTACTGTGTCCAGTTTTGAAGTTTAGCACCATATATTTTTTTTCTATTTAATTAAATATTCATGCTAAGTTTCCAATATTTTAAGCCACTAAGACCCGACATGGTCAGGTGGTTATGGCGCTAGACTCTTAATCTGAGGATCGCGGGTTCGAATTCCTGTCACACCAAACAAGCTCGCCATTTCAGCCGCAGGGACATTATAATGTGATGGTCAATCCCACTATTCATTGTTCAAAATAGTAGTGCAAGAGTTGGCAGTGAGTGGTAATGCCTTCCAACTAGTCTTACACTGCTAAATTAACGATGGTTAGCGCAGACAGCCCTCGTGTAGCCTTGTGCGAAATTCAAAAACCAAATAAAACCCATTGTATTGTCAAAGTTGTTTGCGTTATAATGCCCATCCTACTGCCAAAAGTTCCAATCTGTCTATTTATTCCAACTGCTGGGGTCCTCATCTTCTTCTTCAATGCAACAAGTTAGATTCTCCTTTGATTTGTAACACCTGTCATCTCGGTCATCTCGCTTCTTCCTACAGATGTCTTGGTAAGCCTCTCCCTATATCTGATGATCTTGTTTCCGTTGCACCAGTTCAAACAACTGATGTCATCACATCTCCTACGAATTCGGTTTCTGCTGTCCCTGCCACTAAAGACGTTGTAACTCTTATTCTCCAAAATATCCTCCAGTATCAACGTGTATTTTTCCTGGATAGTGTCACAACTGCTGCTCATATTATTTTTATATGTGGGCTACGTATTCTGGCCTTAACTCTTTTTTTTCTTCGTCGCCTCTGAGAACCTTGTATGGACTACACGCTAACGTTTTTATTCGTTAACATTCGTTCCCTTCTTACCAGCCTCCTACTCTTGGAAATTCTGTTGGATGTCAAATCCTATGGCTGCATTCTTTTCAATTAAACTCTTCTCAAACCCACTCACAATGTTCACTGTTTGGCTTTGGTTTTTAATTGTTGTGATAACCCATTAGGTATGGTCTTTGGAAGGGGTCTATTAGAACTGGTGTTTGTCTTCCAGCTAGGATTCACTTTCTTCCTCGTTATTCACTCCCCTGAGCGGAACTGTTGATTTCCTTTCTCTTATCACAACTTTTGAAGCAATAAATATTCGCCAAAGTGTTGCTTTTTCCTCAGGACATTTTTCTTCTATTTAGACAGAACCTATTCCAGCTATATTACTGTAGCAGATATTAACTAACATGGCACAACCTCCTCTGAATTTGCTCTTTCAGTTTCCTAGCTGTTCAGGTTCTCATTCGTCCCACGATGTCGTTATTACTTCAGTTAACCTTGTCCGTCTTATTCTCTTCACGTTTCCTCTTATGGACAGTGCTCCAATCTCAATATTAAACCATCTTTTTTCCCTGTTTTGAAATCATTTTAACGGATGGAAGTGTTTTCCTTCTTAACCAAATTTGCTAGATGGCGCTGCGCCTTTATTTTTATACAAGGCTACTTTTTGCCTTCTTCCATGAAAAATACTTTCAGAAAACTGGAACGTTATCATCGTGACACTTTGGACATTATGGACACTACCATCGCCTCTCTCACGACTCTTATTCTTAATTCCACACACATATTCTAGTCAACAACTATTTGTAGGCTCTGTTGCTGATGTCCACTATATGCTCAAGAACAAACGTAATTCCTCTCCTGATTTTGATGGTACCTCTTACTCCTAATTTTTTCTTCCTTAGCTCAGAAAGTTTCTGACATGCATCTGATACGAGTTCCTATCATCCTAGTAGACTTACTAGTGTTCTCAGTAAGACTTTTGAACATATCCTGGTTGTCCAGCCTGTTTTCCACTTCTGAGGCTGGTTTTTACCCACGTTTGTCCACCAAGGTTCAACTTCTAAAGTTATGAATCTTTTACCAATTTTTGTAACTCTCATAAGCCATCATGTATGTTGCTTTTTGATTTCTAATGTGTGATTGACTCAGTGTGGCATCATGGTTCACTCTATAAGTTGATCTGTTCCACT